>NC_056725.1:78690948-78818448 GCF_019279795.1 Protopterus annectens | reverse complement strand
CTGTGAATATCCACTTCCCTTAAAGGCACAGCACTCCCTTATACTGTTCTAGCATGTCGAGTGGTAGATTACTGGTGTCCTCTCCAGTTCAGCTGGTTCATCTGGGTATCTTGAGACAATGCTACAATTGTCTCATGTACACAGACAACCCTCTCTTCCTCCCACCAAACACAAATACATGTGAGAGATGCAACTATATAGCCAAACTGGAGGCTGAACTCTCTCAACTCGGCATGACCAGACAGGAGGAGATGGTATCCACACACACAACGCACCCAGTCCCACATAGACCTACCACAACTGCAAACCAAACACATAAAAACATAAAGACATACTCAGAGGCTCTAATAAAAAACTTACCAAAACAACAAAGACTCCCAAAGCAAACATCCAAAAATCCACCACCTCAAAACAAAACACATGCAGCACATACTTCAATAAATCAGTGTGTCAATCAATCACAGCCCTTAAGGCCAAACACCATGCCTGATACACTAGTAATAGGTGACTCTATAGTCAGACACACTGATGTCCCGCTTACCAGGCTGAACAAGGAGAGGGTGACTGTGAGCTGCCTATCGGGAGCTAGGATCAGCCACATAACACACGCACTCAGGTTACTCCAAAGCAAGTACAAATATGACTCCATCATTGTCCATGCTGGCAAGAATGACCTGAGATGTACCTCCCTGGACTACATAAAAAGAGACATAGAGGAGCTCTCTGATTATGTAGCCCAGGCTGGTGTAACCCTGACCCTGAGCAGCGTCTTGCCCTCACCAAGAATGATGCCACAATACAAAGACAAGATGATCAGCTTTAATAATTGGCTCAAGTACTGGTGTCATTCTAAGGGGATCCAATGTCTGTCTGCCTGGGATGACATGTTGGACAAGCCACGCTGCTTCGCAAGGGATGGCTTGCAGCTGTCACCACTGGGCTTCCGGATATTGGCTAAGGCTCTTGCCACCCCCATAGTGCCTTTTTTAGCAAGGCTCAAAAGACAAACCCACCTCCTTAGAAAACAAAAATGGAAAAAAAACTAAGGGTAATGCTGCTCAACGCCAGAAGTCTAAATCTCAAGATGCAGGCACTCGATGCACTCCTCAGTATGGAGAACATCGACGTCTGAGCAGTAACTGAAACCTGGTTCAAGGCTCCTGAGAGCACCCCAGTGCTAACAGGCTATACCTCGTATCATGCTTTTCGGCCCCAAAACCCAGGTTGAACCACAAAGGGAGGGGGAGTGTCCATATTCATCAAGGACACCAACACCTCCAGGTTAGTAGCAACACATGAAGCATCAGAGACCATACAGGTGCAACTAACCATAGGCAAAACTGCTATACAACTGGTAGCATGTTACAGACCACCCTCCCAATCTCAGGAACCCCACTCAGCCTTCCTGAAGACATTGGAGGATATAAATGTATCACAAAATACCATCATACTGGGAGACTTCAACTACCCTAACATAGATTGGGTACATTATTCTAACCCTAACACCCTAGCCCAAAGGTTCCTGGAATTCATAAATTCAAATGCACTGGAACAACTAGTCACCTCTCCCACTAGGAGAGATAATATACTAGATCTGATCATCACAAACATGGGGACAAAATGCTCCACACCAGAGGTATATCCCTCACTAGTGAGATCTGACCACAAACTATTCACCCTGGATATACATATCCCACCTCCACCCCCAGCACAAAAGACCACAGTGAAAAACTTTTCAAAAGCAGACTTCACTCTTCTTAAGACTGAGATGGTATCCTTTAAGCCCACTGGGCCAGTGGATACCACATCCCACAATGCTGAATCCTTCACAAATGCTTTCTATGGACATCTCCAAGCATGCATAGATCATGCAATCCCAAATAAATCCAAGTCCCTCTCCACCAAAGGCAAGCGTCCTGTCTGGTGGACCTCAGCCTTTAACAAATTGTATAACAAAAGAAGGAAGCTACTGCACGACAGAGCAAAATCCCATAAAGGGAAGACATTTCTGATCAACACTAGCAAAAAACTATGTTCTCTCATAAAAACATCCAAGGTCAACTTTGAGAAAAAAATCGCTAAGGACACTAAAGATAACCACAAAGCCTTCTTCAGCTATTTTAGAAACTTGGGTGGAAACCTTCAGATATGCTCAGAGTTAGTTCACAACAACAAAAAATACACTGAACCCACAAATATTGCCAACATTCTGGCTGACAGGTTCAGTGCAAATTTTTCCCCTCCCTCACCCCCAAAAGAAGAAATACTTATCCCAGCTGAATGTAATCTCCCTGTCATCTCAGATGTCCAGGTGAGAGCCGCCCTCAGCAAAGCTAAAAACACAGCATCAATGGGACCTGACGGTATCCCGGGTTGCGTCCTATGTGAACTCCAAGAGGAGCTAAACCCGCACATAAAAATGCTATTTAACCTTAGCCTTACTACAGGATATGTACCTGAACACTGGCATACAGCAACAGTGGTCCCACTCCACAAAGGGGGTACCTCTACAGACCCAGGGAACTACCGCCCCATAAGCTTAACCAGCCTAGTCTGCAAAGCTATGGAAAGAATCATTATGGAACTCATAAACAGAGACATTGGGGACCTACAGACACTTGACCCCACCCAGTTCGGCTTTGTAAATGGCAGATCCTGCCTTTTGAACCTGGTTGACTTTATTGAAACAGTCACTAGAGCCATTGATGAGGGTAAAGCAGTCCATACAGCCTACCTGGACTTGGCTAAGGCGTTCGACACAATACCCCACTCAGGCATCATAGATAAGCTCAACAGCTTAAATGTAAACCCTTATGTCAATAGATGGGTTGCAAACTGGCTAAAGGACAGAACCCATAAAGTTAAAATCGCTGAAGCAATGTCAGACTCAAAGCCAGTCACAAGTGTTGTCCCACGGGGATCTGTCCTGGGACCCCTCTTGTTCGGCATTTATTTCTCAGATGTTAAAGCAAACATGGGAGGGTTGTGGCTGACAAAGTTTGCAGATGACTGCAAACTAGGCACCATAGTCGATACACCAGCGAGCACATACATCCTACAAAAAGGCCTCACAGAAACGGACAACTGGTGCCAGAGTCATGGCCTTAAACTAAATGCCAAAAAATGTATAGTCATCCCCTTTGGGAAAAACAAAGTACCCACAAATTATCACATAGACAGCAACCCACTGAGTATGGAAAAAGTAATCAGAGACCTAGGGACCCAAGTCGACAGCGACCTCTCATTTGACACCCACGTTGACAAAGTGGTTAGAAAAACATTCTACCTTGCACAGCTTATCATGAAGGGATTCACATCCAGATCCAAGGATGTCATTGTACCCCTATACTCCTCCCTCATCAGACCCATGATTAAGTACAATGCCCCATTTGGTATGTACCTCACCCGGCATTTGCAACAGCTGGAGAGACCACAAAAGTACCTCACCAAGAGGATCAAGGGTCTCCAACATATGTCTTATTCTGCCAAACTAAAGAAACTCCAGCTCTATTCAGTAGCATACCGCCTGCTCAGAGGTGATCTCTGCCTGACGTACAAGGCCATGTCCAATCAGGAACTGATGGCCATGCTCCACCTCAAAAAATCCAAATCCATCAGAACCATGAGAGCTAAAAACTTAAACCTCGGCACAAGTATGAATAGGACATGCTGGAGGGATAGATTCATAACCCAGAGGCTTCCCATGCTCTGGAACAAGATCCCAGTTCATGTTAGGCAGAGCCCCTCACTGACTCTCTTCAAGAGAAATCTTGATGAGTGGATGGGAGATTGTAAGTTTACCCCAGGGGTCACATCTGTGTCACTACTAGACAGGGGCACAGTAAACTAATTCTATTATATAAGGGGACCTTCACTGTGTCACTAGTAGACAGAGGCACAGTATTCTAAATCTATTCTGTGCATTTTTGTACCATTTTATGGGGTGGCGAAAGCCACATCACTATGGCTAGGCTTACAAATGCCCCAGGGCAGATAGTCTAGTACTAAACTATTTATTTTATTTATTTATTTTACATTTGTTGACCGGGATAGTCTGACTGGATATATGTCCATTTTAAGCGGAGGCCCGGGGAGAAAAGCTCCACAGAGAAGACAATACAAGTAAGTTACAATACACATAGAGGAAAAGGAGAGACATACAGGTTTACATATTATTATGCATTACTTAATTAGATACATTTGGCAACTATAACATTAAACAAAGCTCAGAAGACAATGATGTTTCAATTTTCAGTACAGTGACTGGTTCTTTATAGAACTCAGAAGGACCATGAAGAAACTGTCTAATGTGAAACCAACAAAAATAGGATAGTGGTCAGCATAATTTAGAATTTGGTTAAATCAAACAACCCTGGATTTCCAGGTAGGATATTGTTATCTATCTAAGGCAACTAATCTGGATTTTCACATGGGCATAGCCATTGTATGTTAAAATATTGTTTAAGATTCTTTTTGAATAGACCAAGGAAGTAATAAGTCTTAGGTTATTAGGAGGGAATTCCAAAGCTTTCCTATAGAATTGGCGGAGAGCCTCACCTCCCAAATTGTTAGATTTGGTGGTATGGACCAGAAGTCTGTTTGAGGAGCGTAGACAGCTAAGATTGGAGTAAGGGATCAGTAGTTTATTAAGTGATGGGGTTTTGTCAGGTTGTTTAATGATTTTAAATGCTTCAGTGAGTTGGTTCATTTTGAGAAGATTAGGTAGTTCTAACCAGTCAAGTTTCCTTAAGTTAAGGCAGTGATGTGTTCTATAAGGTGCTCCTGTTACAAATCTGGCAATGTGATTATAAGAAACAGATAGTTTATTAATATCACATTTATTGAGGTGGGAAAGTACAGGAGAGGCATATAATAGGATGGAGAGGAGGTGCGTGCGAGCAATGGCTAGTTTGGCAGAGGGGGTTAGAAAGTTCTTTATTCTATACAAGGATCCAAGTTTCTTGTTTACAGTCTTTATGGTTTGACTGATATGCAAATCAAATTTAAGTTTGTTGTCAATTATAATGCCTAATAGTTTTGTATTGGTATCAGGCACAATGATGGTACCATTATTGGACTGAACGGTGAAGGTACTATTATTCGATTGTAAAGTGAGATGCATGGGAGGAGGGGCTGAGGTAGGAAAAAATAGTAGTAACTTAGTTTTTTTTGGGTTTAGGATGAGTTTCCATTCCGAGAGCCATTTTTCTACTATAGTAAAGCAAAGTTGGGTGGCTATTTGTAAATTGGGGAGAGAGACATCTGAGCAAATAAGGGTGGAGTCATCTGCATATTGGATGCAGGTGGCTTTGGGGATAACTGAGTGAAGTTCATTTATGAATACTGAAAAAAGAAGGGGACCAAGTATAGAGCCTTGGGGAACTCCTATAGTATTTGGCAGCAGTTGAGAGAGCTTATTTTGCCATTGGACTGCTTGTTGCCTTCCAGAGAGATAAGCGTGGAACCAGCTAAGGGCTGGATTATTGAGGTGTAAGGTTTTCAGAGTGTGGAGAAGTAACTGGTGATTGACCATATCAAAGGCTTTTGACAAGTCCAGGAAGAGAGCAGAAGATATTTTTTTGTTGTTACGGTTTTGATTAACTGTGTCAGTAAAGGAAAGGAGGGCGGTGGTTGTACTATGGTGGGGTCTGAAACCATGTTGAGAGTTGGTCAATAGGTTGTTTAGGGTAAGATAGTGAAGAAGTTGTTTATGAACACATCTTTCCATGATTTTGGCTATTGGAGACAATATTGCTATTGGTCTGTAGTTCGATGGTTCAGTAGAAGAGCCACCCTTGTGGAGTGGTATGACATAGGATATTTTCCAGATAGAGGGGATTGTGGCCTCAGTGATGGTTCGATTAATCAGAATAGAGATGGGATAGGCTATTACATCTGCTGCTATTTGCAGGTATTCTGCTGGGAGTCGATCTGCAGAGAGGATAGTTGGTTTAAGTTTTTTCAGTAAGGTTCTAATGTAGGATGTGGATATGGGTTGAAAATTAAAGAAGGGGAATGATTCTTCTAAAACATTTTTATGAAACTATGAAATACACACACACAGACACACACACATATATATTTATTTACATACACACATATAAGAATACCATATTACATCTCACTGTAGCATATCTACTACCTCTCTCCTCACTGCCTAAACTAAATAACCTACTAAAAGAAATAACTTCCTCGATGAATAATATCAAAAGTCTTATAATGCTTGGAGATTTCAATCTCAATCTGTTGATTCATATTTCCAATGACCTGTATACTCTTCTCATACAGTTAATTTCAAAGCCTAGTACACCCAGTCTCAATACATGTCACCACTCCCTCCTAGATCTCATATTAACTAACAAACCTTCTCTTATCTCACCTCCCACCATCCATCCACCATCTTTCAGTGATCACTGCCCTATTAGTTTTCACATCCATCATCCATGTGTAAACATACCCCCAAAGCTCATATCATTCTGAAATTAATCTCAGAATAACATTAACAAAATTAAATCCTTCCTCTCCTTAATTGATTGGTCTCCAGTTTTCAAATCCTCTGATCCTAACACTGCTTTTGAACCATTCACCTCTGTACTGAATGATCTGCAAAACTCCTGCTTCCTAGTAATCCAAAGTCTATACAAACCTGAAACTAACAACTGGATAACCTATTAGCATAAAGCTCTTCCACGAGTCAGAAAAACAATGTATGGCATTCTGGGGAGCACATCCTCATACTGCAAAAAGACAGCACTACACCCAGCAACACAATTTTGCCAAGCAGGCTATACGCTATCATAAAAGTCAGTTGATGAAATCATACCAGACTTGACTAATAAAATCAGCCCAAAACTTCTGAAAAGATTTCAACCATGTTGCAGGATTGGAGAGCCTTCCCTCCATGAAGTCCACATCCTGTCAGCCTTGTGCCTCTGATTTCCTTTGTCATTTCAGCAGCCTTCCCAGCCCGTTCTCTAGCCATTCCCAAACTGTATGTGACATTACACCTCCCCTCCATACAAACCTATGTTCTAGTTAAACACCATCACATCCAAGCACATCAGCCTTCTGCTTCAACTGATTCAACGTGATAGCCCCACCCCCCACCCCCCAGGCAAAGGCAACCATCACCCATGGTTTATTTAACACTGTAGAGACATATCCCCATTGAAACACATCCACAACTTGTGTATTCCACTGAATATTATGCCTAACAGCTGGAGGAATTCCATTATTAAACCACTTTCTAAGAAAGCCTGTCCCTCAAATCCATCAGGCTTTCATCTCATTTCTTTTCTCCCTACTCTTGGAAAGATTATGGAAAATTTACTTTATTTGCACCTCACTCAGTACATCAAGCAATACCGCCTTCCCTCTCAAAAATAGTGTGGCTTTTGGTCTAGTTACAGTTAATCCATACATAGCTAGACACTCAGCGACAACGTCCTTCTTGGAATGGACAAGGCCTAATTACTGGATCTGTTTTTATTGACCTCCCTAGAGCCTTTGATCTTGTTAGTCACTCAAGTCTCCTGGCCATCTGACTGAAATAGGCATTAGTGATGACACACTGCCCTGATTCAAAAACTATGTCTCTTATAACAGCTTCTAAATTAATTTCACTTCATCTACCTCTTCATCAGTCCGTCTGCAGAAATGTGTCCCCAAGGGATTAATTCTGGCATCTCTTCTCTTTTCTATCTACATTAACAAACTTTCTTTTTACTTTTCCCATCTATCTCCCCTGTTTTATGCTGATGACATGGTCCTGTTGTGCTACAACCATTCTGTCTCTTCTCTTGAACTCTAAATTCGGGCTGATTTTCATGCCCTTATTCAATTGGTCAATGTTAAACAGTAACTACTAAACTCCTGTAAAACAAAAACAATACCTTTTGCCCAAGGCAAATGATCACTTTTATTCCAGGCCTCACAAAAGTCTCTATCATCTTAATAATACTATTGAAAATGTCAGTTTATTCAAATACCTAGGGATTTGGTTTGACCCTTTCCTAAATTCTGCATGCACAAACAAATCAACTCTCTCCTATTCTGGGCTAATAAGACCTTCCTTTTGCTATCCAGACCCTGTAAAAAATGCCACAGGTAAAGGTATCTTGCTGTTTCAACTAGAATATGGTCCCAATACATGCCATAGCTTCTAAAAGAAATATATCCCCCACTCAGTCCATTCCAAATACCATTTGCAGATTTATCACTGTGTCCCCAAGATAGGAACACCACTGCAAGACTATTACAAAAGCTAACTGGCTACCTGTGAAACAATTCGCTAACTTTCTACTTGCCTATCAACTATATAAACTTATCAAGAATGACACATTCCCTCCACTGACTTCCAGACTATTCAGAAATGCACCAACATACAACATTAGACATCCTAAACACTCATGAACTCTCCTTCAAACCCCCAGAACTAGGCTTTGCTGCACAAACCATGCTTTCTCAGTCCTTTTCCCAAACTGTGGGCATCTTTCCCTTCTTTTCTTAAAGATCAATCCTCTTACCCCATTTTATGCTCACAAATAAAAGCACATTTTAAGACTCTAGGAAACTGCAACTGCTTTCTCTCTGGTCATATATCTTCATCTTTTCATTCCCTTCTTCCCGTCTTTCATCTACATGCCTTGCTCTGACTATTTTTGATCGTGATTCTTTCAGCGTGCCATCTCTGATTTCTAGTCTGTATATAATGCATGTATATATTGTGTTTTTTCAGTCACTCTACATATAATATAATTTACCTATTGCCTTTATTCCCCCAAGCCAGCTATACAATTCATTTTGTATATAATGTATGTGTGTATTGCATTTTGTCTTGCACTCCATATATAATGGCATGTATGTATTGTGTTTTCCCCAGGATGAACCTGAAATAGGTTCAGTGGGATCAAAGTGCAATAAAGTTAAGAAACACATCTCTTCTGATAGACAAAATTACTACTCTACACTCCAAAACCAAAACAAAAACAACCCTTAAAAATTCTGGAAAGGAATCTCCACTCTCCTCCACCCCAGTAAACCAGATACTCCAAACCCAGATCCAAATGCTCCAGAACTAGAGTTAGCCACCCAATTCAATTCCTTCTTTATTGACTCTATTTCCAAACTAACCTCCTCTTTCTCTATTTCTTCCCCTTCATCTAACACCCCTTCACCCACCCCCTGTATCTCTTCATCCACACCCTACTCTACACCCACTAATCCCACTATACCCCTTTCTACACAAATTCCATCCTCATCTATACCACCCCAAAATTCAACACCCCATGACTGCACTCTCTTCACTTTAAATCCCATTCCTACTGCTACCATCAAGAAACTCCTTCAGAAATTGAAACCATGTACCAATGCTCCTGATAATATCCCTTCTTACTTTCTTGGCATCGCTGCGGAAAGTCTTGCCTACCCCATCAGCATCTTAATTAACCGCTCCCTTCAAGAAGGCTCAGTTCCCCAAATCTGGAAACAAGCATATATCATACCATTACACAAAGGTGGTAACAATAACAACATTACTAATTTCCGTCCCATAGCCATCCTGTCCCCCATTGCAAAAATCCTTGAAAAATGTGTACAACTCCAACTCCTCCTCATCTCCTAGACAACAATCTTATCACCCCCACACAACACGGTTTCAGACCTAATCATAGCACCATGACTGCCCTTCTCTCCTTCCTTGAAATCATCAATAAAGCCCGTGACTCAGGACAAATTGTTTCCACCATACTCCTTGATCTTTCTAAAGCTTTCGATACTATCTCTCACAGCCTGCTCTTAACTAAACTCTCCAAACTCTACCTATCCTCCTCATCTTTGAACTGGTTCTCTAGCTATCTTTCCAACAGAAATCAAGCTGTAAAGTGGAAAAAAGCAACTTCCTCCTTCCTAACTACCCCTACCGGAGTTCCACAAGGATCCATACTGGGTCCTCTACTCTTCAATATCTTTATTAATGACTTCCACAAAGCTATCCCTTTCTCCAGCATCATTCAATATGCTGATGATTCTACTATCATCTGCTCTGCCTCTTCTATCCCCACCCTACAAAAACTTACTCAAGACGCTTTTCTTCCACAGAGCAATGGATGCTTAGCAATCATCTAGCTCTTAATGCCACCAAAACCAAATTAATGTTATTTACCCCCTCCAAACTCACTCCCCCCAACATGAACTCATTCTTAATTACCAGTCAAAATAACTTACCTCTCGAAATGGTATCAGACACCAAACTACTCGGGGTTCAAATCGACAACCAACTAAAATTCAATTCCCACCTACAAAAACATCAAAAACACATCAAAAATTGGTATGCTGTATAGACAAAATGCCTACCTTACATCCACCACTAAAACCACTCTAGCTACTTCCTTTCTTATCCCCTCCCTTCTATATGGTGCCCCACTACTTACTAATCTTCAGTCCTCATTAAAAAAACAGCTCACTTCATGCTATAATAAAATTGCTAAATTCGCCACCGCTCAAAGGTCTTCCACTCACCATTGTCTCTCCCTCCATAAACTAAAATGGTTAGAACTTCCCAACTATCTTACTTACACTCAACTAACTCTAGCCCATAAACTGATCCTAAAACCCTCCAAGTGTCCCTCCCTTGCTTCTGTCCTTAAAATGCACCTACCAAATAGAGTGCTAAGGTCTAATAATCAAAATTTACTAGAAGTGCATAAACCCACTCATCCCCCAGGCAAAAACCTCCTTTCCTTCAGCCTCGCTCGCCTCTGGAACTCTCTACCACCTAACATCCGCATTACCTCTAACCACTCTACCTTCAAGAAGTCACTTTTCTTACACCTAGCATCTAAATGGGAATGCTCTTGCTCCCACCCCTCATAAACAACTCTACTAAATGCCCTTAAATACCTTAATCTACCTTATTCACCTTCTATGTTTGTTCATTAATCTGCAATTATGTTTTGCATTTTGTTCCTTCAATTGCATGTACCAAGGCTTTTACTGTCTAATTGTCATTAATCTGCAATTATGTTTTGCATTTTGTTCCTTCAATTGCATGTACCAAGGCTTGTACTGTCTAATTATAATGACTTTATTTTTTGCTACTTCAATGTATCTAGTAATTATTATCAAATGTTAATGTATATCTATTTTCTGTTTTGGAGCTTTTCTCCCCAGGACTCCATTGAAAACGGGTTCTTCTAGGCCCAATGGACTATCCTGGTAAACCAACTGCAATAAATAAATAAAATAAATAAATAAAATAAAATAAACTTGCGCATTCCAAGCACTTTTGTACCTTTGTAAAGTACTCCCCGAACAACTACTTTTCATTTTTTTAAAAAAGGGCCTTTAACAATCTGACTAAATTATGAACCTGTATAAAGTGTTCTATCAAACATTTTTTTGGGAGAGAACAGTCCATTTTGTAACAGATACCTCATAACTGAAATGTTATTGTTAATTAGACAAGTTTGAATATTAGATTTTCTGTTAAGGCTTTTTTAGCTCCATGTGGTGTAAGGACATTTAGATAACATGTGACTTGTTGGGAAACTCCTTCATGCACAAGTTAGATAATGACAGGAAGGGTTTAAGTTGATAAGACTGGTAACTAATTGCACTGTATACTCCTTGAATTACCAAATTATCATAAAGTTTTAACTGGAAATTATTACATTTTCTTCTTATATGTAGTGGTACGCTATATTATTTATAAACTCAACATGATTCTTAAGGGAAAAAGTGTGGTTATACTTATATTCAAAGTACATTCTGTAGATCTGAATCGATGCATTTAATAAAATGTTCTAAAATGTTCTATGTTATAAAGGAAAAGACATATTTTTACTTTAGTTTTATGATTTATAGGTGTTCAGTGTACTCAACCTTTTATTCGGTTTTAACCCGAGAAGTTTTGGTGCACATAATTAGTGAGAAAACCATTTTACTGGGGAATTCTACAGAGCTGAATGACAAGTCCTAATAGGACTGGAAGATAGAAGCTGTTGCAATAACTGTAACAAAGGCCTGTGCATGGGGAACACTGATGGGCTCTCGGAGAAACTTTTCAGATGGCCTGAAAGAAGTCCTGCCAAACCATTCATAAACTCAGAATAGTGGGCAGGACAATGATCCAGCTGCTCTTATCAAAGGAAATTGGTAAAAGGTGGTAAAAACTGACTAGAAGTCATCCCTTCCTCTGAGGATACAGTCCTAGAGAGAAATAAT
This sequence comes from Protopterus annectens, assembly GCF_019279795.1. Taxonomy (NCBI): domain Eukaryota; kingdom Metazoa; phylum Chordata; order Ceratodontiformes; family Protopteridae; genus Protopterus; species Protopterus annectens. The sequence goes on along the minus strand of NC_056725.1, from coordinate 78,806,226 downwards.
GTAACTTGTCCAGTTCTATAGGCATCCACACTAGGAGAATTAAAGAGTAAAAGTGAGTTAAAGTTGAATGAGTGTATGAGATTCAACCAGAAATACTGCAATAGTGAATATTTATATGTGCATATATGTAATCTCTTGTAATAGAGTCCTATGGGATATATCCAAATGAGCCCTTAAGGGCATCAAGTGTTTCTGCTATATGACTTCTGAATATCAATGACTTCTTCCCTTTTTAAGTCTTTATGGATTCATTCAGGCCAATAAAGCCAAACCCCAGTTGTTGCAGGCATGCATGTTTCAGCATTGTTATGAACATGATTCTTAGGGGAAAAAGCCTAAGTGGACTGTTTGGCTATACTCTACAAACCTAGGGTCTTTATACACAGCTGATGTCCATATCCATGTGGACCCCTTAAGGACATCAAGTGTTTCAGCCATATGGACATCAGCTGGATATAATATATTCCCTTAGGGAAGGTGGTAAGTGCAGAGGGGGTAGTCTGATTGCTGCTACTGCTAAAATGAAACATGAAAATGGTGGTATGTTACTTGCTACTTTGTTACTTGTTGCCTGATGTTCTGCAATGTACAAGCTCATATAGCATCCACAACATAGACATATAATGGACTATTGCAAGGCACAACCATGCAGCTGCATGTGATGCACTCCCTGACCCCAATCTGCCTCTCTGTGAACCCCAGTCTTCACCATGAGTTGGATCACAGAAGATATGTCCAAACATGTGCTCCCACTACCTTCTGTAAAGAGAGGTGAATGGGTATTGTTTTTATTTATTTTATTTATATTATTTTACATTTAGTTACTGGGAAAGTTCGGCTGGACACAAGACCTTTTTCAGCAGAGCCCTGGGGAGAAAAGCTCCACATATAACACAGATTACAAAGTATAATTTCACATGTACTGGAGAATAATACTATACATTTTATGCCAAACAAAACTAGGATAATAACACTATAAACTGTACTTCAGCTAAAAAATAGGATGAAAAATGGCACACTATATAGTTACAGAGATGAAACACATTTAAACTGTACAATCAGAAGAATATACTGTTTGACATAGTATTATAAATAATATAAAGTATACACCAGTGACTATACTTAAAAAAGCAGTCACTGTTGATAGAAAGAGACAGGTATGAGGAGTGAGACTTGCAAGATAAAGAGAAGTCTACTGCCTGAAAATAAGGGAGGAGGGATTACCTGGGGTGAGCAGAGAGGAGATGGAGTTAGACTAGCCAGAAGAGCCACACTATCTCATCAACTCCCTCACTCTACACCTACCCACCCATATCAATCATCTCCAGTGCCTGGGTCACAACCCAAACTACGTTGTGTGGGCTAAAGTCACGGCTTTATCCCTCACTACCAAAGGAACTAATAGCTAACCTGTCACTGTATTTCTGAGGTATGACACTTGTGTCTGCAGTCTCTGTCCTGAGGCAGATACGTTCAAGGTCTGGGAAAGAGTACACCAAGGATGGGGCTTATATCTTTTTTGAACATGACTTTGATGGGCATGATATTAAAGCACATATGAGATTTGGAGCTTATGCATTTTGGGTATATGTGTGGGCTGCATATTCATTGTCTTCACACAAGGCTGCCCTCTTGGAACTGATGAGGAATATTTTACGTAAATGTAAAATGTAATATATTTCATATAAAGTAAAATCTATACTGCTGACTAATTCATCACCCTGCATGCTGCCTACTTCATTCTGACTACATTACATAACATGTAAATTGAGTCCACCTCCATCCAACACACTGTCTTATTCCAGTACACAATATTGCTTAGGAAATCACATCAGAGTATCTAAAACTATTCAAAGAGTGCTGCATTCTAAACATAACCACATATTATGGAATTCAGTCCCTTCAAATATCTATAATCAACTTTCTCTATATTCATTTCACAAACCACTGGCTGGTCATCTTAAATGCTTGTATAGTTGTATTCCTTTCCATAATCTCATATCTGACCTACAAGCATCGCAAACATTGCTCTCTATAAAGTATTACCAGTTACAATAGTCTACTATCAGGCATATTGTGACATGCAAACTGTGTCATACCTTGGCTGTGTTAGTTTCAATAATACCTTCGGTTATGTATTTAACAGCTTTAACAGTGTTTTTGAATTACAAAAATCATAATAGTATTTGGTGAGATATATACAGTACTTTTATATACACGTACATATCTGTACAAACAAATTATATACTCTTCTTTTGAACTCTTTCATCCTTCTTAACTATAAATACTGATACCCTAATTTTATGCCAGTCATTTACTGTTTTGTTTTTTCACTCTGTAAATTAATTAATGGCTGAAAGATACTTCAGAGATCATCCACATGCAACTAACAACTGGCAAAACTGCTGTTCAAATTATAGCTTGCTATAGATCACCCACCATGTTCCAGGACCACCACTCCGCATTCCTGGAAACACTGGGAAACATAAAGGTCCTACCAAACACCCTGATATTGGGTGAGTTCAATTACCCAAACATTAACTGGGAGAAATATTCAAGTACAAACTCCCTTGCCCAACATTTCCTAGAATTTATAAACTCAATAGCCCTGGATCAACTGGTCAACACCCCCACCAGAGGTGAAAACATATTGGACCTGGTCATCACCAACATGGGCGACGGGTGTTCCACACCGGACGTCAACCCCTCGTTGGTTAGATCTGACCATAAACTAATCACTCTGGATATCCACATTCCTCCACCAACCCCAGTCAAAGAAACCACCATGAAAAACATTTCAAAAGCAAACTTCATGTTACTTAAGACCGAGGTGGGAAGTTTAAAGCCCCCATGCTAAAGGATAACGTGGTCCAAGCTGCAAAATCCTTTACTAATGCACTCTACGGGCACCTACAAGAATGTATGGATCGTGCTATCCCAAACAAAACCAAGACTCACTCCTCCAAGAAAAGGAAACCAGTCTGGTGGTCCCCTGCCATAAACAAGCTATACAATAGAAGGAGGAAACTAGTGCAGAAAAGAGTAAAATCCCAAGAAGGAAAGACATCCCTGATTAGTATCAGCAAGAAACTATGATCCATCATAAAATCATCCAAGGCTAGCTTCGAAAGAAAAATTGCTATTTACTCCAAAGATAACCACAAGGCATTCTTTAGCTATGTCAAGAATCTAAGTGGCAATTCCCAGATCTGCTCAGAGTTAGTGCAGAATGGCACAAAATACACTGGACCAACCGATATAGCCAACATACTGACAGATAGGTTCAGTGCAAACTTCACCCCCCTCTCACCCCCAAAAGGGCCCATAACTATGCCAAAAGAATGTAGTGCCCCTGAAATCACAGACACTCAGATTAAAACAGCCCTCTCCAAAGCCAAAAACACAGCGTCAATGGGACCGGACAGTGTCCCAGGCTGCGTCCTACATGAGCTCAAAGATTAACTAATACCTCACCTAAACACACTGTTTAAACTCAGCCTCTCCACAGGCTATGTGCCCACAGAGTGGCACACAGCAATGGTTATTCTGCTCCACAAAGGTGGAGCCACAACGGACCCCAGGAACTATCGCCCTATAAGCCTGACTAGCTTGGTCTGCAAAGCTATGGAGCGCATCATTATGGATCTCATTAACAGAGACATTGGGAACCTCCAAACACTGGACCCTACCCAGTTAGGCTTTGTTAAGGGCAGATCATGCCTCCTAAACCTGGTGGACTTCTTTGAGACAGTTACCAAGGCTATAGATGAGGGACAGGTGGTCCACACAGCCTACCTAGACCTTGCAAAGGCCTTCGACACCATTCCCCACTCAGGTATTATAGACAAGCTCACCAGCCTGAACATAAACCCCTACATCATGAGATGGGTTGCCAACTGGCTCATGGACAGAACCTACATGGTAAGAGTTGCGGGAGTAGGTCTGACTCTAAACCGGTTGCAAGTGGAGTTCCTCAGGGCTCAGTCCTAGGACCCCTCCTGTTTGGCATATACTTCTCAGAGGTACAGGCAAGAACAGGAGGACTATGGCTGACCAAGTTTGCAGACGACTGCAAACTAGGGGCTATAATTGACTCTCCGGCTGACACAGGCATCCTCCAAAAGGGTCTCATTGAGACAGATACCTGGTGTCAAAACCATGGCTTTAAGCTAAATGCTAAAAAGTGCATAGTCATCCCCTTTGGAAAAAACAAAGTACCCACAAACTATCATATAGGTGGTAGCCCCCTAAATATGGAAGACATAATAAGGGATCTGTGAACCCAAGTAAATAGTGACCTCTCCTTTGCTAATCACATTGCCAAAGTTGTTAGAAAATCCTTCTATGTGGCCCACTTAATCACAAAAGGGTTTGCATCCAGATCGAAAAAGGTCATTGGGCCCCTCTACACATCACTCATCAGACCCATCATAGAGTACAATGCCCCATTTGGCATGTACCTTACAAGACACCTGCAACAACTGGAAAGACCACAGAAGTACCTCATCAAGAGGATCACAGGTCTCAAGCAGATGCTCTATGCAGCTCGACTGAAGAAACTCCAGCTGTACTCAGTTACATATCACCTACTCAGAGGTGATCTCTGCCTGACATACAAGGCCATGTCCAACCCAGAATTGATGGACATGCTACACCTAAAGAAAACCATATCCCCTCGAGCCACATGCTCCAGGGATCAAAACCTCACCACAACAATAAATAGGACGTGCTGGAGGGATAGATTCCTGTCCCAGAGACTTCCTATGCTCTGGAACAAGATTCCAGTCCACATTAGGCAGACCTCCTCGCTAACCCTCTTCAAGAGAAACCTTGACGAGTGGATGAGAAACAGAAAGTTTACCCCGGGGATCACTTCAATGGCTCTGCTGGACAGAGGCACAGGGAACTAATCTAAGGGGGTGGCGAAAGCCAACACATTCCAGCTAGGCTTATGAATGCCTTCGGGCAGATAGCCTAGTACCTACCTATTAACCTGGGAACCTAATTGATTTGCTAGCCAGGTATGCCACCTGGACATGCAAGCCCTTTACAGGTGCAACTCAGGAGCACCGTTCTTTTAACTGACTTACTCGAGTAATAGAGTTAAGACTGAATGTTGAACAAAAGGCATTTTTAAATCTTGTATGTAATCAGAACCTAAGATTCTGTCATTAGCCTAGCATGTAGTTTCAGGCTTCCTCTGTATCCCTGTATAACAAGTCAGGCTTATACTGTCAGTAATTAGATAGTATGGTTCAGTGGTGTGTCCTTGTGTGTCATATTCATTGTAATAGGATATGGTTTGGATACAAGGTGCACAAGTTTTACAGCCTTCACACACATATAATTTTAATTAAAATCAAAGTGCCTTTTTACAGCAAGTAAATGGCATTATCACAGTTCTGAACACTCCTCATGGGTACTTGTAGTTTTATATATTTATATATATGTGTATAATGTATATACAGTTTCTATATCTATACAGCTATCTCTCACTCTCTCTCTCTCTCTCTATATATATATATATATATATATATATATATATATGTGTATATATATGTGTGTGTGTGCGTGTGTGTCAAAGAAATGTTAGATGTTTGTTTTTGTTCCTGTCTGTCTCATGCTGTGTAGTATGCATTCAAAGAATAAAATCCATGCCTATTCCACTGATTGTAATTCCAGAGCTGAGTCATGGTGGAAACCATTAAGCTTATCTGAGATTCAATGGCCTCATTCTCATCTAAGGTCATAAGTCCAATTACTGATCGGAAAGATAATATAAGAGATATAAGTAACAGAGATAAGGATGATTCACAGGATGTTCTACTCACTTTCGCGTATGACTTGAAAAGCTTGTGAATCCAGAAGGATCTCAGTGCTGAGCTGAAGCCAGTGAGGACACAGGCACACCCACTTAAAGGAGACCCTGAAGCCAGTTTAGGACAAGTTAGACACATTATCTATCTCATCCTCCCTGGCGAGATTTTTATAAGATCAACATTCACTAGTTATTTATTTATGTTTGTTTAACCAGCTAGGGCAGTGATGCATAAGTGACCATTTTCAGGCCAAGCCTGGGCTGAGAGGTATCAAGTGCAACAAGGAAAACATCAGTTAGAATGTGGTAAGTAAGACAGTATCTCAGGATTATTTCTTCAAATCCTTACTAAATGGTGTGCTTTTAGGGGCTGAACAGGCATATGTGGTTGGCCATCTGAATTCTCAGCTCAGTTTAATAACACACTGCTTTTAGCTGACTGGCGCAGTTAGAATCACCCTTCTAGCCACCATTTATTGACTCGTGTTTGAACTTGTGCAGTCAGACACTTTAACCTACTTGACTTGGTGTACTTTGTAATTCTTGGTGCTGTTGATTTACTAGTGCTATACAGTAATACCTTTAATTTCAGTGGTAACTGCTGATTTCTCACAGGGCTGATCTGTAAGCATGTTTTTGTTAAACTTTTATTTGTGGATTATGATGAAGTTCCTACAGATAGCAGCATATATCAATAAATATTACATTAGAAAGTAGAAATAATAAAAATAGAATAACAGAACTATGCAGTTAACATTAAGCAGTACATCAGTCTGTTTCAGCTATGTTAAATGCAATCAAATGTCATACAGGTATCTTCTTAACTATGTTGTATACTATCGTTTAAAACTACCATTTGAATTCACAGTACTTACATGCAATAGACCTGTTTTTTTTTTGGGGGGGACATAATGCTTCCTGTGTGATACTTTATATTGTGCACATAGAGAACTGCTTCAAAAAAGTGCAGCCAAATTGTAAAAGCTAGGTAACATGGATATCCTACAGCCTGTAATGGGTGAGAGGTTCCATATGTGAGAAACTTCTGAGGTGAATTCCCCATAACAGTGGGATGTTCTGGGCAATACCAGTTTAAACTAATGTCAACAGCTTGCCATCCAGACTGGAGTATTGCAGTTTCTTTACTTTTATAATGTATTCAGAATACAAAGCACACCTTAATACAAATAATATTGCATGAAATGAAGAGGTATTCCAACTGAGATCTTGCATACTGATGGTGAAAAAGAGAGATACATCCACAGCAAACTTAGTGTTATTATTGGATCAATGCAGGCATTGTAAAAGATGCATGAGCACATGTTGCCAATAAACTGAGAAATAGGAAGATGGCTTGCGTAATGCTGAACCTTACTCATATACAGCACCTGTTATGGCTTCAATTCAGGTGGGTGATATTCTATGTGACATTTCATTTCTAGCTTAAACTATTGAAGTCATCTAAATCATACAGCACAGATCAATTGGCAACTTTAGCAATCCTTATTAATATATAAGGAACCACATGGGTATTTCATCTTTCCACTTCCTTCTTCCTTAACCATGAATAAATAGATGTGCTGCTCCCCCTTATAAAGCAAGCGTATAATATGTCATGTAACATTAATGACGTAGTTATACCACATTCATATGTTAGTATGCATTTAGTTATTCAGCGTATAACATACTAAACTTGTTATATTCAAAGTGCTATTCCACTTTTTGTATATACAGTATACTTATTAAATGATGGGGGGGGGGTATTGCCTGTTTTACACTCCTTTTGCTTCCTATTCTGTTGTAGGTTCCCCCTTTCCACTATGCCCACTTTTTATTTATATTTGAATTTGTAAATAATATTGATTACCAAAAGCCTGTCTTTTAAACTTGCTTGAAAACATTTCATGACATCTTAAATCCCAAGCACAAATGAGAAATCTAGCACATTCCAGATCTGAACATTGTTCTACTGGTACAGGAAAGATACAACTGTCAATAGTGCGTGCACAACATGTTTTGTTCCGTAGACATTTCTCTGTCTTTAAAATACGCCTCCTGAATAAACTGATTGTCAGCCTTTAGCACAATAAATTATTCTAAATAAAGACAACGGGAAATATATTTGCTATAGTGATAAACATTTGTTTAGTGAGGAAAGACTTTATCCCACTATTAAGACTGTTTTTCACAGTAATTAAAATTTTGGCATAGTGTATAATTTCTATAGCTTCTACAGGCTGCTTTATTGCCAGCAATAATTAACATAATTGCCATTTAGCTCACACTTTATATTTATCTTCTTCTTTTCTGTTACAAAGCAGAACTATTTTTAGCCATTTTGGCCAGAGTCATGTCTATCAGCACTTACAACCTCATTTGCTCTATACTATTCTTAGCTATTTACTTTTCCCTTAATCATATTGTCATTATGTGTGTTGTGATCATCTGTTGAGCATGTGAGAAATTAATATTTTACAGATTCCCTGTCTGCATCTGCAAGGTGGCACATATAATTTCTGTTCTCTGCTTTAGTTGCCTGATAGAACAGCTCAACATACTTAATTTAAACCTTGCAAGTGCTGACTTTTACACTTTCACTAGTACTGTAGGTGAATGCTGAGATAGAACAGGCCCCAGGTTTACTTAGGATGTTGCTTTCTTTATAATCACCCAGGTCAATGCCATATTTTATTTGATCGCTGTATTATTCAGCGTGTATTAGCAGTGATATGAAGATGTGACTGGAAAAGATGGTGAGTTTATCTGGCAGTGAGCAATGCAACTAAAACATCTCCAAACAAAGGTTAACATGAGGCCCAGCTCCTGCTCTCATTTATAATGACTTAGTGTAGACAACTACTTGTAATGTTTTATTTCTCAGCTGACAGCAGAGAACGGAATTCTTTGGCCCCTTTCCTAAAATATCAGTGTAAACGGAAAGCTTCTGTGAGGCAGTTTTGCTGTCACCAAAGGGCAACATTTCTTTAACAAAGGCTATCATTCCATGTTTTCAGCTCTAATTAGGGTGTTTATTTTATACACTCTGTATGTAAAATTTGTTGTTTCATTTAGAACTTGATCATTCCACAAGCTAAACATATGCATTTTCCCTGATACTCAGTTGCTGCAATAACTTTCATAGCCACAGCAGATAATAGTGATGCCCTGACTACAACAGTTGGAAGCCTGTCATTTCTGTTTCAGTCCAAGTCTTGTTTGGTGTTTTTCTGCTTCCTAGCATCTTACCTTAAGGAGCTTTTATTCATTATGTGCATGTCCTTTAAATGTAATTAAATGTGTATACCACTGAAATGTACTACCCATCAAGTGTGACTTAACTGTGGAGTTGCTGAAGGGTTTATAGACGTAAGCTAGCATGCACACACAGTGAGGGTTGCTTTCATGTGAACATAGCCCTGTTGTGCTTATGGCGTGCTGTGATATGCATGGCGCTAGCACTGAAAGGGTATTTGGGAGATTCAAGGCAAGGTTTATACTATATCAGCTCATGTTAGGGGCAAATGAGAAACCTGGATTAAATGAACACATTAATGTCAAATGTGCTTTAAATGGAAGGTGGATATTGAATAAAAAAGCTGAGAAAAAATTGAAAGTAATGAAAAACGAGCTGGTTGTTATCAAACATGCTTTTAACAATATATTTTCTGACATTATAGTATTGTATTTACAAACTTTTTTTCTTAATATGTTGGAGGGAAGTCACTAGATAGTTTATCTACCACAAGAGGAGTGGTTTCTGGCGCAGAAATTGTAGTTTATTGGCCGTTTGGGCAGTTTTTCCATCTCTTTCAACTCTCTGTTACTGAGGCCCGTGTTTGCACTTGTTTCCCACCTTTCCTATGACTAGTCTGCTCCAGATGCAGATTTGCTGTATCAAGGACTGTTTGTAAACTTCTGAGTGGTGCCAAAGTCTGCTTTTCAATTTTTTTCCTTAGATCTACTAGTTCTCTCCTCTCCTGCACTTTTACTAGCTTATTAGTCTAGCAATTTGCCAGACTTCTTGTAGCAATTATTGTAGCACACAAAGGTGCTACCAACACTAAACATTGTACAAGGAAACAGCTCCAGTACTTATTATTAACACCCACCTTTCCAGGCATGTCTAAAGGTCAGTTCTCTGTGCATTCTCCAATTAACATGGTGAACATGGGCATCCTGAGGCAATGTAGCAACTGCCTCATGTACACTGACAACCTTCTCCTCTTACCTTCCAACACTCAGACTTGTGAGAGATGCACTTATATATCCAAACTGGAAGCCACACACTCTCCAGTCAAGACCGGAATAGCTGGACAAGAGGAGAAGGTCAACACTTGAACTACACCACATGGAACATATAGCCATCCAGAACACACACCAGCATTGCCTTCACATGAAAACACAAACCACTCACCCACCTTCACGGAGGGTCTCAATAAAAACCTACCCAAGCAGCAGAGACCTCCAAGGCAGAAATACACTCCACCACCACAACACAAGACTAATCATGAGACACATAACTCTCCTAAACAGTGTGCCACTCAACCAAAGCCCCTAAGGCAAGACAGCATGCCCAACACACTAGTCATAGGTGACTCGATAGTGAGGCACAATGATGTCCCACTCATTAGGTTGAATAAGGAGAAAGTAACCACATCGCCACAACAGTCAGGAAATCTTTCTATATTGCACACCTCATCACTAAGGGCTTTTCATCCAGAAAAAAGGAGGTCATTGTCTCACTGTACTCATCCCTCATTAGACCCATTATAGAATACAACGTCCCATTTGGTATGTACCTCTCAAGACACCTGCAACAACTGGAAAGGCCACAGAAATACCTCACTAAAAGAATCAGAGGCCTAAAGCAGATGCCCTATGCTGACCACCTTAAAAAACTCCAGCTATACTCTGTCGCATATCGTCTACTCAGAGGCGATCTCTGCTTAACATACAAGGCCATGTCAAACCCAGAGCCATTGGACATGCTACACTTAAAGAAATCCCAATCCCTCAGAGCCACACGCTCCAGGGATCTAAACCGTGTCATCACAATAAACAAAACATGCTGGAGGGATAGGCTCCTGACCCAGAGACTCCCCAGACTCTGGAATAGACTGCCCATACATGTCAAGCAGAGCGCCTCTTTGGCCCTCTTCAAAAGGAACCTTGACGATTGGATGGTAGAAAGGAAATTCACCCCGGGGATCACGTCAGTCGCCCTGCTAGACAGGGGTCCAGGAAGTAAATAGTGTGGGAAAAAATAGGCAAGGAATTATTATGGCTAGGCTTGTATAGGCCCTAAGGCTGATAGCCTAGTACTAACATATGAACCTATGAACCTATAACAGTCAGCTACCGGTCAGGCACCAGGATCCGCCACATAACGCACACACTCAGGTCTCTCAACAACAAGTACAAATATGACTCTGTCATTGTACATGTGGCTGTGAATGACCTGAGATGTACTTCCCTGGACTACATGAAAAGAGACATGGAGGAGCTCTTGGATTATGTAGCCCAGGTGGGTATGACCATATCCCTGAGCAGGATCCTACCATCACCCAGAATTATACCACAGTACAAGCAGAAAATGATTAATTTCAACAATTGGCAAAGTTTCTGGTGTCATCCTAAGGGGGTCCAGTATCTGTCTGCCTGAGATGACATGATTGACAGACCTCGATGCTTTGCCAGAGATGAACTGCATCTGTCACCCCTGGGCTTCCGAATACTGGCCAAGGCTCTTGCCACCCCTATAGTGCCTTTTTTAAGTGGTGTTCCAAAGACCAAATTACCACCATAACAGCTACAAACAAATGCAATATGAAGGTCATGCTGCTCAATGCTAGAAGTCTAAATCCCAAAATGCACTTGCTCAAAGGACTCCTTAAAATGGAGAACATCGACATTTGTGCTGTAATAGAGACCTGGTTCAAGGCAGCAGAAAGCACCCCTGCACTACCAGGCTATAACTCATTCCACACATTTTGGCCCCAGAACTTGGACTGAAACTCTAAAGACAGTCGTGTTTCCATATTCATAAAGGGTGTGCACACCTCCAGAATAGTAGCCTAACATAACGCATCTGAGGTACGTCAGGTGCAGCTAACATTGGGTAAGACAGAGATTCAGGTCGTATCCTGCTATAGGTCCCCAACTATGTCCCAAGACTCACACTCCACATTCCTAAGCACCCTGGAGAATATTAGGGCCCATCCTAACACTCTCATACTGGGCAACTTCAACTACCTCTCCATTAACTGGGAAAATTACTTGTACCAATACACTTGCCCAATGTTTCCTGGAATTCATTAATTCCAATGCCCTGGACCAGCTCATTCTTACCTCCACTAGAGGTAGCAACATCCTTGACCTGGTCATTACTAACATGGGCGGCCATTGCTCTACATCATTAGTCAACTCCTCCCTGGTTAGATCCGACCACAAACTAATCACATTGGAAATCCACATCCTTCCCACCCATCCCCCACCCACCCCTGCAAAAGTAACCACCATGATAAAATTCTCCAAAGCTAACTTTGGGCTCCTAAAAACAGAGGTGGCTAACTTCACAGCACCCATGCAAATGGAGATCAGTTGCATGACTGCTGAATCATACACCAATGCACTGTACGAACATGTACACGAATGCATGGATCACGCCATACCCAACAGAACTAAGATGCTGTCCTCCAAAAAAAGGAAGCCAATCTGGTGGTCCCCTGCCATAAACAAATTCTACTACAGAAGGAAGAAACTGATGCGGAATTAGTTGAAGTCCCAAGAATGGAAAAACTCCCTTATCAGCCTCAACAAAAATATCCCTTATCAAATCCTCTAAAGCTAGCTATGAAAACAGAATTGCAGCAGATAGTAAAGACAACCAGAAGGCCTTCTATAGTTATGTAAAGAATCTCCACGGCAATACCTAGATTTGCTCTGAACTACTGCATAATGGTACCTCCTATACAGAGCCAACAGATATTGCCAATATACTGGCCGACAGTTTCAGTGCCAACTTTACTCCCCCACCAAGGGACCAGTCACAATACCAGTAGCTTGTCAGGCACCCAGTATTACTGCTACACAGGTTATAACAGCACTGTCGAAGGCCAAGAATTCAGCTTCTATTGGACCTGACTATATCCCTAGCTGTGTTCTACATGAACTACAGAGTGAACTGGCACCTCACCTGTGTGCTCTGTTCAATCACAGCCTCACCTCAGGCTTTGTCCTTACCAAATGGTGCACTGCTACAGTCGTCCCTCTCCACAAAGGAGGAGCAACTACAGACCCTGGGAACTATCACCCCATTAGACTGATGAGTCTGATATTCAAAGCTATGGATCCCACACAGTTTGGTTTTGTGAAGGGTAGATCATGCTTGCTCAACTTGGTCAACTTCTTTGAGTCAGTCCCCAGAGCTGTGGACGAAGGCAAAGTGGTTCATACAGCCTACCTTGATCTGGCCAAGGCCTTTGATGCCATTTTCCTCTCAGGACTCATAGAAAAACTCACTAAGCTAGGCATCGACCCCTATATCACTAGGTGGATTGCAAACTGGCTCACAGGTAGAACCCATAGTGTGAAAGTAGCTGACTCCAAATCAGACTGGTGACCAGTCACAAGTTGAGTCCCAGAGGGTTGGGTCCTGAGTCCTCTTCTGTTTGGTATCTACTTCTCTGAAGTCCAGGCTGGTATGACCCGAGCCTTGAGTAGCATCCTGCCATCACCCAGAATGATACCACAGTACAAGGACAAAATGATTGATTTCAACAATTGGCTATGCTTCTGGTGTCATTCTAAGGGGATCCTGTATCTGTCTGCCTGGGATGACATGATTGACAAACCACGATGCTTTGCCAGAGATGGCCTGCACCTGTCACCCTTGGGATTCCGGATACTGGCTAAGGCTCTTGTCACCCCTATAATGCCTTTTTTAGGCAAGATTCAAATGACAAACTCACCACCATAGCAGATACAAGCAAGCAAAATCTGAGGGTAATGCTACTTAATGCTAGAAGTCTAAACCTCAAAATGCACTAAATCGAGGCACTCCTTAAAATGGAGAACATCGACATCTGTACAGTGACATAGACCTGGGTCAAGGCTCCAGAGAGCACCCCTACATTACCAAACTATTCATACCACACCTTTCAGCCACCTAACCTGGACCGAAGCACTAAAGGTGGAGGCATGTCCATATTCACTAAGGATATCCACACCTCCAGGCTAGTTTCTCATTATAATGCAGCTGAAATTATTCAAGTGCAACTAACTCTGGGCAAGACCGCAATCCAAATTGTAGCTAGCTACGGATCCCCCACCATGCCCCAGGATTTCCCACTCCTCATTTCTTGATACACTGGAAAATATTAGGGTACAACCTAACAACCTAATAATGGACAATTTCAACTACCCCACCATTAACTGGGAAAACTACTCATGTACCAACTCTTGTGCTCAACGTTTTCTGGAATTCATAAATTCCAACTCCTTGGATCAACTTATCCACACCCCCACCAGGGGCAGCAATATCCTAGACCTGGTCATTACCAAAATGGGCAACCAGTGTTCCACACCAGAGGTCAATTCAACATTGGTCAGATCCAACCACAAGCAAATCACCCTAGACATCCACATCCCACCCCCACCCCCCATTAGGGAAACCACCGCAAAACATTTCTCCAAAGCGAACTTCACGCTTCTTAAGACAGAAGTGGCAAACTTCACGACACCCATGCTGATGGACAATAGAGGTATGACTGCTGAATCCTATACAATTGCACTTTATAAGCACTTACACGAGTGCATGGATCATGCAATCCCTAAAAGAACCAAGATGCTATCCTCCAAAAAAAGGAAGACAATCTAGTGGTCCCCTGCCATAAACAAACTCTACAACAGAAGAAAGAAACTGTTGCAAAAAAAAGAGTAAAATCCCATGATTGGAGGAACTCCGTGGTCAGCCTCAGTAATAAGCTGAGATCCCTCATAAAATCCTCCAAAGCTAGTTACGAAAACAAAAATGCCACTGATTCTAAAGACAACCACAAAGCATTCTATAGCTATGTCAAGAATCTCAATGGCAACACCCAGATAAGCACAATGGCACTAAATATACAGAACCAACTGATATTGCCAACATCCTAGCAGATAGGTTCAGTGCTAACTTTACCCCTCTCTCTCATCCCCTAAAGGGCCCATCTCTATAATGGGAGAATGCAAAGTTCCTGTTATCATGGCTGCACAGGTAAAAAACACATTCTCCAAAGCCAAGAACACAGCATCCATGGGACCAGACAACATCCCAGGCAGCGTTCTACATGAACTGCAGAATGAACTGGCACCCCACCTAAGTACCATGTTCAATCATAGCCTCACCTCTGGCTTTGTGCCCATTGAATGGTGCACAGCAATGGTTATTCCACTCCACAAAGGTGGAGCCACCACAGACCGTGGGAACTACTGGTCCATTAGCGTGATGAGCCTGGTCTGCAAGTCTGTGGAATGTATCATCATGGAACTTATAAACAATGACATTGGTAATCTCCAAACTCTGGACCTACCCAGTTCAGGTTTGTAAAAAGGAGATCATGTCTCCTAAACCTGACAGACCTCTTTGAAGCGGTCACCAAAGCCGTAGATGAGGTTAAGGTGGTTCACACAGGCTATCTAGATCTCGCCAATGCTTTTGACACCATCCCCCACGCTGGAATTATAGATAAACTCACTAAACTAGGTATAAATCCCTATGTCAAAAGATGGGTTGCCAACTGGCTCACTGACAGAACCCACACTGTGAAAGTAGCAGACTCTAAATCCAGCCTCAGACCAGTGACAAGTGGAGTACCACAGGGTTCAGTCCTAGGTCCTCTCCTGTTTGGTATCTACTTCTCTGAAGTACAGACTAACACAGAAGGTATTTGGCTAACAAAGTTCGCAGATGACTGCAAACTAGGAGTCATAATCAAAACTTCTAATGATGTGGACATCCTACAAAAGGGCCTCACTGAGACAGATGCCTGGTGTCAAAGCCATGGGCTCAAGCTCAGTGCTAAAAAGTGCATTGTCATCCCTTTTGGTAAAAACTCTGTACCCATGAACTACCACATAGGTGGTACTTAACACAGAAAGTGTGATAAGAGACCTTGGGACACAGGTGGACAGTAGTCTCTCCTTTGATAATCACATCACCACAGTAGTCAGGAAATCCTTCTATGTGGCACACCTCATCATAAAAGGTTTCTCATCCAGTAAAAAAGAGGTCATTGTTCTCCTCTACACATCACTCATTAGACCCATTATAGAGTACAACAGCTTTTTTGGTATGTACCTCACAAGACATCTACAACAACTGGAAAGGCCACAGAAATACCTCACAAAGAGGATTACTGGCCTCAAACAGATGCCCTGCCCAGACCATCTCAAAAAACTCCAGCTTTACTTTGTCACATATCGCCTACTCAGAGGCGATCTCTGCCTAACATACAAAGCTATGTCAAACCCAGAGCTGTTGGACATGTTCCACTTAAGGAAATCCCAATCCCTCTGAGCTACATGCTCTAGGTACCTAAACCTTGTCACCACAATAAACAGAACATGCTGGAGGGATAGATTCCTGTCCCAGAGACTTCCCATACTCTGGAACAGACTACCTATCTATATCAATCAAAGCTCCTCCTTAGCACTCTTCAAGAAAAATCTTGATGATTGGATGGGAGATATGAAATTCATCCTGGGGATCACTTCTGTGGCTCTGATTGACAGGGGCACTGGAAAATAATTTTTTTGGATGGCAAAAGCCAGGGTACCATTTGGCTAGGCTTATATAGGCCCTAGGGCCAATAGCCTAGTACCTACCTATGAACCTATGAATGTTTCCAAACAGGCTCCCTATTGAAATGTCGGCACTTGAAATGCCATGTGCCAACATGACAAAAAAAAAGACTGAAAACTCAGAAGAGTGAATCTTAAGACTAACTCTTCTCCTTAAAACTTATTTTTGCAGAGGTGGCATGTCTGGCCTATATACCAAATCCAAGATCACCATACCTTGGAGAAAAGGGAATTTTGTGAGAAATGGCTTCTTGGACTTGGTATATTTCTCAGCCATTCAGTGTCCATATTTTGACATTTCAAAAGGTTACCTTATAAGGATCATATGATTTTGTTAGATTATGTGACTTGATTATGTTAGTAATTTTAGTATTATAAGGAAAGTTTTTAATAGTTTTATTTATTTTAAAAAACTCTGGTGAATGCTGCTGGATGAAAGCATTGAATTAAAGAGTATTGCATTACAGTTACACCTATTTTTTTCCACGGAGTTTCGGTGTTTTGTTCTTTATTTTGGACTTTGATTTCCACTATCATAAGGGAATTAGATTTATATATTTTTGTAGTCATTCTATACTATTGTTTTAGAGTAGTTGATGCTGAGGAATTAGTAATTTATTAATTAATGATTTTTATCCTTTGATTAAGACATTAAACTCAGGATCCATCTCCTTGAGTTAGTGGTAGCTCTGGTGGATGTAAAAGATCCCATGGCACCTATTGAAAAATAGTAGTGAAAGTTCTCTAATGCCCTAGCCAAATTACTCCTAATAGTATAAATACTACCTCAAGTCTAACCTAAAGTGATACCGTTTGTCCTGTGGGACTAACCCAGTCAACAAAGGATAAATAAAATAAATAAATAAATGCTTCTACTTCCTTTCACTTCCTTCTATGACAATTTATCTTTAGGTCATTATACTGAAAATATATGAAAGAATTTTAGTATACACTCGAAACAAAAAAGAACCTGTACGAAACAAAATCAATGACCATTCTCGGACTAGACCAACTTAGCGATTTCATTCACTTTAATAATGTGAACTTCATCAAGAAAACCAAACATCAACCTACCCCTTCCTTTTATAAATCATAACAGGAAATGATGTAACAACAGTTATTGAATACTATACTCTGCAAGATCGTAAAAATCATATCAAAATATTATATATATATGTAAAATGTAAAACTTTGCATGAAGTATATTCTAAACTCCATACTAATTTATCTATACATTAAAAAACATTTTATATTAATGACTTCATTCAGGCCTGGTGATACAATGGCCCCAAATAAGAGCTGCCAAAAATCCTCTTTACATTCTAATTTGTTGTTTATATCGCCAACAAATACTCCTTTTTCTACACTATCTAAAACAAAAAATTCAAACTTTTTGAATGTAATACAAGAAAGTCCATGCCTAGACAGTGAATTATTTTTATCTTTTTTCTTAATTGCCAGAGTGTGCTCGTATATTCTATGTTTTAAAGTTCTTTTGCTCTTCCCAGTATAATAATTTTTACATGTTACACAAGTAGCTAACTAAATCACACATTCACTATTGCAATTGAAATATTTTTTGGCCCAAAAAAATCTGTTCCAAATGTTCCAGAATAATAAAGGATGAATTGCTGATGAACCTGCATTGTTTGCAGTTCATACAAGCAAAAGTTCCTTTCTTAATGGAATAAATCCGTGTGTTTTCTTTGTCTACTTCTTTCTTTGATTCTAACATCAACTTTATGTTAGTAACTTTCTTGAATGTAAATTTTGGTACAAAACCCACAATGGAGGTCAACTCTTTATTTCCAAGAATAATTCTCCAATTATTTTCAATAATCTCTTTTATATACCACATTTCGTTTACAATAGGCAAAGGAAAGGCAGTTTGAAAATCTTATATGTTTTGATCGCGATTTTTCCTAACAATATCTGGGGGTCCTACCACCAAATCTCTTGAAGCAAAAATTGGTTTAGCTACCTCATCTCTAAGGTTTATAACCTCATTTTCAATGGTCTGTAACCATCCTATTTCATAACCTCTATTGATAAATAATGATCTTAAAAGAGATAATTCTTCAAAGAATACTTTCTCTTCTGAAGTTAATCTACTCAATCTAATCATCTGCCCCTTGATGACTCCCTTCTTCATATGGACAGGGTGTAAACTGTCCCTGTGTAAATATTGATTGGCAAAGCATGACTTCCTGAATATTTTACTTCTAAATTGTTTAGTGTGATGGTCTATACTTAAAGCCAAATCTAAAAAATGAATATATACACCAAACCCACCTATTTTAAAAAATAAAAAAATCGGTGGTGTTGTTTAAATCTGTAACCAATTCAACAAACTATGAATGGTCTCCAGACCACAGAAAAAACAGGTCATCGATGTATCTGTAATATAATTCTACCTTACTAAAACTGGGATGTGACTTAAGAAATTTATGCTTCCAGTTTGCCATAACTATATTGGCAAAAGCTGGGGCAACTCTTGACCCATAGCTACACCTGACAATTGTTTGTACAATGCCTTGTTAAATCTAAAATAATTATTGTCCAATACTAACTCCATTAAAGTACAGATAGTATTAACTGTCTCACCAGTAAAATCCATGTGACCAGTGAGATATTCCCTCATAAATTCAAGGCCTTCTTCTTGATTAATAGAAGTGTATAAACTTCTAATATCTAATGTGCCAAAAAGTATATTCTTATCAGGTATCTTATATTCCTTTAAAATTTCAAGTAAATGCCAGAAATCTTTTAAATAATGATCTGACTTCTGAACAACCGGATTAAGAACATTGTCTAACCACAATTAAATATTTTCAGTCTTTGAATGTTTGGCTGAGACAATTGGTCTAAACGGTGGATGTTTTTCATTGTTTTGAATTTTCAGAATACCAAAAAATGTAGCCATCTTAGGATGTTCAACCAACAAAAAATCATATGCCCTATTGTCAATTTCCCCCTGACAAAACATATCGAACAATAATGTATCTAATCTTTTAAAACTACATCCTATATAATCAAGGGAAACTTTCTTGTATGTCTTGGAATCTTCCAACATTGAACTTATAGATTTTGCATAATCTCTAGTGTTCATAATGACAATCTTACCCCTCTTGTCCACTGTCATAGTTCTAATGTCGGAATCCTTAGTTAATTTTTTCAGAGCCAACATTTCCTCCTCAGGTAGATTATGTTTTACATTGTAACATTGTATCCTTCTAAATTCATTTTCACAAATGTTTTGAAAAACCTGCAAAGTGTTGAGCAATGGAGGATTAAAAATAATAGGTTTGCAAGGTATCTGTGAATGTGTTTGCTCCCTACAACTAACATCCTGCATAATATATTTGAGATTAAGTTTACGCAAGAATAATCTAAAATCCACCATAAGTTTGACTATATTCACCCCACATGTTGGGATGAAGGAAAACCCTTTTATTAACACATTTGTTACTTCTAAAGGAAGGGGTATATCAGACAAATTCACAATGTCAGTATTGAAGATGTTAGTGGAAAGCGCAGTTACCACCTTCGTTTGTTCTTCCCCTTCACCTTCCCCTTCTGCTGAGTGGAATTGTACCACCTGGTAGTCCGCTTTTTGGAGGGCCCCACTCTCTGAAAAGTGCCAGTATTCTGTCCATCCGATGAAACCACCACATCAGCATAACTAGTCCCAGCCTCAACTGTAATATTTCTTTGTTCAGTATCTACAAAGGACACATCGGATACTGGAGGCTTCTCAACAACTTCCATAGTTCCAGAAGTACTATCTTTTGTCATTGTTGTTGTGGCCCCCCAATTTTGTGTGTTATTAGTCTCATTTTCTTTAACATTCATGTTGTTACTAGAAACCAAATGTGAAGTATCTCTGACGTCAATATTGCATATATATGCCTGATTTGACTTGTATGCATTGATATCCCTTCTTAGCTTGGACTGCTTTCTAGAAATTATTGTTGCTCTATGCCTGTCCGCCTTTGCTTCGACATTAAGGTGTAAAAAACTGAAGCGGATCCTTTACATTCTCGAACGCATGATGTGTCACGTTTAGATGCTGATGCCAGTAGTGGCGAGAATCTCATGAACCGAAATGGTGGAGAGAGTGAGCAGCAGAGTGTCGTGGACAATGATGTGTGGAAATATGTTTGTAGAGTGAAAGAGAATCAGTTTACTACTGTAGTAGGGGCTACGGCAAATGAAACTGTAAGTAAGCAGTGTAATGACATTAACGTTTGTAGAAAACAAATCTTCGAAATGGAGAGATTAGTTTTCAAGCACGTCACTCTTAATTTGGAGATACAATATTTGAGTGAATGCATACAACGTAAAATAGTCCCACAAGGTTTGAGAACTGCGAAGTTCCTGAATTGTGTTTCACCCGGTGATGATTTATGTAACACCTTAATAGAATTGTACAATGAGACGGGACTGGCGATGATGGGGGTTTTGGTTGCTCATTATGAGAAAAAAGTTATTAAGATTAAGAATGACATCAAACTTCTAGATGAAGGTATTAAGCGCCACAGCTGTTTCAACAATCTTATGATATTATATAATAGTGTAGAAGCAAAGGCGGACAGGCATAGAGCAACAATAATTTCTAGAAAGCAGTCCAAGTTAAGAAGGGATATCAATGCATACAAGTCAAATCAGGCATATGTATGCAATATTAACGTCAGAGAGACTTCACATTTGGTTTCTAGTAACAACATGAATGTTAAAGAAAATGAGACTAATAACAAACAAAATTGGGGGGCCACAACAACAATGACAAAAGATAGTACTTCTGGAACTATGGAAGTTGTTGAAAAGCCTCCAGTATCTGATGTGTCCTTTGTAGATACTGAACAAAGAAATATTACAGTTGAGGCTGGGACTAGTTATGCTGATGTGGTGGTTTCATCGGATGGACAGAATACTGGCCCTTTTCAGAGAGTGGGGCCTTCCAAAAAACGGACTACCAGGTGGTACAATTCCACTCAGCAGAAGGGGAAGGTGAAGGGGAAGAACAAACAAAGGTGGTAACTGCAGTTTCCACTAACATCTTCGATATTGACATTGTGAATTTGTCTGATATACCCCTTCCTTTAGAAGTAATAAATGTGTTGAGAAAAGGGTTTTCCCTTCATCCCAACATGTGGGGTGAATATAGGCAAACTTATGGTGGATTTTAGATTATTCTTGCGTAAACTTAATCTCAAATATATTATGCAGGATGTAAGTGGTAGGGAGCAAACACATTCACAGATACCTTGCAAACCTAGTATTTTTAATCCTCCATTGCTCGACACTTTGCAGATTTTTCAAAACATTTGTGAAAATGAATTTAGAAGAATACAATGTTACAATGTAAAACATAATCTACCTGAGGAGGAAATGTTGGCTCTGAAAAAAAATTAACTAAGGATTCCGACATTAGAACTATGAAAGCGGACAAGGGGGGTAAGATTGTCATTATGAACACTAGAGATTATGAGAAATCTATAAGTTCAATGTTGGAAGATTCCAAGACATACAAGAAAGTTTCCCTTGATTATATAGGACATAGTTTTAAAAGATTAGATACATTATTGTTCGATATGTTTTGCCAGGGGGAAATTGACAATAGGGCATATGATTTTTTGTTGATTGAACATCCTAGGATGGCTACATTTTTTGGTATTCCGAAAATTCAAAACAATGAAAAACATCCACCGTTTAGACCAATTGTCTCAGCCAAACATTCAAAGACTGAAAATATTTTGTTCTGGTTAGACAATGTTCTTAATCCAGTTGTTCAGAAGTCAGATCATTATTTAAGAGATTCCTGGCATTTACTTGAAATTTTAAAGGAATATAAGATACCTGATAAGAATATATTTTTGGCACATTAGATATTAGAAGTTTATACACGTCTATTAATCAAGAAAAAGGCCTCAAATTTATGAGGGAATATCTCACTGGTCACACAGATTTTTCTGGTGAGACAGTGAATACTATCTGTACTTTAATGGAGTTAGTATTGGACAATAATTATTTTAGATTTAACAAGGCATTGTACAAACAATTGTCAGGTGTAGCTATGGGGCAAGAGTTGCCCCAGCTTTTGCCAATATAGTTATGGCAAACTGGGAGCATAAATTTCTTAAGTCACATCCCAGTTTTAGTAAGGTAGAATTATATTACAGACACATCGATGACCTGTTTTTTCTGTGGTCTGGAGACCATTCAGCGTTTGTTGAATTGGTTACAGATTTAAACGACACCACCAATTTTTTATTTTTTAAAATAGGTGGGTTTGGTGTAGATATTCATTTTTTAGATTTGGCTTTAAGTATAGACCATCACGCTAAACAATTTAGAATTAAAATATTCAGGAAGTCATGCTTTGCCAATCAATATTTACACAGGGACAGTTTGCACCCTGTCCATATGAAGAAGGCAGTCACCAAGGGGCAGATGATTAGATTGAGTAGATTAACTTCAGAAGAGAAAGTATTCTTTGAAGAATTACCTCTTTTAAGATCATTATTTATCAATAGAGGTTATCAAATAGGATGGTTACAGACCATTGAAAACGAGGTTATAAACCTTAGAGATGGGGTAGCTAAACCAATTTTGGCTTCAAGAGATTTGGTGGTAGGACCCCCAGATATTGTTAAGAAAAATCTCGATCAAAACATACAAGATTTTCAAACTGCCTTTCCTTTGCCTATTGTAAACGAAATGTGGTATATAAAAGAGATTATTGAAAATAATTGGAGAATTATTCTTGGAAATAAAGAGTTGACCTCCATTGTCGGTTTAGTACGAAAATTTACATTCAAGAAATTTACTAACATAAAGTTGATGTTAGAAACAAAGAAAGAAGTGGACAAAGAAAACACACAGATTTGTTCCATTAAGAAAGGAACTTTTGCTTGTATGAACTGCAAACAATGCAGGTTCATCAGCAATTCATCCTTTTTTATTATGGAACATTTGGAACAGATTTTTTGGGCCAAAAAATATTTCAATTGCAATAGTGAATGTGTGATTTATTTAGCTACTTGTGTAACATGTAAAAATTATTATATTGAGAAGAACAAAATAACTTTAAAATGTAGAATATACGAGCACACTCTGGCAATTAAGAAAAAAGATAAAAATAATTCACTGTCTAGGCTTGCACTTTCTTGTATTACATTCAAAAAGTTTGAATTTTTTGTTTTAGATAGTGTAGAAAAAGGAGTATTTGTTGGCAATATAAACAACAAATTACAATGTAGGCTTTTTGGCAGCTCTTATTTGGGGCTGATGTATCACCAGGACTGAATGAAGTCATTAATATAAAATGTTTTTTAATGTATAGATAAATTAGTATGGAGTTCACAATATACCTCATGTAAAGTTTTACATTTTCCATGTATATATAATGTTTTGATATGATTTTTACGATCTTGCAGAGTATAGTATTTAATAATTGTTGTTACATCATTTCCTGTTATGATTTATAAAAGGAAGGGGTAGGTTGATGTTTGGTTTTTCTGATGAAGTTCACATTATTAAAGTGAATGAAAGCGCTAAGTTGATCTAGTCTGAGAGTGGTCATTGATTTTGTTTCGTACAGGTTCTTTTTTGTTTCGAGTTCTCACTAGTGATTTCACAAGTTTTTCACTTTTAGTATACACTGTCTTTTCAAACTGTTGCTAGCATGATTATTATCTCGAATAAAAAACTGCAAGAATTATATGAAATATAAAGGGTTAATTTAGAAATAGCATAAAATGCAAAAAAATAGTAAGTGTGCTAACTTAGTTAGATTTTTGGCATCCATGTAAAGGAATATGTTATTGTGAAACAAAGTCTATAAATATAACTGTGCAGATGGCAGCTGAAAGGACATCAACGAAGTAAAGAGATGTAACATCAAGTTTCAGATAGTGCTGGAACACCATGTTTCAGATAATGCAAGACTGAGTTTCCATGGATCATCAAACTACAAAGAACCAAGGACAAGGGAACAAAGGAAAACTGTTATACAAAGAAAGACCTGTTATACATCAGACTGAGAAAAAAATATCAGACTTTTTGGTATAAATATGAATGTAACAGTAAAA
Organism: Protopterus annectens; assembly: GCF_019279795.1. NCBI lineage: Eukaryota > Metazoa > Chordata > Ceratodontiformes > Protopteridae > Protopterus > Protopterus annectens. The sequence continues at coordinate 78,781,473 of NC_056725.1, read as the reverse complement.
ACGTTTTGGGAATTTAGAAAAGAAAGCTGCCCCAGATGTCTCAAGCTTGTGTGAAGTAACACAAATCGAAACAAAAATACAAGAAAAAGTGGAGTCACTGAATCCTTTGCATGAACCTTTAATACCACGGGTTAAGCACTTTCAGCCAAAAACATTGGCCTTCTTCAGAGCAAACAACTCAATGAATACAACCCTCTTATATAAAATGGTTAAAAATCTTAACCAATCACATCTCAGTTTCAATTAATCAATTACAAAAAACATTTACCTGTTCTGAAGAAGACCAAAGTTTTTGGCTGAAAGCGCTTAACCTGTGGTATTAAAGGTTCATGCAAAAGATTCAGTGACTCCACTTTTTCTTGTGTTTTTGTTTGGTTAAGTTTTGGGAATTTGCCATAGAGAGCTGACAGCATCTGTGTTGTATGCGTGTAGATCCAAAAGGAAAATGTAATAGAAAGCGTATTAACTGAAGCAGTTGTCTCGGTGCATTTATTGTACTTAATACAATACAGTAATAAGACTAGTTGATCACAATAAGTAGTTTAATATACTTTAGTATGCTTGTGTGCCAATGCAAGTAACAGCAAGAAACAAACAGAAAGACGTCATATAATTTTTCAATGGCGAGCCACAGTTGATAGACCAAATGGTTTCTTATTGTGATAACTACAGCTTCTTTTTTATTTTATTCAGTCAGTACGTTCAGTTCCATTGCAAACGTTTGCATCCTCCTTCTTATGCACAGTATCCAGTAGCAGAACAGTGCATCTCTATAAGTTCCACAGGTCCTGTACATTCACACAGTTGAATCTGCCAGCTGTGTTTGACCACCTTTTGGGAGAATCAACAAGGGACTTTCTACATTTTCTCGACAGAAGATTTGGCCACCTTCCTCACAGAAATTGGTAATTCTCTTTTTGTTTCTCATTCTACAGCATGGATGCCATAAACAAAAAAAACTGTAAAGTGTAACACTACCTTTCAGGTAGACAGTAATAATAGTCCAGCACATGTATTGTCAGCATTTAAAGATTGGTATAAACAAAACAGTTGTACATGTAGTAATTTACTAGGTAAAGTTCATGTCAATGTTTTATGTTCTTTTCACTGGTATCTTAAACAGCAACATCATTTGTATAACAATAAACATTTATTGTGCAAGTCATATGAAACTGCTTTCTGTGTGCAATGTCATAAAAGCAATAGTAAACAACCAGATGCATTATGCCCTGTCACCACATGGGAAATGTTAATTTCAGAGTTACAATATCAGTCAAGTGAGTTATTTACAGAAGCTTCTGTCCATCTTGCTAAACAAAAGTGGCATAAAACCACTGCAAATGTGACAACAAAACAGATAAAAACAGAGACGTGGTTCATGGTGAACTGACAAAAATATTTAATAAACTTTTAAGACACAGTCAAAGTGAGTTCAAAAAGTTCAGACAACATATGAAAACACTTTTCCAGAAGTGCATAAGAGCTTTAAAGTCAGCAGAACAGAATAATCTGGTTAGTAAAGAGTTAAAGCAACAGCAGTTAACTACGCTGATAGCAAATAATTTATGACGTACTATTCTACATTTAGAAAATGGTTAAGCGTACACAGCACAGACTTTCATTCAGTTAAAGCAAGGCACTTAAATGGTGATTTTCAAACTATTTCAAATAACAAAACAGTTCTAGGGCATAGAAATCAAATGAGAGTAGTTAAACGCAGTAAAGACATGATGTCACAAGACTGGCATGCATGTATTTTCTTTTCATCTAAAGTGCATCAAAAGGCAAATGACAGCAAATGTAAATTATGTAAATATATTTGTTTTAAGCATGTGTTAGTTAAGTCAATATCTCTTTTGTTTCTTACAATATTTTGTAATTGTATAATATCATTAAAAATAGCGCAGTCTCCAGCAAAAACAGTATTTTAAAGCAATATTATGCATAGTTAGGCAAGTTAAGAGTTTTACAACTGCATTCTAATATCAAGTTGCAAGTATATTAATGAATGACTGAAGGTATGAATAAGTGCTAAAGGAGTTAAGGGTTAAGTGTCTGGAATGTGCAGAAAGAAAAAAAAGTAGCTCAAATCTTTCCAGGCTGGAATGGATACAAGGAATGTTGCATAACATAAAATGTTGCTGGTACTGAAATTTATGATGTCAAGGAAACAAGACTGGTTGCCAGGCCAAATGGCTTACGTTTTACTAAAACATTATTGTTAAGTAGTCATGTACAGCATTAAGCAAAAAGCACAAAAGTCTAATCCTGTTTAGTAATTGTAATAAGATGTCACAATTGTGCATACATGTCATTAATAATCTGTTTGCAAGTAAATACTATACCGAGTACAGTAAGTACATAGGCCATGGTATGCAGTTAAAATAAATTATGCAGGTCCCTTTACAAAAAGGGAGGGTACAAATAGCTAGTAGTAACAGTAAATGTCTTTTCAAAATGGATAAAAGTGATTCCTACTACAACTTTGACAGTATAGGCAACAGCAAATGCTTTATAAAAATATTTTCTGCTTTTGAAAATGGCCAAAAAAATGAGCAAATGTGTAAGACCAAAGTGTCACAGTCTAGGTAACAGCCAAAAGGCAAGCATATATTTAATTCTCATAGCATAGAGCAAATAAACAATACTGCAATAAAATGATGTATAAGGGCATGCTTTCAATTTTACACTGTGTAAATAGTACTGCAAAATAGACTCAAATAAAGGTGCAAAGTGGTAATACCAAAAATACATTTTAATGTTTCAAGTAATGTAATTAGCAGGCTTCAGTTTAATCCTAAGTTTGAAAACTGGACTGAGTGTACATTACAGCCATGTATATACAAATACAAAACCAATCTGTAAATTCAGTACAGTATATAGTAAATGGTTTATCTATGTAAACAGAGTAACAAGTCAAAGCTTGACATTTGTTACATATGTGTTTTCTTTTCAAAAAACAAGACTGCAATGCCTTTGCAATAAAATACATGCATTGTCAATAAATTACTGTATAGGACATCACTGTATAAAGTCATATTCAGATTTATCCAGTTCTAATAGTAACGGTTGTCATCATTGTGTTGACAATATAAAACTGTTAACTTGTTGTATTAAAAGAAAACTAAAGGTTTTCTTTCCCAATGTGTTTCTAGTTAATAACAATATAACTTCACTAAAATGTACATACTAATATAGACAGTTTTATTTAAAATAAAACAGAGGGAATGTATACAGTGATAGATATGCTTAAAATATATAAATGCATGTGCACATATATTTGCTAGTTAGATGCATATACACATCTGTTGTTATAATATATGTAGAAATAATATGGTTAGTTAAATACATGTATTTCTGTTTGCTAGCATACATATATTCTGGTACAGCTTGAGACAAGCTGAATGTTCAGTGTCTGGAACATGCTTCGAGGATTATAAATAAAAATACAGCTGCGAGACAAGGCACACAGCATTCAACACAGACATCTGCATTTCATTTGCAACATTCTGAACATCAAAACAAAGGGAATTACAATATTTCACGAATAAAACTTAGGAAAATGCTACACAAAATAGAACACAAGACTATTTCAGTTGTAAAAAGCTATAGCATGTACGTTTGGGAGGATAACATTTAACACAAATATAACAGCATGGTTAGCTAAACAAGGGCAGGCATACATAAACGTAGAAAAAGAATCAAAGACTGACATAAACATTTCAGTAAACAGCTCTATCTCTAGTAGATGCTGTACATTACCACCTGAAGATGTAACAGTTCTGACAAGGAAAGACATCATACAAAAAAATGTCACAGTGTGTAGACAATAACACAAAAATAAGAATAAACTCAACAGGGTGAAAAAAGGGCATGATTTCTACCAATGTATAAACAACACAGTAATACAGAAAAAGGACCATTGGTTAAAATACTTACCATTTTGGGTAACAGGCCAGTATTTCATACAAAGCAAATGGTAAAAGTACCATCCACTTGTACTATGATAGGACAACAATACCAAAAAAAAAACAATATTGCACTTCAATATTACATTTCCAAGTTTTAAAAATACCAAATGCAGATTTAAAAGAGCTTGGTATAAAAACTAGTAAAACAAGATATCTCATAGATTGCACATTTACAAGCACAATGGAAGAAGTCATTACAAGTATCTTTGATAAACAGATTACAATTTAGTACTAATGTATCTAAATCTAACAAAATGTTGTGTAGATAGATAATATTGCCTTCAAATTTCAAAAGGTTTGTTAAGGTGACACCACAGTTTGTATGTGTGGTTTCAAATAAGCCAGTGTTAATAGTTAATGACAAAAACAGAAGCTGACACTTCCCATAATTAGTGGGACATATTCAAAGAATGGTCATCATCTGGAACCAAATTGCTAAACTGGTTAATACATCTTGTGTCAATAGTTTTAGGGGTCATAATAACAACAACTTGGAATTGTTTTAAATGCTGCAGGTTACAAAGAGTTGCAATAACTCAACAAGTTACGATTGTAAATAAACAAATGCAGTCTTTTCTTTAACTGAAGTTTAGTCCGTTCCTCAAACAAATAAAAAAAGGGGAACTGAAAGAATTTTAGTATACACTGTCTTTTCAAACTGTTCCTAGCATGATTATTAGCTTGAATAAAAAGCTGCAAGAATGATATCAAATATAAAGGGTTAATTTAGAAATAGCATAAAATGCAAGAAAATAGTAAGTGTGCTAGCTTAGGTAGATTTTGGCATCCATGTAAAGGAGTATGTTATTGAGAAACAAAGTCTGTAAATATAACTGTGCAGATGGCAGCTGGAAGGACATCAACAAAGTAAAGAGATGTAACATCAAGTTTCAGATAGTGCTGGAACACCATGTTTCAGATAATAAAAGATTGAGTTTCCATGGATCATCAAACTACAAAGAACCAAGGACAAGGGAACAAAGGAAAATGGTTATACAAAAAAAAAGAACTGTTATGCATCAGACTCTGAGAAAAAATTTCAGACTTTTTGGTATAAATATGAGTGTAACAGTAAACAAGTTTCAGGAATTTGCTATAGAGAGCTGACAGCATCTGTGTCCCATGGTTGTAGATCCAAAAGAAAAATGTAATAGAAAGCATATTAACTGAAGCAGTTGTCTCGGTGTATTTATTGTACTTAGTACAATACAGTAATAAGACTAGTTGATCACAATGTTGTTGTTCGTCTTTTGGCTTTTCCCGGTTAGGGGTCGCCACAGAGGAACTCCAGTCCGCTAATGATTGGCAGTTGTTTTTTATGGTGTCGAGTTGCCAGCCCGATGCCCAACCTTCAACGAAGGCACACCCATTCAACGCATGTCTTTCGAATGCCCACTCGACCACGGGGAGGACATGCAGACTTCACACAGAAGGCACTCCCAACCCAACCCAAAAATCGAACGGGAGAACCTCTTGCTGTGAGGCAACAATGCTACTGCTGCATCACCGCGGACATCTAATTGATCACAATAAGTAAATATACTTTGGTATGCTTACATGTAAATGCAAGTAACCGCAAGAAACCAACAAGAAGACGTCATATAATTTTTCAATATAGATCATTTTGATTACATTAAAGAAACTGTTTCTTCTTTCTAAAGATCTATAAAGGTATATTTCAGACATTTATTTGGTTTACAGTATATAATAATGTCCAAAAAACAATAGATTAGGTTCAGTTATTCACACATGTATTTTAAAATGAAAGGAGTGTTGTACAAATGAATACAATACAAAACAAATTAGTTGTTAATGAAATGGTTTTATTTATTTTACATTTGTTAACTGGGATAGTCTAACTGAGTGAAGCCTTTCATTAGACGACTGGGGAGAAAAGCTCCAAAATGAATATATCACAGAAATCACGATCTTGAGAACAATAAGTTCAGAACAATAATTTTGAACAGAAATATGAAAATATCAAATGGTCATTAAAGGTAAAGGCAGCATTGTGTAAATATATTATTAGTAATTTAAGATCATTAGATCAAAGTCATGCTTTAATAATGAAACACATGAGAGGACAGCAGATGGGGCCAGGTTTGTGAGTAAGAAGTCAAAAATGTTTACACCTCTAGTAGGTTTGAGGACAGTCTGATTCAGGGAGATTTTGTTTAGCTAATCAAAGAATTGCTGGGTATACCCAATGATTGTAACATAAGTGAGCCATCCCCTTGCTTATTTGGATATCCCCTTAGAATGCCAGGAATTCCTGAGGTCATCAGGAGCCAGGGAGAATTACCTCTAGTGGGTTATGAGTTTGACAGATGTTTCCCAAAGGTGATTTGAAGTTCAACAAGCCTACTGAGGAGTTTCTCTGTGAAACCTTTTTGAGGGGATATTCTCCCATAGGTTTGTAGGATAGTACTAGGCCAGAATTTGAATAATGTCTCAACAACAACCGATACATGGATGCCTACCAGAAGAAGAAGCGCTTTGAGCCTAATGAAAGAATACAAATGCTACTGCTTTGAAGATATACTGACTATCTCTAAATTTAACATTTCATGGTTTGTGAATTGCAATTAAAACTTCTGCTTTCATATAGTGTGATGCTGGTAAATCGCTATTGTTTAACAACCTTTACTTAGATACATGTATATATATATATATATATATATATATATATATATATATATATATATATATAGAGGCTATGTTTATATCATACTTTCACAATTTAATATCTCTCAACATAATTTGTAGCAAATATTATTATATCATCTTTTTGTCTTTTGAATGTGTTTAATGTATGCATTGTTAACAAACTGCAGATAAATAAATACACGCATTATTATTCCTTGAAATAACTAATAAACTGCATTAAGTAGTTTATGAACAACTACAATACTCAGATAGGTACAGAAAATAAAAATAAAAAATATATATTAAAATCAAGATGAACAACCAAAAAAAAATCTAAATTTAATGAAGAGGCTGAATGTGTAAAACTTTACACTATTCAATATCCCCTGGGATTCAGAAAGGCATATTACACTGTTTTAGTCTGCTGTGAAATTTTTCTGGCTGAGTCTGAAATCCAGACAGGTTTTATGATTCTCACATTTGTTACACCTGTGTTATATAGCAACATCTCATTCAAAGTTACTTTTCACAAGTTCATCAAGTTGTTGGGTGCATATATTGACACCAGGAGCAACTACGACAGTCAGGTTCCAGGACTGCGAGTATCAGACCCTTCATATTGCCGTTCATTGTTGTGTGTTGCAGATGACACTGGATACAATTTGAATCCACAGTTTATGGCTCCGCATACACAACTCCAGATCATGATGGCATATAATACTGCAGTTTTGCAGGCAAGTAACATTGTCAAATGTGTATTCAGACTGATAAAGGTCTGCTTACACTTCCTGGATACATATGGTGGCATATGACACTATGTTTCAGAATCCTACAACAAGATGTGATCTGCACCATGCTACATAAGCTGTTGCCATGGATACTGTTACAGCATAGGAACTGCCTGTCACACCTGTGTCAGCAGCAGAGGATGAACTAAGTGAGGAATTGTTGGAGGAACTGGCTGAAATGAGCTCTCATGCATGTCAGAGGTGGGTACAATAAGTGGTGGTACTGGCAAAGACACTTAACCTGCATCTCCAGGTTCATGGCACAGCACGACGCATCAGAGAATATCCATGTGCAACTAACAGTGGGTAAAACTGCCTTCAAGTTTATAGCCTGCTACAGACCACCCTCCCAAACCCAGGAACCCCACTCGGCCTTCCTGAGAACACTGGAAAATATGAATGTCTGTCCAAACACCATTATATTGGGTGACTTCAACTACCCAAACATAGACTAGGAGCATTACTCTAGGTCCAACACCCTAGCCCAAAGTTTCCTAGAATTTATAAACTCAAATGCTATGGAACAACTTGTTACCACACCCACAAGAGAGGAAAACATACTGGACCTGATCATCACCAACATGGGGGCTCTATGCTCCAGACCAGAAGTGTATCCCTCACTGGTAAGATCAGACCATAAACTAATCTCACTGGATATTCACATCCCGACCCCACCCCCTGCCCAGAAAATCACAGTGAAAAACTTCTCTAAAGCAAATTTCACACTCCTCAAAACTGAGGTGGAATCCTTCAAAGCCCCCGGGCCTGTGGAAAATATGGCCCAGACTGCAGAATCCTTTATAAATGCATTCTATGAACACCTTCAGGAATGCATGGATCATGCAATCCCAAATAAAACCAAGACCCAATCCTCCAAAGGCAGGCGTCCTGTCTGGTGGACCCCAGCCATACACAAACTATACAATATTAGGAGGAAGCTACTACATTATAGAGCAAAATCCCAAAAAGGGAAGGCACCTCTGATTAGTATTAGCAAAAAACTACGGGCACTCATAAAATTGTCTAAGGCCAGCTTCGAGAGAAAAATTGCACAGGACACTAAGGATAATCACAAGGCTTTCTTTAGTTATGTTAGAAACCTGGGTGGGAATTCCCAGATATGCTCAGAATTAGTCAAAAATGGCAAAAAATACACCGAACCAACAGATATTGCCAACATCCTAGCTGACAGGTTCAGCGCAAACTCCCCCCCCCCACAAAAAGGGCAAATATCTATCCCAGCAGAGTGCTGCCCCCCTGACATCTCAGATGCTCAGGTAAGAGCCACCCTCTCCAAAGTAAAAAACACAGCATCAATGGGACCAGACGGTGTCCTGGGCTGCGTTCTACATGAACTCCAAGAAGAGCTAAACTCAAACATAAAACTATTGTTTAATCTCAGCCTTACTACAGGATATGTACCCAAAGAGTGGCGTACAGCAACAGTGGTCCCTCTCCACAAAGGTGGTGCCTCAACAGATCCTGGAAACTATCGCCCATAAGCCTAACTAGCTTGATCTGCAAAACTATGGAAAGGATCATCATGGACCTCATAAATAAAGATATTAGGGACCTACAGACACTGGATCCTACCCAGTTCGGCTTTGTTAAGGGCAGATCCTGCCTCTTAAACCTGGTTGATTTCTTTGAAACAGTCACCAAGGCCATTGACGAGAAGAAAGTGGTCCACACAGCCTACCTGGACCTCGCAAAAGCCTTCGATACAATACCCCATTCGGGCATTATAGATAAGCTCACCAGCTTAAATATAAACCTCTATGTCACTAGATGGGTTGCAAACTGGCTCAAGGACAGAACCCACATGGTTAGAATTGCTGGAGCCATGTCAGACTCCAAACCAGTTACAAGTGGCATCCCACAAGGCTCAGTCCTGGGACCTGTCTTGTTCGGTATATATTTCTCGGAGGTACAGGCCAACACAGAAGGACTGTGGCTGACCAAGTTCGCAGATGACTGCAAACTAGGTGCCATAATCGACTCTCCAGGGGACACAAGCATCCTACAAACGGGCCTCATAGAAACAGATAACTGGTGCCAGAGCCATGGCCTCAAGCTAAACGCCAAAAAGTGTATAGTCATCCCCTTTGGCAAAAACAAAGTGCCCACAAATTACCACATAGGTGGTAATCCATTAAGTACGGGAAAAGTAATTAGGGACCTGGGGACCCAAGTTGATAGCAATCTCTCATTTGAAAACCACGTGGCCAAAGTGGTTAGAAAAACATTTTATATAGCCCACCTAATCATGAAGGGATTCACATCTAGATCAGGGGAGGTGATCGTGCCTCTTTACTCATCCCTCATTAGGCCCAGAATTGAGTACAATGCCCCTTTTGGGATGTACCTTACCAGACACCTGCAGCAACTGGAAAGACCCGAAAAGTACCTCACCAAGAGGATCAAAGGGCTCAAACAGATGCCATATGCTGCCCAGTTAAAGAAACTCCAACTCTACTCAGTGGCATACCACCTGCTACGAGGGATCTGTGCCTGACGTATAAAGCCATGTCCAACCCGGAATTAAGGGACATGCTGCACCTCAGAAAATCCAAATCCCATCGAGGCACACACTTGAGAGACTTGAACCTCAGCACTGAAATAAATAGGACATGCTGGAGGGACAGATTCATAACCCAGAGGCTCCCTTCACTCTGGAATAAAATCCCAGTCCAGATTAGGCAGAGTCCCTCATTGACTCTCTTCAAGAGGAATCTTGATGAGTGGATTGGAGATCGTAGGTTTACCCCGGGTATCACGTCTGTGTCACTGTTAGACAGAGGCACAGTATACTAACCTCGAAAAAGGGCATAGTAAAATTCATTTAAAATGGGTGGCAAAAGCCAAACACACTCTGGCTAGGCTTATAAATGCCCTAGGGCCGATAGCCTGGTATGAACCTATGAACCTATGAATCTGTGGGCCATGACAAGTAAAAAACAAAGTAAAGCTGAAGCATGCATTAACATAGCCAGGCTATGCATTCTGATGCACTGAATGGCCACTCTTTGTATCAGATACTACTGTACATACACAGGCCAGAGGGGTGGACAGAACACAGTCATCATCATTTGGAAAAGTGGGTGTGACTTAGTGACAGGTTGCAGTAACGCTTGCATAGGTGGAGTGTTCATGGGAGGTGTATACACTGGCCTTGCACATGGATAGGAGATGGTTGAGAGTCAGAGATCCATTTATCATGAGACAGAGTAGACCTTCTGTAGGCAGAATGCTGGCTGGGTGTACCATGTGACCCTGCTTTGACAGGGCTGTCTATGCACATGAGGAGTTTGTGTGTAAACTGGGATGTGGTCCCTGCTGTGGAGTCCTGTAAGAATTATGCAATCAATGATCATGTTAACGGGCAAGAGTAGGTGTTATTCATGGTAGGGCAAAAGGAGAACATGCTGGCATTGAACTGTGGTGCCTTGAGTTGATTGCTTGGTGAGATGTGGCTTTGGTGGAGAGGGAGAAGCCATAGCCAAGGACCGAGGTGGTGGACAGTGTGGACAACGAAGCCATTTTTGGAATGGTGTAGTCCATCCCTGCAAGCCTCATGTTTGGTCATGCACTGCACATTTGTCCTATAACGCAGCTATGGTGGCTCATTTCCAGCATACATATGTTGCACCAATGCATCATAACCAGGCCAACTATGTTATACCAAACATGTCTGCTCCAGGTTTCTGACATATTACTCTTCATGCATTGAAAAATGCTCTCAGAAGGACTTATCTGCTTTATCCTTCCAGGGCCTCAAACATCTACTCAAGGGGCCTCAAACAGCTACTCCAGGGCCACAAACATCTATCCTACACAGATACGCTAAAAGCCCTGTCCCTGTACTCAGTCTCCTACAGACTCCTCAGAAGTGACCTCTGTCTGGCATACAAAGCAATCTTAGACCCTGCCTTAATAGGACTACTGCATATCCACAAGTCAAGCTTCACTTGAGTAACCCGGACTCGTGACCTCAACCTAGTCTGTGACATCAGTAGGACTTGTTAGCAGGATAAATTTGTGTCCCAGAGACTCTCCCTTCAGTGGAATAGACCCCCTCTCCACATCAAGCAGAGTACCTTATTATCCCTTTTTATGTGCAACTTGGATAAGTGGATGGGGAACAAAAAATACAGCCCTGGGATTCCACCTGTGTCCCTGTTGGACAGGGGCATCTGGTGCTGACTTGTTGGAACATGGGGTAAACTATTGTCTAGGCATGTAAGGACTTCAGGGACAATAACTTAACTTCCTATGATCTTATGATCCTTCTCAAAGCCAGCCATGCTGAATATATAAAATGTCAGTAGTAGCAACTGTTGCTCCTGTATATAGAACTTTTACTGATGTTTCTGTTCTTTTGGTCCCATTCTGGCACAGGTACCACTATGAGTTTCACATGTAGAACAGTTTATGCATGCATGACAATTTATGATGGACAGCAATTACTTCCACGCAATTCTCTGCATCCTTGTGGTAGCCACAGACCTGTTCACTGCTATAGGGTGACAGTGCTGACTGTGCAATAGTTTGGCAGATGTGGACATATGAATTATCTTGCTGCCCCTTGCCTTAGTAACAATAGCAACATGTGTAAATTGTGTACTAAAGGTCCACCAACAGATATAAAATGTCATACTGTACACATGTGTAAAGTATTGTATGCATGCACCTATATGGCAGATCTGTGACTGAGCTGGCTTGTGTTATCTGTGCCTTTCATGTGGAATCACTTCAACATGACTGCTGCCTGTCCTGTCAGTTTTCAGTTCAATGTTAGAGTAAGGCCTCCACAATATGTTGGTCCCCTATCATGACTTGTACTTTGTTCCATACACAGTTCATTGTTGTGTGGCAGTCTGCTGCCATTATGCCCCCTGATTAGTAACTGTAGTTCTGAGGTCCACTACAAGTTATTTCTCCTTTTGTCAGGTTCCTAATATTGCAATAGTCTGTGATTTCCACTTTAGTCTAATTGTCTATGGTACTTGCTATACTTCACTCTCCTGCACACTAGTGACTCTCTTTTTTATCTCATTTAAATTTAGTAGTGACTTTCTTTTTTATCACTTTTAAATTTAGTTTGTAGTACAATTATTATGCAAATAAGGTGATTAAGTGTGATCATCTGTGATTCGCACCAGTAACACAATAAGTTATCAAGATTATTTGGCACTATATGGTGTATTCTTGTTCATGCATGGACCAGGAGGTCATGCATGGTATGCACCCCTGAGGAGCCTGAGTAATATGTATGAATCCCACTTATGGCATCTTGCATCATGTTTCTGGCCACATACTATTGTTGATGGATATCACACTACAGTACTTTCCATCAGGTTTATGGACATTCCATCAGTCAGATTACTTGCATGAAGATGCCCCTGGCTCATGAGATCATACTGATTGACATTTTTATGACTACAGAGATTCATTGTGCAGCACTGTCCCTGACATTACTAGGATATACTGGCACTCACGCACATCTAATCCCCATGGAACCGTGATGGGGCCATGATGCAGTTCTATCACCATGCTACTTACTGCAGTGCGTAGACTTTATGCTTCTTTCAGAGTACCCACTTTATTAGAACATCAGAAGATGATGAAAACAGCAATCTAAAGAATCAATACCAGAAATAAAGTAATGAACAATATGCTACATCATGAACAAAGCTTTGAAAATCAAAGAAAGCAGGAAAGAAATACTGTGAATGCACAAATAGCAACACATTAAAGCACCATGAAAGAAAAAATATATTTAAAATTAAATACCACATCAAAAAGAAATCACAGTATTGACTACTAACCAGATCAAGCCAACAAAATACCATGGACATATATCCAGAAAATGCATAATAACTATAACCACCACTAAAATCTCAGAAGGTAAAACAAATTAATAAAACTCAAACTAGTGACTACAAAAAAGAAAAACAGTATACACTGGGGTTAACAAACAAAATACAGGAGCTCAAAATGAGATGACCTGCTTAGTATGGGTGCACTTAGTGGAAAAATGCAGGGTAAATACATCTCCTGGCACAGAGATGACATGTTACTGTACACCATGCATACAGCATTCAGCCATTACATGTGTAAATATGCTACAGTGTAGTGATAAGAGCAGATCGAGTTTCTGTCATGTCATCCAAATAGTGGTGCTACTACTGCTGAAGCACAGTTTCACCATTACTGCTTGTACTCATAATCGGGCTGTAGTGACACCATTACTACTGGTACTTGTGATCATGCTGTAGTGACACCATTACTACTGGTACTCATGATTGGGCTGTAGTAACACCATTACTACTGGTACTCATAATCGGGCTGTAGTGACACCATTACTACTGGTACTCGTGATCGGGCTGTAGTGACACCATTACTACTGGTACTTATGATCGACTGTAGTGACACCATTACTACTGGTACTAATGATTGGGCTGTAGTGACACGATTACTACTGGTACTCATGATCGGGCTGTAGTGACACCATTACTACTGGTACTCATAATCGGGCTGTAGCGACACCATTACTACTGGTACTCGTGATCGGGCTGTAGTGACACCATTATTACTGGTACTTGTGATCAGGCTGTAGTGACACCATTACTACTGGTACTCATGATTGGGCTGTAGTGACACCATTACTACTGGTACTCATGATCGGGCTGTAGTGACACCATTACTACTGGTACTCATAATCGGGCTGTAGTGACACCATTACTACTGGTACTCGTGATTGGGCTGTAGTGACACCATTACTACTGGTACTCATGATTGGGCTGTAGTGACACCATTACTACTGGTACTCATAATTGGGCTGTAGTGACACCATTACTACTGGTACTCGTGATTGGGCTGTAGTGACACCATTACTACTGGTACTCATGATCGACTGTAGTGACAGTAGTAGAACTCATAGGTGCTTTTTATTTCTAGAGGTTACTAAGCACTTATAAACCCCCCATGGGATGCTGATGAGCACTAGTATAGAGTAAATGCTAATGCACAGCAGCACAGCAAGTTTCTGTTTTTAGTGCCCATTTTTTTTTTTTTGGACTAGCCCAGTAGCAATGGACTACATTTTCCACAGCCATTCACTCCTGCTTATTACATGGCCAAACTCTGTTTTCAAATGTAAGCATGTGTTGGCAAAAGTGTGCCATTCTGATTTAAAGTGCAAATCAGGGCTATGTTGGCTACAATCAGCATAGATTTAATAACCACAGCATAGTGGATTATTATGTGGAGGATGAACTATACTGCCCTATACTGATAATAAGGAAAGTGCAGAGTAATTCCTGTTGTGTCACAGTATAAATGTATAATTTCCAGAGTCCTTGTGTAGTGTTTATGTGCAGGGTGCATAATACCATAATGTTGTGTATAATAAGCATAAATGCAAGTGTTCCAAACCATCCTGGACAATGCTTAACAGAAGGGTGCACAATGTACCCTTGTGCAGTTAATTAGGAAGGGGGGTCACAGTACTGCCTTATAATGTCAATAAGGAAGAGGGGCACAGTGTAGCCTTGTACAGTTAATGAGGAGGGGATACAGTACTGCCTTATAATGTTAATAAGGAAGAGGGGCACAGTGTAGCTTTGTACAGTTAATGAGGAGGAGATACAGTACTGCCTTGTATAGTTAATAAGGAGGGGGCACATTACTACCTTATAATGTAGCCTTGTATACTTAATGATGAGGGGCTACTATACTGCCTTGTAATGTTAATAAGAAGGGTGACACAGTGTAGCCTTGCACAGTTAATAAGGAGGGGACACATTACTATCTTATAAGGTTAATAAGGAGGGTGGCACAGTGTAGCCTTGTACAGTTATTAAGGAGGGGTTACAGTACTGTCTTGTACTGTTAATAAGGGGAGGGGGAGACAGTACTGCCTTTTATTGTTGCTATGGAAATGCCTTGTGTTACACTGTACTGTTGATAAGGATAGTGCATGGTGATGCCTCGTACAGTTAATAAGGAGGGTACAGAGCTTTCTTTTGCTGTTTGCTTTTGGCATTAATTTATAACATCCGCTGTACATTGCGTATTATAGCACTGTAGAATGCACAAGTACCTATCCTATATGTTCTGTGTCATTTTTTTGTATAAACATAACAGAGATCTTTAAAGTAGCAATATATAACTGAGCTTCATTTTGTAGTCCTGGGACTGATTCCTTTCTCCATCAACAACTCTTTAACTTCCAAGCTATTCTCTTAACCACACCATGCTCCTTGTTTAAACCTGACAACAGACTTGCATGCATAGGGGTCTTAACCTAGTTAACAAGTAGATTAAAAGATATACTGAACATCACTAAACGCATGTTGTGGAACTGTTATTTGCAAAGGCCATGATGCTGCAGGTGCTTTTTAAGATGTGAATCCGCTTGTTGTAGTGTTTATACATTTTTGGATTTTAGAATGGGCAGAATGAAATGCAGTTTACCCTTTGTATAATATGATGCATGTACCAGATGCTTCTGATCTGCAGTGTTCTCTATAACCATTAGATCCTTCCTTCTGTGCCATCTACTGAGTTGTTCTATTACATTTCTTTTCTTTTGGGATTTTTTGGATGCAGTTACCATGAGCTGTGCACTTACCATGAGCTGACAGATTCATAACTTTGAAATGTACTTGTCTCTGCCTAGTAATCAGCATCTCCACAAAGGCAAGGATAAATACACTGCAAATTTAATTCATAGATTCGTATTAGGCTAAATGTCCTTGTGCACCATTTACTCCATGTGAGAATGAAACCCTGCACCTTGTGTCTGTAAGGTAAAAACCTTAACTATTAGTCCAACCACACACACACACACACACACACACACACACACACACACACACACACACACACACACACGGATTCACGAAGGCTTGCATGGAGTCTAAGAGTAGAGTAAGACTCCATGCAGCCAACATGTCCGCCGAGCGATCCAGGAACAGCCGGTAGGGGTGTGCAACAGAGCTCCTAATATGAGTCTTACACAGACAGGGCTTGGATATGCAAATTACCTCAATTGCAGGCGAAAGCTATACAAATGAGGTAAATTTGCGATCCAGGAAACCCGAACCTGTCCGAGTAAGAGTAGTGTTATTTGCAGAAATGTACTCAGTTGACAACTCTCTCAGAGACACTGCAACACTGCAGTAAGCTAATAGAAGTGAAAACTGAAAAAGCTTTACTGAGACAAAGAAATGTTAGGGGCTGCCATTGCTGTTATAAGGCGACATATGCAACATGCTGAGGGTGGCGACAATGCGAATGCTGCTGGACAACCCACAGTGAGGAGACAGAGAAGAGTGTACAGGCCCAGGGTAACCTATCAGGGGCTACATGAGCTGGAGATAGTGGAGCATTATAGAGTGGATAGAGACCTCATGCAGCAAATTGTTGAGCAAATTGTTGAGCTGTGCAGGCCACACCTCACACACAGAACCAACAGAGGGGAACCCATCCCAGTGCAAACCAAGGTATGTGTTGGCCTAAGAATATTAGCAACAGGTACCTTCCAGAGACCAACTGGCGATATGATGGGGATATCACAGGCATCAGCATCCAGGGTACTGCACCAGTTCCTGGATGCCATGTCAGCACATGTCGGTGATGATGTATATTTCCCCAGTTCCCATGAGGTATTCGCCAGCAATATGCGTCTCTTCCAGCAAATAGCGGAATATCCTGAGGTAGTGGGTGCAATAGACTGCACGCACATACGCATCACAGCACCAGCTGGTGAGTGGGGTAGGGTCTACTTTAACCGTAAGGGATTCCCCTCCATCAACTGCCAGGTTGTGTGTGATGCCCAGGGCATAATACTGAATGTGTGTGCTGGCTGCCCTGGAAGCTACCATGATTCCCATATCTGGCATCTGACACAGCTGTACCAGACATTTGCCAGTGGGGACATCCCTCATGGTCACCTAGTGGGGGATGCTGGATATGTACTGTAGCCATGGCTGATGACACCCATCAGAAACCCACACACACACCTGAACAGGAATGCCATAATAAGCACACGCACAAACACGAAATATAATCGAGCGTGTGTTTGGGCTGCACAAGTCACGGTTCCGGTACCTGGACACATCTGGTGGAGCCTTGCAGTATTCACCAACTACATGTACCCAAATTGTCATGGTATGTGCTATGCTACATAATATGATCCTGTGAAAACAGCTGCAGCAGGACCAGCATAGGCCTGGGCCAAACAGCCCCCCACCATTGCCAAGGCCATAACAGGCAGAGCGTGACTCAGAGGAGGAACAACCTGAGCCTGCCCCAGTAGGCAGAAGGAGATGTGCCCAGTATGCTTTGGCCTTGGCAAAGAGGCAACGCATAGCACATACACTGGCTCACTAGGAACCCTGGAAATGATACCTCTCTCTGACTCGCACATATAGTAAAAGGGATGCCTAACTTGACACTACCTGTTTTCAAACATGTATAGGGAGTGTAGTATGTGCGTCTGACATAGGCAGCCCTGCAGCACCACCTGAGGCATGATTGCCACGTGTTAAGCAATATAAAGCAGTGCTAAACAGCTTTTACCACCATTTAGTATATGTAAAGAAAATTGCACACACCAACTAGCACAACTATGGTCAATGTTGAGCAATATTGGGCAACGTTCAGCAATGTTGGTTAACGTTGAGCAATGTTGGACAAGCTTGGTCTAAGTTGGGCATAGCTGAACAAAGCCAACATGCTCATATTTGCTCTACTGACTCTTAAGCAATCTGGTCTTCTCAGTATGAAAATATAAAGCAGTGATAGGCCTCAAAGCCAGGATACTGTGCACTATAGTCATAGAACTGAACCACTAAACCATGACAGTATTTCAGTGGTCAGCCTGTATGAAGAAATGTTGATAAGTCTATGCAAAGTATCTCATGGAAACCCTGCAGGCACAGCATAATCCCTGTCAAGTTATGACACAAAGGTGAGCCCTACAGTAAGAATAGAACCAATCAATAAACAACGTGCATCCCGAACATTATCATAGGTTCAGAGGTTGATACTAGGCTATCTGCCCTAGGGCATGTATAAGCCTAGCCAGAGTGTGTTTGGCTTTCGCAACCCTGTTAGATTAGTACACTGTGCCTGTGAATAGTAGGTCACACAAGACAGCCCATTTACGTATAGTCTATTGTGCCTCTGTCTAGCAGGGACCCAGAAGATATCCCAGGGGTAAACATATGATCACCCATCCACTTGTCAAGATGTCTCCTGTAGGTGGTCAGTGGGGGGCTCTGCCTATGCGGGACTGGGATTTCATTCTGGAGTGAGTGGAGCCTCTGGGATAAGAATCTCTCCCTCCAGCATGTCCTATTAACATCTGTGCTGAGGTTTACGTCCCTGGAGTGTGTAGCTCCAAGGGATTTGGATATCCTGAGGTGGAGCATGTCCATTAATTCTGGGCTGGACATGGCTTTAAACAACAGGCACAGATCGCATCTGAGTAGACGGTAAGTGACTGAGTAGAGCTGGAGTTACTTTTTCCGAACTGCGCAGGGCATCTGTGTGAGTCCCTAGATCTGCTTGTTGAGGTACTTCTGTGGCCATTACAGTTGCTGCAGGTGTTGGGTAAGGTACATCCCAAATGGGGCATTGTATCCAAGCATGGTCTTGATGAGTATAGGGGCACAATGACCTCACTTGATCTAGATGTGAAACCTTATGGGATAAGGTGGGCTATATAGAAGGTCTGTCTAACCACTTTGGCAACATGATTGTCAAAGGCGAGAGTACTAACAACTCGTATCCCCAAATCCCTAACAACTCCTACCATACGTAATGGATTACCACCTATGTGGCAATGTGTGGGCATGTTGTTATTCCCAAAGGGGATGACTATGCATCTAATGGCATTTAGCTGTAGGCCATGGCTCTGGCACCAGTCATCCATCTTTGTGAGACCCTGTTTGAGGATGCTTGTGCCAGCTGGAGAGTTGATTATGGCACCCAGTTTGCAGTCATCTGCGAATATGGTCAGCCATATTCCTCCTGTGTTAGCCTGTACATCAGAGAAATATATACTGAACAAGAGAGGTCCCAGGACTGAGCCTTGTGGGATGCCACATGTAACTGGTGTATAGTCAGACATGGCACCTGTAATACTGACCATGTGGGTGCTGTCCATGATCCAGTTAGCAATCCATCTTGTGACATATGTGTCGATGTCGAAGATGGTGAGCCTATGTATAATGGCTGAGTGGGGTATTGTGTTGAAGGGTTTTGCAAGGTCCAGGTAGGCTGTGTGGACAACCTTCCCTACGTCTATGGACCTGGTAACTGTTTAAAGAAGTCGAACAGGTTCAAGAGGCAAGATCTGCCCACAACAAAGCTGAAATGTGTAGGATCCAATGTCTGTAGGTTCCTGATGTCTATGTGTATGAGTTCCCTGACAATACGCTCTATAGCTTTGCAGAACAGGCTAGTTAGGCTTATAGGGCAATATTGTCCAGGGTCCATTGTGGCACCACCTCTGTGGAGTGGGACCACTGTTGCTGTACGCCATTCCTTGGGTACATATCCTGTAGTAACTCTGATATTGAACAGTGACTTAATGTGGGGGTTACGTTCGTCATGAAGCTCGTATGAGACGCAGGCCGGGACACCGTCTGGTCCCATTGATGCTGTGTTGTCTTCTTTGGAAAGGGCAGCACTCACCTGTTCATTTGTGATGTCAGGGAGGCTACACTCTGTTGGGATGGACAGCTGCTCTTTAGGGGGGTTGGGGGGGAAACATTTGCACTGAACCTGTTTGCCAGGATGTTGGCAATGTCTGTGGGTACAGGGTATGTTTAGTCAGTATGCAATTACTCACAGCATATTTGTGAGTTTCCACCCAGGTTCCTGACATAACTAAAGAAGGCCTTGTGATTGTCCTAAGTGTCTGGTGCAATTTTCCATTAGAAGCGGGGCTTAGATGAATTCATGAGTGATCGTAACTTTTTGCTAGTACTGATCAGAGATGCCTTCCCTTTTTGGGATTGTGCTCTATCATGTAGTAGCCTCCTCCTTTCATTGTATAGCTTATTAATGACCAGGGTCCACCAGACAGGTCCCCTGTCTTTGGAGGAGTGAGTCTTGTTATTTGGGATAGCACAATCCATGCATTCCAGTAGGTGTCCATAGAATGCTTTTGTAAAGGATTCAGAGGGCTGAGCCATATTTACCACTGTCCCAGGGTCTTTGAAGGATACCACCTTGGTTTGGAGAAGTGTGATGTTTGCTTTTGAGAAGTTCTTCACCGAGATTACCTAGGATGGGGGTGGGGACAGGATATGGATGTCCAGTGAGATAAATGTATGGTCTGACCTTACCAATGAGGGGTATACCTCTGGTGTGAAACATAGAGTCCCCATGTTGGTGGTGATCAGGTCCAGTATGTTTTCCCCTCTTGTGGGTGTGGTGACCAGTTGTGCCATAGCATTTGAGTTTACAAATACTAGCAACTGTCGGGCGAGGGTGTTGGGGCTTGAGTAGTATTCCCAGTCAATGTTTGGGTATTTGAAGTCACCCAATATAATGGTGTTTGGGGAGACCTTCATATTCTCCAGTGTTCCCAGGAAAGCCGAGTGGGGTTCCTGAGATTGGGAGGGTGGTCTGTAGCAGGCTACAAATGGAAAGGCAGTTTTGCCCACTGTTAGTTGCACACGTATGGTCTCCGATGCTTCATGCAGTGCTACTAACCTGGAGGAGTGTGTATCTGTGATGTATATGGATACTCCCCCTATTTGTGCTGGCTGGTCCGAGTCTTGTGGCCAAAAAGCATGGTATGAAATATAACCTGGTAGTGCTGGTGTGCTTTTGGGAGCCTGAACCAGGTGTCTGTTACTGCACAAATATCGACATTCTCCATACTGAGGAGAGTCCTGAGTGCATGCATTTTGAGGGTAAGACATCTGGTGTTGAGCAGCATTACCCTTAGTTTCTTTTACCTTGTAATGTCTATGGAGGTGGGTTTGTCTTTTGAGCCTTGCTTAAAATAGGCACTATGGGGGTGGCAAGAGCCTTAGCCAGTATTAAAAAGTCCACGG
The DNA here is from genome assembly GCF_019279795.1 of Protopterus annectens. NCBI lineage: Eukaryota > Metazoa > Chordata > Ceratodontiformes > Protopteridae > Protopterus > Protopterus annectens. The sequence continues at coordinate 78,759,987 of NC_056725.1, read as the reverse complement.
GTGACAGGTGCAAGCTGTCCATAGCGAAGCTATGTGGCATGTCGAGCATGTCATCTTAGGCTGACAGGCACTGGATCCCCTTTGAATGACACCAATATGTTAGCCAACTGTTAAAAGTGATCAGTCTTTCTGTATAATGTGATGTCATTCTTGGTGAGGGTAAGATGCTACACAAGGTCAGGGTCATACTGGCCTGGGCTACATGATCAGAGAGCTCCTCTATGTCTCTTGTCATATAGTCCAGGGAGGAAAGTCTGAGGTTATTCGTACCAGCATGGACAATGATGGAGCCATTTCTGTACTTGCTTTGGAGTGACCTAAGTGCATGTGTTATGTGGCGGATCCTGGCACCCGACAGACAGCTCAAAGTGACCATCTCCTTGTTCAGCCTGGTGAGTGGGATATCACTGTGTCTGACAATAAGTGTCACCTATTACAAGTGTATTAGGTGTGTTGTTTAGCCCTAAGGGCAGTGACTGTGTGGCACACTGACTTTGTGAACTATGTGATATGTCGGTATTGTTGTGGGGTAGTAGTTGTTTGAGTGTCTGCTTTGGAGATCTCTGCTGCTTAGGCAGAGTTTATTTAGAGCCTCCGAGTATGTTTTTGTGTGGTAATGTAGTTTGATTGTTGTCGCTATAGGTCTATGTGAGACTGGATTTGTGGTGTGTGTGGTTACCTTCACCACCTGATAGACTGTGCCAGTCATGGGTAGAGAGAGCTCAGCCTCCAATATGTCTATATAGTTGCGTCTCTCACATATATCTGAGTTTGTTGGAAGGAGGAGAGGGTTGTCTGTGTACATAAGACAGTTGTAACATTGCGTCAAAATTCCAACATTCACCAGCTGGACTGGAGAGTACACACGAAACCGACCTTTGGACATGCCAGGATATTATGATGACATACTCTGTTGACTAATCACAAAGGATCAGTAGGGTGTTAAGTGTGTAAAAGAGTATAACAGGGGTTTAGTGCTCAGGTTTGTCGGTGTTTTGGAAAGATTATCTGCGAAGGAGTCCAGACTGAACCTGGACACCTCCTTTAGCTATGTCATAAATAGCAATGTACACTCATATATGTCCTGAGTCAGGGCCAACTGTATCTGACTGACAATGCTGACATCCTGTCAGACAGGCCCATATATACATACATACCCACCTCCCACTGACAAAAGGCCCTATCATCATATCAGGAGATATCACATGTAGAATGGGTAAACAGCTCCCCCCAAAGCCGAAAGCATGGCATCAATTGGATTACATTGTTTCCCTATATGTGTCATGAGTGAACTACAGAACAAACAGACCCTGCACTTGAACAGTATGTTGAGCCTCACCCTCTCTACAGGATCTGAAACCATTGAATGTGTTACAGCAACATATGGCACTCCCCACAAGTATGGGAAGTATAGTCCAATAAGCCTATGAAGTCTGATCTGCAAGGCCATGGAGTCCATCATGATTGAAGTTATAAACAGAGCTATTGGAAGCCGACAAACACACAACCCTACCAACTGTGTTATGTTCAAGGGGAGATCATGGTTCCCAAACCTGCTAGACTGCTTGCAAGGCAGCCACCCAGGACATACATCACTGAACGGAGCTACACACGTCCCACATAGACTTTGAATAGCCCTTTATCAACATCTGAGACACATGTCGTATCTACAAAATCAACAATCTGTGCATAAATATGTATTGTCATATGAAGGAATGGCAATTTGTCCACAGATAGATCACACAAGCTGAGAATTGTGGGGTCCTGTTCAAGCTGTTAACACCTGCTGACCCACATGGTTCATTCCTGGGATTGCATAAAACAAAGTGTACACACATTACCATGTCCAGTCTGATGATGTCAGCATCCTACAAATATAGCAGGAGAAAAGAAACCACCCAATAAAGCATACAGCATGTTGTGTTAATGCATATCTCTCTAGTATCATCACATAGTTAGATAGGGGTTCGAATCCTGCAATTGCTGATTGTGTGCGTGTGGGTGTGTGTGTGTATGTTTGTGATTTCCTTTGAGAGGAGTGCCCTTTTTTGGAGACTGGGAAAACACATTAAAAGAGGTACATTCCTCTTCGGAAAGTCTGATGATGTCAGCATCCTTCAAATATAGCAGGAGAAAATAAACCACCCAGTAAAGCATATAGTGCGTTGTGTGAATGCGTATCTCTCTGGTGTCATAACATAGTTAGGTAGGAGTTCAAATTCTGCAATTGCTGACTGCGTGGGGAGGGAGGTGTGTGTGTTTGTGATTTCCTATGAGAGGAGTGCCCTTTTTGGAGACTGGGAAAACACATTAAAAGAGGTACATTCCTTTTTCGAAAGTCTGATGATGTCAGCACCCTTCAAATATAGCAGGAGAAATAAAAGCTCCCAATAACGCATGTAACGCGTCATGTTAATGCATATCTTTCTAGTATCATAACATAGTTAGGTAGGGTTTGAATCCTGCAATTGCTCAGTGTGTGTGTGTGTGATACTGTTGGTCAATGCGGTGTGGATTTTTCTTTTACTATGGTATGACATATCAGGATTAAAACAGTATGTGCACTGCACACATCAGGTATCTGTGTGGCAAATATATGTACATGTGACCTCAATTAGTACATAGGTGTGAAGCTTGCATACTACATGAATACATTTGTTACCTTTGACAGATTGTGCCGCTGCTTCTCAGATTGTAGGTCACATATGTATGTATGTGACAAGGCCGGCCACTGTAGTGATCTGTGGCCAAGGTCATCTGTGTCACACACACCCATGACAGTTACTATAGACCAGTGTGAGTGAGGGTACATGCCTGGGGTATATGTCAGACATGGTCATACACAACAACGTCTGGCAATAATGGACAGTCATTATAGGTATATAACAGCCTTGTGGATATGAATACAGGCCCGTAATTTCTTATGTGATACACCGAGGGACTCCACAATACCTTTGGATATGTGGATACCAAAGGACAGATGACATAACACTTGGCTGTATGTACACATTTGTACCCGACATACATATTGGGGGCTACCACCTATGTGGTACTGTCGGGATAGTATGTATAGTAAATGTGGATGACTATGCTATAGTTGGCTTAGAGCTATACAGCATGTGTTGGACAACAGGTATCTGTCTGTATGATACCCTTGTGTAGGATATGTGTCCCATCCAGAGAATGCATTGTAGGCCAATGCATGCATTTCCAGATGTGGATGGACATATCCCTAGTATGTTTGCATGTACCTAAGAGGGCTATATGCCAAACAGGTGTGGTCCCAGGAACGGGTGGCGGTCAATACCACTGGTTACTGTTATAGTATAGTACCGGAAAGATCCAACTGTTACTGAGTTCCCTACATCTGTGTGTCAGTTGTCAGGATATCATCTAATGATTGGCTATAGTCAGGCTGTTGAGGTTGTGTATATTACCAGAATGCAAAACATTGACAGATAGTAACAGTATCACCCACAGCATAGTGCCAAACTATGTCATACACACATATGTACCCATGTTAGAACATATTTGTAGTAGAATGCATACTGGCCACCGAGAGATACTATGAGATGTTAACACTGTGTAATACAGGGTATGTCACACGTCCCATGTGTCCACTATGCATGTACATGCAGATAGTGCACCCCCACCATGTTCACAGATGTACACCTGCTAATCTGTACTGCACACATCACACATGTACTGTCCACTCACTAACACATGGTGGCAATACTATACACTTCAGCCAAGTGGCACATGGGTGGACAATACATACTCAGACTTAACACTGGTGTAAACAGTACTACATTGATAATCAAAGCTTTGATGCATCATGCCTGCTCAGATATACCTACAAAGATATCATTACACTTTCCTGTTGACAACATGCTAACATTGTTACACTGCTATAATGTCACCCTGTGCATCAGCACCATGTTAGCCTGTTCTTGCATCAATGTTACAGATGACAGGAAGTGGCACAGGTTTCATCATATGCACAGGGTGTGTTGTTGGTTTACCAGAGCCCGACATTGACCCATCCAATCGACATGTATGTGTGTGTGTGTGTGTGTGTGTGTGTGTGTGTGTGTGTGTGTGTGTGGGACAACAGTACAGCATGGGCCAATGTTGATGTAATGTGTGTGTATGTGTGAACCCTAGTTGTTTGGTTAATGTGCGTGTGTCTGCATGAACACAGCTCCACCATGTGGCTGCCATATACGGGAGGTTGTGGGACAGCCACAGACTGTACCTGCCAGGCTGTACAGATCATTGTCTCTGGGCACGAACACAGTACCTGTGCCTGGCAGGGGTGCTACGGACAGTATCAGGTACCAAGCCTGACTGGGTACTATCATCAGAGGCAGAGGTATGTCGACTGGACCCATGTCCCTGCTGGGACTGGCCAGAGCCACGTGCACGTGGACTACTAGGACAGTCAATAGACAGGCCAGCTTCAGCATTGCTGGGGCTGGTACTGCCATTATGGGAGTGGCTGTTATCTGTGGGTCATCCGCGATGACTGCCAGCAGTTGATGTTGCTGGCATACATCTGCGTCGACGTCTTAACCATCCCGCACAGTCTTGGCTCATGGAAAACATATTGTGGGGGGCATTTAATGTCTCCCCCCAACGTCTATCAATGACCTTGGTGTAATTACAGATGGCACCAGCAAGGTCACGGATACTGTCATTGATATCGGTGTAATGGGCCCTCTGCACCATTAGTCCCTGTCTGGTGTACCGTTCCATACGTGCCTGTGCCTGCATTACAGCCTGGAACATACTTGAGGCTGTAAGACCTGTGGGGGCACGTCTGCCCGGGGCATTACGACCAGCGGTGCTCCCACGAGAACCCCTGGACATCCTCCTATGTGGTACCATTCCAGGAATCTGGGTATGGCTGCTGTGAGGGGATGCATGTGCCATGGATCCCACACTATCCTGTTCAATGCCAACTGTATGCCGTCCCTCGGCTAAGGCCATTGGTGATGAGGGATGTATTGGCAGTATGAGTGTGCGAATAGACGGGGTGGAAAGCTGTGTACTGTCGATTGGCGGACCAACGACAGACCCTGTCAAACCTGCCTGTGCCACAATACATGTATCATCATCGCCACTATTTGTGGCAGTGACTTCAGGTTCCCTGCTGCATTCAGCCAACCCAACCTCAGCACCTGTGAGAGGAAGACAGGAAACACACTTTACAATCTGTACATGATGTTATCACACATGCACACATGCACACATGCACGCATGCACGCATGCACACATGAACACATGAACACATGAACTCATGCACACATGAACACATGCACACATGCACACATGCACACATGAACACATGAACACATGCACACATGCACACATGAACACATGCACACATGTACACACACACACACACACACACACACACACATATGCACACATGCACACAAATACACTCCTCACTACAGCAGATACACACACACACCAGCAATCCACAAATACACTCCTCACTACAGCATATACACACACACACACACACACACACACACACACACACACACACACCAGCAATCCAACACATACTCAATAGTGGTTGAAGGTTTGTGACAGTGTCATAAGGCAAACAGTCACCTCACATGTGTCAGCATGCAGAATATGTGTTGCTCAAGACCATGCAGTGCAAGTGCAGACAGCCCTAGTTAATAACAGTATACATGGCTTTTATGCATGTGTAGTTGTTCAGTGATTGGCTACACCCTGGAACACAATGTGTACAAGGACACAACATTGCTGTGCAAGTATTATCAGCTCTGCAATGTCCTGTACATCATCACTCACAGGTAAACATACCATGGCTGCATGTGTTATCTGTGTGTCACATAGATTTCCATGTCTGATTACAGTGTCTGTGTCTGTAGCAGATAATAGTGGGCACAAGTGTGGCACATGCATGCTATGTACACCCACGGGATGAGTGGTGCATGTATATGTGATGGTATACCAATGCTCGACATGGCCATTGTACAGTGGTTATGGTGAGTGTGGGACATATTGCAGATACGTCGATGCCAGCCATGACATGGCATGCTACATGACTGCAACATTAAACACCACCCATACCCAATGTGTGTTAGGTGACCTATACACCCAATAGCATTCCAGGACATATATGTGTCACTTTGTACAGATGGTGACTGCTATGCATATTGTGTATAGTTGCATATGTTTGCACACACACAACATGCTATGCATATTGTGTATAGGTGCATATGTTTGCACACACACAACATTGAGGTGCAAAGCAATGGCTGCTATGTGTAGTGCTGTGGTCACTGTAACTGGATGGGGTGTAGTACCATGAGCCATCATCATCATGCATCATGTGGTCACTCAAGGCTACTAATGTGTGACAGACCACCGCCTAGCATGCTGTACCTGAACTGCAGTGCCGTGGCTATGTTCACAATTACACAGCCACTTTGTACATGGGTGTGTGAGGTGCCCAATAGGGAGCATTGCCTAACATGACTGTGTTATGTGTTGAAGAGTGTTGCACAGCCCCATGATAGGCCTCTACCCCTCAGGTATATCATGTGTGCTGTGTGGATGACATGTGGGATACTGAAGTGTGACCTTACAGTGGGTTTGTGGTTACGCCATGTGTAGCATGTTGAGGTGTACTGCATATGACAAACGTGTTATGTTGTGTACAGCTGTATCAACTATGTCTATCCAATGTGCAGTACGGTGTTGCCACAAGTGTGTCTGATGCTCTGTGTATTGCATGTGATTGAGGCAGCTACTGACATTACTGAGATGTGCAACGTCTTACAGCAAACATGCACAGCATGCATTATGCGTAGGTGTGTTACGTGTGCATGGCCTACACCTCACCTATGACATGCACATTTCATTACCAATATTGAAGTTATAACACACTCACCAGCATAGACCATTTGCCCTGCTGTCACACCAGAGGGACCTACAAGAATATGAGAGAGTTCATCAGTGGCCACAACTTTGGCATTGCTACTGTGGGTTTGCTAAACTACAGTAGAACAACAGTCGACAGTCACAGGTGTACAGATAATATTCCAAATATCAGTATTGTACAACACTAGGCAGCACAACTGCGAAACACACAGTACACATCTCACATATGTATAATCTAACAATACAGGTAACTGTAGTCTACAGATAGGGCATGTTACCTGCAGGTTCCATGTCAACATGCTGGGTGGCTCCGGCCTCCATGACGACACATGTCTGTGGCAATTGCTGTTGTTGGCCAGGAGCCACTACGCATAGGAGCAGCTCCTCCACTCTGCTGAGGGGGGGATGAATGGCCACCCCACCACCTGTGGCAAGCTGTTGTCTGTGAATATCAGACGCACGCCGCCGGACATGTCTAATTAAATCACTGCGGTGATGGTGTACCTGCTCATATGTCTGGTTATGCATGCCTATGTCATCTACCTAACGAACAAGATCTTGCCACAGTGCAGTCCACTCATGTTGGTGCTGGCTGCTTTTGGAAAACAGCAGGGAGTAGTGCTGTACCAGGCTGTGGTGGATTTCCTGTTCCTCCACTGCTGTGTAACAGGGATTACATTGGTGGGCCATCAGCCTGAAAGAGAAATAAACAATATGTGTGAGCGAGTCCTGTGGCACACTTGACACCCTTAACTACAGATATCACTTAACTGCCATATATACCATCCGCTTGTCTGTCAGTGGATACACATGTTCAATACCACATATTGGTGCTCAGGCCACAACGGACTGACAGTGCCTGGCACACTCTATATATCAAACCACTATACAACAGTACCCAGCACACTGTTTGTGACACAATGCACAACCTTGCCACAGGGGTATATATCACGGTAATGCACGAAGAAAGATGTCATCCATTGCAATGAATGTAAAGTACAGTTACAGTAGTACCAGTAAACCACCCTAGTCGTTGATGCCATACCCCTGCCTAACATATGTGCACAGTTGTTAATATAGGTGGCATACTGCTGTAACAGAGTATATATGTTGCTAGATACACACGTATACCCTGTAACACACATATTATTGCGGGCATGGTACAGGCATAATTACACACACATCAGACAAACATACAACACACCAATGTACGCCAACCCAGATGAGTTTTCCTTGTGTACCATACAGTACTGTGTGCCACTACTTACAAAATCTTATGCCTGAGGTATGTAATCTGTGCAGACTACAGGAAACACACAAGACGGTGTTTCCAAGCAATGTAAATATACACCATACTGTGCTATTTAGGCCTACAGCTTCAGGTAGTACTACAGTTCATATAGGAGTTGGATTTACCAGCAGTACCACTCACTAAGCATACATGTATTGCTTTAGCCTACAATGGGACACCGCAGTCATCAAAAAGGAACTACGTCACAATGTATGCTATGCTACTATGTCTGCCTAGCAATAACATACACATCTTTTGCTGGCCTCCCAGCTAGGACACACACTACCATGTCAGATACAAATTCACACTAAGCTATCACACCTTTACAGACCTTGCACACATTCAGCATTACACTCATTCAACCTCACATAGCAGGTATTGCAATGAGTACATGTGTTTGTGTGTGTGTGCATCGTGTCATAGGTAGGTAATACGCTATTGGCCCTAGGGCCTAGAGCAGCCTAGCCATATGCTACCCTGGCCTTTGACACACATGTAATTTGATTTCACTTGCCCCTGTCAACCAGAACCACTGAGGTGATTCCTGGGGTGTATTACCTATCTCCCAAACAATCATCAGGGGTATTTATGACAACTGCTAATGAGGAGCCTTGTTTGCTATTGCTAGGTGGTTTATTCCAGAGTATGGCATATCTCTGAGATAGGAACCTACCCCTCCAGCATGTGCTGTTTTGTGAGCTGACGAGGTTTAGGACCCTAGAGCGTGTAGCCCGGAGGGATTGTGATATGTTGACATGGTGGTTGTCAAACAGTTATGGGTGTGACATACCTCTGTATGTCCGGCAGAGGTCACTTCTGTGTGGGCGGTATGCAACACAGTCTAGCTGTGGTTTTGTGAGTCAGTCTGCATAGGGCATCTGTTTGAGGCCAGTATTACTCTTTGTGAGATATGTCTGTGGCCTTTCCACTTGCTGTAGTTGTCATGTGAGGTACATACCACACGGGGCATTGTGATGAGTAGAGGGGAAAACTGACCTATATTTCCCTAGATGACACACCTGTTGTGATGACACGTACCACATAGACAAATTACAAGACTAGCGTGGCACTGTGATTATCAAAGGAGAGGCCACTGTCCACCTGTGTCCCATGTTCCCTTATCACACCTTCAGTGTTAGGTAGATTTCCACCTATGTGGTAGTTAATGGGTACAGTGTTTTGGAAAGGAGGGATGGCACTGCAGTATCGACACTGGTCTTCAGTCCATGCCTTGGTCACCACGCACCTGTTGTTGCGGTACATATGACCCCGTCTCTCTCTCTCTCTCTCTCTCCATATATATATATATATATATATATATATATATATATATATATATATATATATATAGATATATATATATATATATATACATACACATACATCTAAACATCCATTGCTGTACATATAGATGTACATATAGGCACATGTACAGTCCACCTTTCATGGTGGGGATATCAATTATGCGACAGTTGTGAGATATACAGTTATGTAATAATATTGCACAGTGTTGTGCGGAATGCATTTTGATGTCCTCAGCCCATGTAGCTTTAGCAGGCCTCACTGGCTGTAACACAGCAGATCTGACAAATCAGTCCCACGGTGTTTAACCACCACATGACATATACCAGCACTGCATGCTGTTTACTATGCCACACACTACAACCTACATAGATATATGCACATAACAACCTTCAACAACATATATATGTCCACCCTTCACTAACAGTTGCAGTATGTCCCTTGTCCGATGCACATGTGCAGATTCATATAGATACATACTGCTGCCACATATGGATGATTTATAGTCTGTAGAGTGCTCTTCAAGAACATCTACTACATGCCGGCGAATACATATGAGTTACATACCTTACCTTTGTATTTCTCTGCTCCGTCTGTTGTTACTGTGTTTTTTTTGGGGGGTTTCTCTGTTTCTGTTTCTGTCTCTTTTGTCTGTGTCTCTGTCTGTGTCTCTGTCTCTGCCTCTGTCTTTCTCTCGCTATCTACCTCTCTGTTCCTGCAATGATATTATTGCATGTGTGGACAGCAGGTACAGCCTGCTTTTCTAGGTATCTGCACATGCGCATGTGACAGCCTCTGCACCAGTCGGTGCCCAGCATTAAGTAATTGCATGCAGTCTGCTGTGTGGTAATTGCAGTACTCACTGTGATTGCAGCCCACTGCTATACAATGCTAGGTTAGGTAGGAATAGCCTTTTCATCCTTCCAAGGTGGGGCCCATGCTTGTTTGCTCTGGACACTGTTGTGTCAGTCAGGAGGTTGGTATATGTCTCATATCTGAAGCTAGGGTTGTAGCCAGTGATATGCATGTTGTACTCAAACCTGAATTTTGGTGCTTCCAGTATACACTTCTCAGTGTAGACTTTTACTCACCCCTCCAAATGCTAACACAGGATACATGGCAGTATGTACTTTCTTTTTGAATTAGACAATTAACTGCCATACAAATGTAGTTATTGCAATGCATTCCTCTGGCACATGCACTGTTTGTGAACTGCTATATTGTAATTATTAAGTTACTCACTTCTGAACAGTTTGTGGTTTGTTTGTGTTGACATTAGCACAGGCAGCTCCAGACAACTGGACATATTTCAGTACTGAGTATGCCTACCTACACCCTTGGATTGCCTGAATACACAGGTATGTGGTACTTTTGGGTAGGGGTGCAGAACTGCAAAGAACATTATTTATTATCATGTGATGTTTATCTTGCTGAACATACAGGGTTGCTGTGTACCTGTTAGTCTATCAAGACAAGTAGTCTGTCTGCATAGCTCCCACCTGTGGACATATCCAGATGGTAACAACAGGTTAGCCTATTATTCTTTGTCTGTGCACCACACCAGTGTTTTAAGCACTGGAACAATGCCATTGTCACAGTTGGTTGCTAGCAGTACATGGCTACATCCTGTGATATTTCTGTGTTGTACTCCTACATAAGGACATGCTTGTGGAACTCCTTCCAAAGCTATTTGTAGAGTGTGTAACAGCAGAAATGCTGATATGCCTGTGTGTTTCTGCCTCTACCAGGCCTCAGATACTCTCAGGTATATATTTGAACAGCCTCAGGGAAAGGTACATATAAGTGAGATACACCTGTAATATATTACAGACATATTTCAGTTGAGACTTTCTTGGGAATCGGAGCATATGTATTACTACACCTTTTCTGACGTGCAAGCAGTGTCTACTCTCACTTATTGACATTATTCATTAAGTGTGATTCCCCACGTTTCTGCCTAATGTTAGTACTTTTCAGAGTGATTCAGAGGGGCACAGCTAACATTTGTTTATGAATCAGGGACATCCCTGTAAAGCAGTCACAGTTGGGAAGTCTGGCCTCTGCCCTATTCAACTATGCCAGTGTTTATCCTGGTCTGATACTGTGTGGGGTTTGTAAGGTGCTACTGTAACATTATTCCCTGCTAGAATGTCTGGTTCTCTTTTCACAGTCATGTCATGCAATTCCACAACAACTGCTGGTAAAGACCCACTGAACAGGATTTGTGTTATGCCATTCCTATTTTCCCTTTACATTCCCTCATTGTAATGCATGATATATTTATTTCAGCACCAAGTTATTTGCATATCTGCTGTGGCTTAGTGGTACTTCATGCAGTCTAGTGTGCCCAAGATCTGGGGTTCGAGACTGACAGAGGTGTTTTATTTTGCTGCTGAGCAGAACAAGGGCCCTGACATAGAGTGACTAAGGCACTTTTAAGCAGTTGTAAGCGGGTTTGCACGATGCTTAGCGATGCTTAGCTAAGCGCACACATGCTCACACTCGCTCAAACCCACTTACAACTGCTTAAAAGTGCTTACTCCCGCTAATCCTCACACTAATTTCTTTGAAAGAAAAGAAAATGGGGAGATAGGAAAGTGGTGAAAAAGGGGGCAAAAAGAGGGAAAGATAGTAGGAAAACAAGCTTGGGATGTGCAGGTCCATAGCTGTTCATTTCTTTACCAGCAACAGCTGTGCATATGCAATAAATTTGGAGTGACATTTGAAATCTTCAACCCCTGGGAGAGGGGTGAGGACAACAAAGTATGTTGTACTGCCAATTATAATTATCAGTTTACATGTCCAGCGGACATGTGCGCGAAATGGGCAGCTATGCATGGGACGTAACTTTTTTGTTGGTACAGATTGCCTTTTTTTTTTTTTTTTTCAGGTGAGAGTGGAAAGTGAGGTAGAGGAAGTAGGTATGTTAGGGGAGGTAGGTTGGGAAGGTAAACAGACAATACAAACAAGACGCATACAGGGGCGGTGTATGACACATGGGGTGGGTGAACACAATTGACGGGGACGGATATTTGGAAATCGCAAGCCCATGAGCCCACAGATGGTAACAGTAGAACTGAGATCCCCACCCATGGGCAGTCACCACTGCACCTTCACAGCCCCGAGGGTGGCTGTGCTGGGGGCTGCGTAGGATGAGCAGGCTCACCCGTGAGATGCACCACTCTCACCTCGAGCTGGCATAGGGGATCAGCAACTGAACGCTGGCTCTCCCTACACACCACAACCCGGACCCTTCGAAGGGTGACAGGTGGCCCTTCTCCACCCATGCTTGCACGGGGGGGACAAGCCCCATCCCCTGCAGCGCTTCCACCCGAAGGTGGCACAGGACCAATGGAGGAGGGGAGCCCGGGCTGGGCACGTGACCTGCTGGTGCCAGGTGCACTCGCCAGCTGAGGAGGGACAGGTGGGTCTGCTAGGACCAGCCTTCCCATACGTTCTGTGATTAGGTGTGTTTAATTACAACATAAACAACAGCATTCCAAATTAGTTGTATCAGCATGCAGTAATATTCCCATCAACCCAACACACCAAGGTTCCAACAGTTGAACAGCAAGCATAACACTTGCATATATTGAACGACAGTGGACATTCCAACAGCATGCAGTGATGATTGGTAGCAACAGGCCACCATGATTGTGGTGTTTGAACAGGGCACATGCATCTAAGTGAATGCAGATATTTATAGAACAATAGGACATATGTCCCAACAAATGTTTGAGATTACACATACCCATTGAGGTGTGGAATTGCATGGTTTATGCACATACAGTAAGGTATAGAAAGAAACCTCAATTAACATCTTATAAGTACTTTTAGTCTACACTACATTCCTAGTGACTGCAGGTGTATATCCCCTACATGTATTATTACACTTGCCAACATGCATTAGGTTGTGTAATGGGTTTGGCTAGTTCATTATATACCTGACCTATATCTGACATACTAACTGTCCAAGATGCAGATGCTACTGCTACATATTTCTTGATTTTATTTATATTTCTTTATCTACATATCTGGATGTGTTCACATGACATTTTCAGTTCAATTTGTAGAAAACCCTGCATTTCTTGCAGCACACTCACATTTCTTGGGAACAAATTAACAAGCTACTCGTGTGCCAGATTTACTTATGCATGCCAGCCAGTAACTGACTGTTGAGGACTGTATATATGCTTCACCGCTACTAGCACTTCCATCACCCACTTTTGATGGGACTGCCCAACTGTGGGTTTCCAGCACTTATTAAAACAGTACTATTTGTATAATGCAAGGGTGCAACAACATTTCAAAGTAAGTGACACAGACACACTCCAGGTTTTATACCTTTATTAATTACATTACACACTTTTCCACATGCTCTCTCCTTTATTTGATATTACAGTGCATATGGAAGACATACTCAAGACATATTATACCTTTATTTATAGGTTAGAACACTCTTTTTCAGGCTTGCTCACTTATTTTATATAACAGTACATGCAGAGGACTTATTCAGGGCATTTTATGGCTGTAGTTTTGGACTACAACACTTTCTTTCAAGCTCTCTCCCCTATTTTATATAACAATACATGCAGAATAATCACTAACCTGCCTGGTGGTGCAGCCTTAAAAGCCTATCTGCATAGGCTTGCTGATTTGGAGCATGGTCACCTGTAGCTGTGAAGTAAATGAAGGGATATTGAGACATACCTATCCATTATACAGAATCAATTATCATTTCTTACATACTGCATTCCATGGCTACCTACTCAGTTGTGGAGCATCTTGCATCCCATGGGCCACCTGTATCCATTGGTTCAGTAGGTCCTGCTTCCATCTCTTCAGGTCTGCATGGTGGTGATGGACCTACTCACCAATCCGAGGAACGCCTGTGACACTGGTGAGGTCATGAGCTAACCAGTTCCAAGCCTCTGCCTTGTACTCCATCCCTTGGAACTGGCCCCGCAGGAGTCTTGACTCATGACAGTGGACAAGGAGCCAAACCATGTATTTCGACTCCTCAATGCCCCAACGTTGCGCTCGGAAGCATGTACCCTCTCCAGCACCAGCCATTCTAACTGCAGATGGGAGCTACAATAAGTTATGGCGAGTATTCCTGCCTATGGGGCTTAAATATGCCGCATTTCCCACACTTTTTTGTGATTGGCCATTTTTGAAAATTCTCGGCTGACTGCAGGCCTGCTTAATAATGGTTATTCTCCTATTTATAAGTATATGTATGTTGACAGTGGCTGTTTATCCTAAGCTGTCATAGCTTAGTGGTTCAGTACTTGATTATAGTGCACAGAGTCCTGGGTTCGAACCTTGTCATTCATTTTATTTTACTACTGTCCAGATAGGCTAGGGGGTGTGGCTGTGTTTAAGCAACTTTGCTCAACGTTGCTCCACGTTGCCCTATGGAGCGCTGGTTGGCACGGCGCGTACATCCTCGCAAACCGATTGCACTGGGTTAAGCGCTATTTAACTATGGGCAACTCTATTGCACTGGGTAAAGCGCTATTTAGCTATGGGCAATTCTATTGCACTGGGTAAAGCGCTGCTTAACTGCGGGCAAGTATATTGCGCTGGGTAAAGCACTGCTTAACTGCGGGCAATTTTATGTCAGGATCCTTTATAAATATATATTTTGTTCACTGATACATAGGCCATTTCAATGTTTTTTAGTAAAAGTTTAATCATATATGTCAGGAATTATTTCATATACTACTTTAGAACATAAATAGGAAGGGGAGTGGTGGGACTCGAACCATGAATGCTTCCTCTTTGTGCGAATGGTCTACCATTACGCTATTGCTATTGGGTGTAATTTGCATAAACATTCCTTCTTATGCTCTTCCATGTCGGGATTGCTAACTGCAGCTAAGCAATGGGCACACCCGTGCACACACACACGCAAATACGGGCAGCTATATCGGGAATTAGAAAAAAATTTAAATGTTTTACTTTTTATAACTGTTCTAGGGGTTTACAATGTCAGGTTGTGTGGTGTTGTGTACATGGACATTTGAGCAGACTCGCTCTTGTGTGCTGACATTTAGCATTTTGGACACTTGCAGGGGCGTGGACCTTTAGACTGCTCGGCAGTCGGACACGCCCCCTGCTTTCCTGCACAGTCCATGTTAGACTTGCTGTTGAGTCAGCATGCCCTCATGAATATTCATGGCATGCTGACATCATACCGTTCAACTGCAGCCTCCGAGTAAGACTTATTTAGTCTTACATGGAGGATTTGTGAATCTGGGGGACAATCTGTCTATATATATGACACGTGCATGTATTTGAATTTACAGTTTATTTATCCTTGCTTTTGTGCATATATGCCTTACACACACACACACACACGCACACACACACACACACACACACACACACACACACACACACACACACACACACACACACACATGAAAAGTACCATGAGAAAACCTATATTGACACAGTAAGAACTGTGCAAACTCCCGCACCAAGATTGATTGCATGTTATGATTTATCTCTGGTACTACAAAGTGCAACTCTTAGTACAAAACCACAATGCTGCCCAATACACAGTACATACAGTAATACAGATGATGACCTAGAATCCTATTATCATATAGTGATAACCCTTATGACATAACACAAACAGAAAAGTGTATAACAAAAATACATCAAAGTATCACAAAGTTTAAAACAAGTAAAAAATATATGTAGAGGGTCACCAAAGGAACACTGCAGCACTAAATCCAGAAAATGTATTGAAAAAAGTTAAGCACTTTCGTCAAAATCACAAGACTTCATCAGAACAAGAACAAACAAAAAATGCCATATTTAAATACCCTAACCCTTACAGCCATTGGTTGACAAAGCAAACATCATTTCCTGTAAAATAATTAAGCAGTTTAAAAAGACACTAACATATAATCACAGTAACTGCCCACTACAACACATCAATTGCCACCTACCAACCACATAGACATTAATGTATTATGTATTGAAGTATGATTTAAAACACAGATCTTGAATAAAAATCACATAAAAAAAGCTGATTTTAGTTTTAATACAGAACTAGTGGATAACTTGTCATTGAGCCCAAGTGGCTGACATGCATATAATTTAATCTGCCACTTGAGCTGTAAATATTCAAGGAAGTCATCATCGGGCCCCCCTCATGGACCCAGGTCTACTTGTTCAAGTACAAAAAATTTAAAATAATGTGTCGGGTGTACCTTTATATACTTAAATAAAGCATTGGTTTCTTTATTTTTTAGTATATCATAGTTGTGTTGATATATTCCTTGTCTGAGGGCTCTGATTGTCTTACCCATTACATTTTTTGTACTTGAACAAGTAGACCTGGGTCCACAAGGGGGGTCTGATGATGACTTCCTTGACTATTTAGAGCTCAAGTGGCAGATTAAATTAAATGCATGTCAACCACCTGGGCTCAATGACAAGTTATCCATTAGTTCTGCATTAAAACTAGAATCAGCTTTTTTTATGTGATTTTATTCAAGATCTGTGTTTTAAATCATACTTCAATACATAATACATTAATGTCTATGTGGTTGGCAGGTGGCAATTGGTGTGTTGTAGTGGGCAGTTACTGTGATTATGTGTTACTGTCTTTAGAAACTGCTTAATTATTTTACAGGAAATGATGTTTGCTTTGTCAACCAATGGCTGTAAGGGTTAGGGTATTTAAATATGGCATTTTTTATATGTTCTTGTTCTGATGAAGTCTTGTGATTTTGACAAAAGCGCTTAACTTTTTTCAATAAATTTTCTGGATTTAGTGTTGCAGTGTTCCTTTGGTGATCCTCTTCATATATTTTTACTTGGTTTTGATGTTCATTATTTCTAAAGTTTAAAACAAAACAGAAAACATGCACACATATAATGATATAAAACAATGTATGTGTATGAAAAGAAAAGCTTATAAAAGTAAAACATAATGCATTAAATGTACAACAATCTACCTCTCAAGACATGAAACCATATTAAAAACAGCTAGACACACTGAAAATCAAACAAAAGTGAACGTGCTAGAAAAACTTAAAAAGAATTTCCACCAGTCAGTCAATTCTTCTGCAGCTTAAAAAATGGGTCTATATTAGAACACCGAACATTCAAAATGTTGAGTGTTCTAATATCGAACCCTACCAATCAAAAATACTAAACATCGAACATTCAGAACAGCGAATTTTATTTCCTAGGGAAAAAATTCACTGTTCCAAAACACATACATACAACACAAGCACACCAAACAGCAATCCACACACATACACCTAAACTCTTACCCCTACCCCTACACTAAACTATACACACACACCACTAACTATCCACTTACCTTAACCCAAATCCTAACCCTAAGGTCCATCACTATTGCACACTCACCTCACCCACGCCCTAACCCTAACTCACCTACCCCGACCTAACTCTCACGTCTACACAATCGCACACTTACCTGACCCGCTCCCTAACCCTAACTCACCTAACCTACCCTAACTCTCTCGTCCACACAATCGCACACATACCTAACCCGTGCCCTAACCCTAACTAACATAACCCACACTCAATCTCACACTTACCTGAACCCAACCTGTAATTTTCCACGAAAGCGCTGAAAATACCGAAGCAACAGAAATGGACAACCAAATTCTTTCCCTGTGAAAAAATTTGGTTTTCTGTTTCTTCGATATTTTCAGCGTTCTCTGAAAACGGGTCGATATTAGAACGCTCGATATTTTAAATGTTCGGTGTTGTAATATAGACCCTGAAAAACACATACATGTTTGTGTAGTTACTGAGAGTGGTTTCAGTGTAAAGACAGTGCTCCTTCCATAGAGGGATTTCAGCCTACCACGCTTCAGGTCTGCTGGAAACAATGGACTAGACAGATTGTCTGAGATCCATAAACTGAGCTCATTCAACTCCAGCATTGCCTAAAATATCAACTTAAAGCTACTGCAGGACATCCTCCAGGTGCCCTGATGGACACATATGATTCTTAAAGGTACCTACAGAATTACATATTACCAAAAACACAATTTTGCTGGGAGATTTCAACTACAACTCAGTAAATTGGAGCAACTGCATCTCTAAACTAGGATATGCCCATAAATTCTTATACTTAGGGCAAATGAAGGAGTTGCTGTAGGAAATACTTCATTTGTGTGTCAGGGAAGTGTTTGTGTACATTTGCACAAACAAGTTCATGGATTGCAACTTCAATATCAAAGGCAAAGCACAACATTTAACAATGGATGTATGTACCGCAAGGATGTCAGACTGTGAATTGCAAAACTGCCTTATTAGCATACTACATTTTATAATGATTTCTCTTTTCCATCTCACTATTTTTCCGGCCTTGTGTATTAGTGTAAATAGCCTCTATGAATAGTGCCTTTGGTATGCCTATTCATAAGCATCAGAAATACCCCTATCGTATTTGCACAAGTGACTATGAATACACCCCTCAATAAATAAGAATTCCATGGAACATATGATTACAAACCAACTAGAGGAAATAACATTGTTAACATATTCTTAACTAATATATCCACTACATATTCCACCCCTGTAACTTCTCCATCCTTGGTTAAATCTTTCCAAAAACATGGAGCCTTTTCTTTCAATATCCCTAAAGCCCCTGCAGTCAATAATTCTGAATTCAGAGTTCCCAAGTAGACAAACTATCAAACTCTATGAGGATCTATCAAAATTCATAGTTAACATCACCATACCTGACCAAGAAACTGCTTCTATTTATACAAAGGATTTCTCTTCCAAAACAGATGGGAAGACATGACCTTCACTGTTAGAGATGAACTAGGTTTAAGAACAAACTGTCTTGGTATTCCAGCAGCTTAAATAAACTCTATAATAAGAGTGAAAAAACTTCTTAAATCATACAACAGATCTAACCATCAGTCCAGAAGCCACCATTTTAAGCTTAAAATAATACCACTGAACCCTAGTGGATTTTTCCCTGCAGTTTTCTCCTGGTCACAGTACAGGCAACACAGGTTTGAGGACCTTAACATATACCATGCAACTCTAAACACTGGTCCAGAAGCCACCATTTTAAGCTTAAAAAAACACTGAACCCTTGTGGATTTTTTCCTGTGGTTTTCTCCTGGCCACAGTACAGGTTTGAGGACCTTAACAGATACCCTGCAACTCTAACCATCGGTCCGGAAGCCACCATTTTAAGCTTAAAATAATACCACTGAACTATGTGTCCCAGTAAATAACTACTATATAAGCTAATCTTTTAATTAATGCTAGACTTTATAAGCACAACAAGAATTTACAGTGTTTTTTTTTTGCTAGTCGTCATGTAAAGCAGACACCAGCAGCTCCTATCATTTCTCTTTAGTTACCCACTATCCTTATTCTGTTTCTGTGTATATTCTCCTCTTCTGTACTTTACCCTTCCCTGAATTCATCACTAGCCTCACTCATAACTGCCTTTCCTAGTGCACCTGCCCTGTTTTACTGTCTTCAGACTCTTGCATATTAATGTTTTTTTTAATTTTTGCCCTGCTTTTAGCTGCTAGTAATACCTCTCTCTTCCCCTCCAAAGCCCCTCTCTATTGTAGCTTATTTTAATTATACAGCACTGGGTTTGCTTCAAGTAAATCTACTTGTGTAGCTTGAGGCCAGTGTCCTTTTGCAAGCTTACTTCTGCTCATATTTTATTTCTTTTTATTTTATTTATGGTGACTATACCTTTAGAAACTTTATATCCTTGTCTCTCAAGCTAGTTTTTCACTATCTTTTTCTGATTGTTTCTATGACTTCATCTTGACTGGGGTGCTAGCCCAGCTCCATTTACCCTTGCTACGCTCAGGCTCACTTCACTCCCCTACGCTACCCCCATTCCTACCCAGCCCCATTACCACTACAATTCCACTTCCTGCCTATTGCCACAACCACCTTACTAATCTGTCAATATTGTCAACACTACTTCCTCTATACCACTTTCTCTACCTACTCTATCTGACCATATTTTATTCCAACATGTATTATTTTCTAATATCTTCTACACTACTCCTTATTACCTCTATCTCCACCTCTTACCACTCCAATCTCTCTGACCCACTCCTATGTTCACCATCTTCTCACTCATACAACATATATCCAACTGCTTCATCTTTTACTATCTCCCCTAATCTCTTTACTACCTCTACCTCAAGTCTATATAAACTATCCATAATACAGGTTTTTAAACCTTCCCACAAAGCTAAGTCAAAACTATACAAACTCCATCTAGCATCTACTACACACTCTCTCCTCACTAAAATCATACTTTGTTCTGGAGATATCCATCTAAACCCTGGCCATTCTTCTCTCCCTAAAACTACCTCTACACTGCCCTCATCTTACTCCTCTAACAGTCACAAACCTCAGTCACAACAATCATCTCCATCCAAATACTTAACTATTTACTTGTTGAATATTCAGAGTCTAGCAAATAAAGTCACTGAGCTGCACTCATGGATAGCTCTCAATACCCCTCACATCCTCTCCCTATCTGAAACCTGGCTCAAGCCACAAGTCTCAAATAGTGAAATACTCCCACCAGGTTATAATATCTTCTGATCTGATAAACCTTTAAAAAAAGGTGGTGGTGTGGCCATGCTCTACTCAAACAACCTTAACCTCTCACCATACCCTTCCCCAATTTCTGACTTCCTCCCAGCTGAAATCATCATCCTTCACTGCCATCTGAGTCCCCACAAAAAACTTGCAAGTGCCTCTATCTACCTTCCTCCTGGTAACAATCTTCCCATTCTTGAAAACATCCTATCCTGGTTCTCCCACAACATACCATATGAGACACTTATCCTTGGTGATGTCAACATTGATTGGTCCAAACTCACAACTGACTCCCCCCAACTCAGTATCCACCTACACGGCTTCCACCAACTTATAACATCTCCCACTCGCTTCCATAAAAATTCCACTTCCAGCTCCATCATAGACTGGATCCTTACCAATTCCCCCCACCAATACCACAATCCCACCACCTTACCTGACTCCCTCCATGATCATCTCCCTACCACCATCTTAAAACACTACTCCCATATTCCTAAACCCCACCTCTATCAAAGACTGTCGAAAACTATCGACTTTCAATTCATCCCAATTTAACTCCATTCTCCACAACATAGATTGGTCCATCCTAAAACACCTCCCCCTAAACGATGCTGTAAGTACTTTCAATAGCATCTTCATGAATACTCTAAACTACTTAGCTCCCTCTAGGAAGATCAGAGTAAAATCAAATCATGCTCCCTGGTTCTCCAAAGAGACTAGGTCCCTTATGAAACAAAGAGATCATTCTTGGAAAACCTGGACTAAAACTAAACAACCACATTTTCTTCAAAAATACAGGCAACTGAGGAACCTTTCAAAAAAACATACAACTAATGACAGAAAGTTATACTATAGCTCTTCTCAGCTAAACAACAAATCCAATCCTCGAAAATTTTGGTCAACTCTCAACAAAATCCTCTATCCTGGAAAGCCCTCTAATCCATCTCCATACCTTAACTCTTCCTCTCAGGAAACAGCTACCCTCCTGAATAAACACTTTATCTCTTCCATCCAAAATCTGGTAACCTCTAAGCCAAACTCTACTTCGACACGCACCCCTCCAAGTTCCACTAACACAACTTTGTTTTCTTTTGAGCCATTTCCCATTACTTACATCAAATCTCTTCTAATCAAGCTAAAACCTTGCTCTCCTTCCACTGACAATCTATCTCCTACATTCCTCAAACTTGCTGCTGACTCAATTGCTTATCCTATATCTATACTAATTAATCGATCTAATCTGGAATCATCTGTCCCCACCCTTTGGAAATCTTTCTTCACTATCCCTCTTCATAAAGGTGGAAACTCCACTGACCCCTCAAACTACCGACCCATTGCCATTCTGTCCCCCCTCTCCAAGATATTAGAAAATTGTATCCATTCACAGCTTCTCAATCACATCCTCACACACCACTTACATACCCCTACCTAGCATGGATTTCGTCCTCACCACAGCATCACCACTGCCCTCCTCTCCTTTACTCATATAATTGCAGAGGCCCTAGACAACAATAAAATCATTTCCTGTCTCTTCCTAGATCTCTCCAAAGCCTTCGATACTGTCTCTCATCCTATACAACTATCCAAACTCGCAAATCTCCACCTATCCCCCTCGACACTTGCCTGGTTTAATAGTTACCTATCTGGCAGGGAACAATCTGTCAAATGGCTCTCATCCTCCTCACTTTTCCTTCCCATCTCCACTGGTGTTCCCCAAGGCTCTATCTTGGGACTCCTTTTGTTTAACATCTTCACCAATGATCTTTACACCTCATGCAAAGAATCCTCCCTTATTCAGTATGCCAATGACTCCACACTTATATCCCTCTCAAATAACATTCCTGAACTACACTCCCTGACCCAACAGGCCCTACTATCCACTCAACAATGGCTCTCTCACAAACTATCGATCCTAAATTCCAAAAAGACCAAACTCCTACTTTTCCTTCCCCGTTCTTTTTCTCATCACAAAACCTCCCTTTTTACATCTTCTAACAATACAACTATCCAACCTGACACCCACACAAAACTCCTAGGGGTCATTATCGATGACGAGCTAAAGTTCAACCTACACATACTCCAATTTATAAAAAAAAAACAAACCAGAAACTAGGTCTGCTATATTAGAACAAAAAATTCCTAACTCCTGAATCTAGACTTACCCTGGGCCAGGCACTCCTCCTCTCCTGCTTCTTATATGCCGCCCCAGTTCTTACCAATATCCAGGCCTCCACTCTAAACAAACTCCAACAGACTTACCATAAAATAGCCAGATTCATTACTAACTCCCCATACAACTCACACCACTGCATTTCTTTAAACTCTCTTCAATGGCTTGACTTCCCTAATTTCTGCTATCTTATCAGTTTCATATGCTACATTCCATTCTTTATAAACCCTCCTTCTGTCCATCTCTATCTTCCTTAGTCCCCATCCCAGACCCTCCATATTTCTAACCACCAATTACTTGATATCTACCACCCAAAAAGGTCAGTAGGCAAACTACTCTACAAACACTCCCTTGCCCATGCTTGGAACAAACTTCCGCTTGACTTACGTTCAATCTCCCACACCTCACACCTTAAAAATGAACCAAAAGCTTATTTTCTCAATTCCAGAACCTGCCCTTGCCATGACCCCACCTAGTCTTCCTTCCCTTTATGTACCCTCAAAAGGTCCATACTTAGTACCTCATTACACCTCTCTCTCCAATGTGTCTACTATGCATTTGCATAATTTTATACAAACAAAAATGTTTTATTGTTGACCTATTGAACCATATCAATGTAAAATTATTACTTAGCTTCTTTTTAATGCAACTTTAACTTTATGCATGTAACCCAACATATGTGAATCTTTTGCTATAACTGCTATTATATCAATATTGCTTAAAATTGTACTTGTTTAAAATGTACTATTAGAGCTTTTGTCCTCGGGTCTCCACTGAAAATGGGCCACAAGCCCAGCTGGACAAACCCGGTTAACAAATGTCAATAAATAAATAAAATAAATACAATTTTTCATGCTAAAGATTGCATCAAGAACATTAGAAAGAACATAAAAACTACAATGAGGGCTAGTAAGGTAACCATGAATTTCAATTCACTTCTGAATCCAAAGATAATTATAAGTCCTCCTTCAGTTACATTAAGAATATGAGAAACAACACCCAGTAATGTCTGGAACTTATTTAAAATGGCACCACCTACTCAAATTCTAAACACAGCTAAAATGTACTAGCAGACACATATAGTGTAAATGTTACCCTGAAACAATCATCTAATTCCACAAATCCCTGAATTCCTTACACCTCCTTATATAACAAAGAAACATGTACCGAAGGTCTCCTCTAAGATCAAAGTCCAAACCAGCGGGGCCTAATAAGTGATCTGCGTACCTAACACATAGCTCCAAACATGCCCTTCTGGAACCCCTCCTGAAAGTGTTTAAATCAAGCTTAGCTAAAGGATTTAGCCCCAAAGCAGGGCAAACTGCAGTGGGGATGCCACTACACAAGGAAACCTGAACAGAAATTCAGGAAACTATATGTACGTTAGCCTGACTAATCTGATTTGCATAGCCATGGCATGTATCATATCTGACTTCATAAACTATGATACCAAAAACATCTTCACATCTTCAGTCTAGACCCATATCAGTTTGACTTTGCCAAAAGAACATATTGCCTACTCAGTTTATTAATTTCTTCAAGAAGGACATACAGGCTGTAGACAGTGGCCATTGTGTTCCCTCATCTTATCTGGATATGGCCACTCTATTTAACACTATACACATGCTGGCATAATTAATAAGCTATGTGTCTTAAAAGAAGCTCCATATGTGATGAAGTAGAAAACTACCTGGCTGGAAGTTCAAACCCACACAGTTAAGATAGTAGGCATCTACATGGAATATATGAAAGGGACTAGTGGTGTGCCACAGGGATCTGTACGAAGATGCAAACCCAGAATCTGAGCAATTCATTTTCTAAATTTACAGATGCCCATAAACTGGGTATTTTTGTCCAGTCTCCCTCTGATACCCATTCATTACAGAAGGAGATTATCCTCATTTGCAAGGGATGCACAGAAAAAGGGTGAAAATTAAATATGGAAAAGTGTAGTATTGTCAGAACTGACAATTCTTTTCATCTATGTGCAGTATAGTCCACTCCAAAATTAAAATGTAGTCAAGGATCGTATAACCTGGCTCAATACCGCCTTCTCTTTGGACACCATGTAGTAACAGTAGTAAAAAATAAAACTCTGTTTTGCATAATTAATATCAAAAACATATCATTCAAATCAAGAGTAGTTGCCATCCCTCTATATGCAGCCCTGTTTAATATCAATTATTGAATACAATAACCCATTCAATATGCACAGTTCTATATGTATTAAATCTGTACCAGAACATAAAAAATGCACTGAAGGCACAATGTATTTAGTCAACACCTACTAGACTTCTGAAACAGACCTAACGTGCAAATTCAACAAAGTAATACCCTGGTAACCTTCAAATTAAACTTACACAATTGAACGGGCACCTATATATTTGCTCCAGGAATGCCTGCTTTGCCCTTCTTAAGAAGGTAGTTTAGCATGACTGTGGGTATTGGTAAGGAGTGAATGGTCTTTTGACATATGTGCCTTGTATTTTCTATGATACTATGGACAAAAAAATGTAGAAGGGTTAAAAAAATGTTTAAAATGTTTAAAATGTTAATAGGTAAATTACTGAAAGAACATAGAAATGTTGTACAGCCACTACTAGTCACAAGAGAAAAAAAGTAAGAAAAAAAATCGCAAAAGCAGCACTGTAGTCACACTACAGCAGAAAAAAATAGCATACATGGAAATATGTGCAACATTATATAAGAAAAGTAAAAAAACTGACATACATAAAGAAAAACAGTAAGCAGCATAAATCTATAAATTCGTATATGAAATACCATACATATAATAAGAAAGCACTGCTAAAACAATAGATAAAATATCTTAAAATACTAAAACGTACATCTTGAATAGCATAAGGAAAAAAGTTTAGTGATCTGCTGGCAATAAAATGAATATTCAACAGCAGAGTAACATTTTCAGTTAGAAAATTATCAACATTCACATTATTATATAAGGCATTGGTTGAACAAACCCAGAAAAACTAAAAAAAGGGCGAAATGAAAAGCAAAATAGCAGATAAAATTATTGATGATGTCATAGTATGATTATACCAACAGAAACAGCTAGGACAATGTATGCTTTAACTGTCATGCATGCTTTAAATATCGGGCATGCTTTAACTATCATTTAACAATGTGTGATTAAAGGCAAGCTGACTTTACAGAAATCCTAAAATAGGGCAATGTATGCATCAAAACATGGTACAGGTTCATAGGTTCATAGCTATATACTAAGCTAACAACCAATTGGGCCTTTATAAGTATAGCAATGCAACCCAAATGTGTTCCACAAGTTACATGTTTTAGACTTTTATATATGGGATGATTGTTGGTTATGACATGATTTACTGACTGCCTCTGTCCATCAGAGACATAGGCACCAGACCAGGGAAGATATTTTGATTTCTTATCCAATGGTCCAAGCTACACTAAAAAGGGTTAGGAAGGGACTTTGTTTCACATGGATGGGGAGATTATTCCACAGAATGAAAATTTGTCTGAGCTACATATCTGTTTCAACAATATTTCCTATTTATGTTGCAAGCAAAATTTAGGATTTTAGATTTAGTAGTTCTGATGCTGTTTGTTTTGCAGATGTGCAAAGAGCATGGTGCTGGGATACCTTGTATGCCAGGTTTTGATCGTCTCTCAGTGGTGCGTAGGAGACCAAGTATAGTAAAAGGGCTTTGAGGTGATCCACATGCGACATTGTGTTTATTCCCTCTATTCCTTTCATGAGGAACTTTTGCAGACATTCTATTTGCTGTATGTGCCTGGTCAGGTACATACCGAAAGGGGCATTATACTCAATGATGGCTCTGCTGAGGGCTGCGTATAATTCTACAGTGACATCCCTGGACCTAGATGCCATGTCCGTACTTACAAGTTAAGCAACATAGAAGGACTTCCTTACTCCTTTGGACACATGTTGTTGTTGAAGGCCAGGTTACTATCAACATGTGTTCCCAAATCCCTGACTAGTGGGTTCACTCTTAGGAGTGTTTTATTGATGACACAGTTTTCTGGGGTGGCCAACTTCCCAAAAGGTACCATAATACATTTCTTGTCACTGAGTTTTAAGCCATGGCTTTGGCACTAGTCATTTATATGCCAGTGCTACATGCTTGTATCTTGGTGAGATTCTATAACTTCTCCCAGTTTGCAATTATCTGCAAAGTTGGTCAGCCAGAGGTCTTTAACATTGGTCTTGACTTCCAAGAACTAGATGGCAAAAAACTGCCTTTTTGTGGAGGAGGTCTTCCAGTCCTAACTTCCTGGGTCCTATCTGTGAGCCAGATGACCATCCATTGCATTATATAGGGGTTTATGCCTAATTTCATAAGTTTGTTAACAATGCCTGAATGGGATATTGTATCAGATGCCTTAACCAGGTCAAGGTAGGTAATACGCGCTGTTTTACTCTCATCCATTGCCTTAGTGACCTTCTCAAAAATGCCCCCAGGTCCAGTAGACATGACCCTCCTGTGACAAAGCCAAAGTGGGATGGATCCAGTGTCTGAAGAGCTTCTTCATCTTTGTTGATAATTTCCATGATAATTCCTTCCAAGGCTTTGCATATAAGTCTAGCCATAATGAGTCTGCAGTTTCCAGGGTGTACTGATGCTCTGCCCTTATGAAGAGGAATGGCCACTGCAGTCCTCCATTCTCATGGCATAAAGCCTGTTTTGAGACTATAGTTAAATAGCAACTTCAGTGGTGCTAATAGGTCATATTTTAGACTAATTAGGAGGAATTCTGGGATATTATCTGGGTCCACTGAGGCTGTATTCCTGGTTTTAGCAACTGCAGCCAGGATATGCTCTCTATTTATAGTTGAAGCGGTTATATCTGAAGGTATTTCTGGGGGGTAGCTGGGTGTGACTGGATTAAAGTTTGAACTGAATTTGCCAACCAGCAGATTTGCTATATTGCCCGGCTCAGTTAATCTGGTACCATTAACCTCCAGTTCAGTACACTACTGTGCGCTGCCTTTGAGGTTTCTGATATAGCTGAAAAAGGCTTTATAGTAGTCCTTTGGCTGTGAGGCTGTTTTGACCTCAAACATTGGATTTATTGGAGTTAATTAGCCCTCTTAATTGCCTGATTAATTTAATGAGAATGTTCTTATCTTTATGGGAGTTACACTTCCTGATCTTAGCCATAATTTTTTTCTTTTTCTGGTATAACCCTTTTTCATTTGGGAAGCCACCTAGGTGGTTTGTTTTTGGAATTAGTTTTGGGCTTACTTGTGTTAAGTACATCAGCCTCCATGTAGCCAATGGCATGGTTGTACACAGTTTCTGTGAATAATTCTGTATAGGTTGCTGTGTTCTCTGGATTTGGAGGGGCATTGTATTTTGACATACTATCACTTAATAAAAGCTATTTTGCCTTGAAATAGTTCCTAACTGTTAATGGGTTTACTTGATTACTGAGCTGATTTTGATTTTGAAGGAGACAACTTTATGGCTGGACCTTAGTGGAGAAGACAGGGCAGTTAGGAGGGGCGGTATAGCATTCTTCCATATTTGTGAGTACAAAGTCCAGTATTTTGGAACCTTTAGTGGGTATATGCACTAACTGGACAAGGGTGTTTGTATTTAAGAAGTCCAATAATCTCTGTGCCTGCAAATTTGAGGTCATGTAGGATTCCCAGTATATAGGAGGCTAATTAATGCCCCCCATGAGTAAAGTGTTAGGTTGAATGTTGAGTATCAACAGTAGGTCTAAGTATGCACTATGAGTTTTGTGGGACATACAGCATGACCTATAGCTTGCTAAGTTATGGACAGATTGTATCTATAGTTAACTGCACATGGAGAAACTCCATGGCATCATTCTGTTTAACCCACCAAGAAGTATCCTTGTTACTGATGTATATCAAGACACCTCCACCTTTAGTCCCTGTCTGTGCAACTATAGGTCTAAAAGTGTAGAAGACACTGAAACTTTGCACTGCCAGAGTACTCTCTGCAGCTTTAAGCCATGTCTTTGTAGCTGCACAAATATCTGTATTCTTGAGTATGACAGGGGCTTGATGGGAGTTTATTTTTTTGTTTAGGCTCCTGGCATTTGAGTAGTTCACTTGAGTTGATTTTGCTATGTCAGTAGGTCTGTCACTTTGGCATTGTATAAAAATTGGCACTATGGGGAACAGTAAAGTTTTAGCAAGTATTCAAAAGGCTAGAGGGGACAAGTGCAGACCATCCTTGGCAAAGGAACTCGCTGTTAATTATGTCTTTCCATGCTAACAAATATTGAATCCCTTTAAAATGGCACCAGAAAATCAGTCAGTTGTTAAAATCAATCAGCTTTTGTTCATATTGTGACATCATCCTTGGTGAAGGTAATAGGCTACTCAATGTTAGGCTCATACCAGCCTGAGACACATAGTCAGACAGATCTATAATGTGTGTATTCATTTAGTCTGGGTAGGTACGTCTCGGGTCGTTTACACCTACATGGACTATGACAGAATTATACTGGTATCTGTGGTGCAGTGCCTTGACTGAGTGCATAGTTTTTCGGATCCTGGCTCCAGATAAGCGACTAACTGTTATCTTCCCCTAATTCAACCTGGTTAGAGGAGCATCAGTCCATCTTACAATGGAGTGCCTTATGGTGAGAGTCCTGAGAAGTGTGTCTGCCTGCCTTTTGGGCTTTGTATATGAGGCTCCACCAAGTATCGCTGTATGTGTAGTGTTAGGTCTTATTTTCATTGAGTGCTTTTAGGTTTGCTGAGGACAATCTCTGCAATAGGAGGTATTTGTTGTTTAGAAATATTATATTTAAGTGCCTCAGCATACCTTGGTTTGTGTGTGTATTATGTGCTATGTGTAGTGGATGTTGTGTACATCATTTTGACAACCTGATATGTGCTTTTATGTGATAATTTAGCCTCCACTGGCATTATGTATGAGCACCTTAAGTGGTTGTCAGTAAACATGAGACAATTACAACACTATATTTAAAAATAATATTTAGAGTTCAATTATGAAAACTTTTTTTATTTAATATATGCTTAATTGAAATAAAATTAAAATATTTAATGATGAATATTTTAATTAATGCTTTTTTTGATTTTAAAAAAAATTTGAAAATGAATATTTTTTATGTAAAAATGTTAAAACCTATTAAAAAATTTTTGTAAAAGATGTTAAAAAACAAAAAATAAAATAAATAAATAAAATAATAAATCAGTAATGAATAAACTTGGAAATTTTAAAAATAAATCAATTAAATTATATATTTATCGCTTTTCATCTTTCATCTCTAAAAAAGGATGAAGCATCCTGTTTATAATTTATTCTTGTTTTCTCATTTAAATGTATATTCATTGGTAATCTGCAGCTTTTATAGCCTTTGTTGGTTTAACAGAGCCACCACTTTTCCTTTTTCCCTTGTATCCTTTTTGACTTCAAAAATTACCCCTTTTTCTTTTTAACCACTTTCAAAACAAAATTCAAAATCTTTTGACTTGTTTAATTATGCTAAATTTTCTTTTAAATTTTGTTTCTTAATAATGCCTCTTTATTGCTAAGTCCTCTTTTCTTTCCGGCTTTCCTCGTATTGCTAACCATAAATTACAGTCCCTCAGAACTACGTTAGTCCTTTTTCCGTATTAGTCCATACATTCCGCAGTAATTCAATAGACTACAATATCATTCTTACAACTATATTGATCATTCCTATCACATTTGATTACACGCACCTGATTTTCAACTTCCTATTATTTTTTCATTTCTGTCATTTTTTTTTTTCCATCTTCCATTTTTATTCTATTTGTCTATTTTTAGTTATCCCATATTTTCCTTATTATATACTTCTTATATACTATTTTACTTATGTAATGTTTATTTTTCTATTATCAGTTATGGCAGAAAATTTCCATATTCCCAGAAAATTTCCCTTAATTATTCTAGATTTATATATATTCTTTATAATTTTTAATAATTATCTTTTTTTTGAAGTTTTTTTTTATGTGTTTTTCTATTAAACTATTATCTACAAAATCACAAACTAGTGTTTATTCCATCTCCTTTGATTCTTTTCTGGCTCTATCCTCTCTTTTTTTCTCTAAATCTTCATCTTCTTTCCTTTATTCTTCTCTTTTTTCCAAAAATCACATTCTTTTTTTAAAGTCAGTGTTTGCGTGTTGTCAGTCCTTACTGCAGCTCCACTCCTTGACTACCTTCTACAAAACCCTTTGACAATGTTCTTTGTTAAATGGAAAAAGGTACAATGTGTAAATTATACGCAGTATTTTGTGTTAATATCTTTTTCTGTAGATTTTTGTTTATAATTTTTTACCACTTTATAAATACTCCTCTCTATATTAAATTAATCTCTGTAATTTCAAAAGTATGTAGTACTATAAAGATACTCAAAAAAATTTAGAAATTTAAAATTACTGTCAATCCAAAATATCGTTCCATAAAATCTAACGTTCAAAATATAGTCCAACTTTATTTATACTTGACTTTTATTCCCAAAACTCTCTTCTTAATCTTTAATACTATATTTAGCATATATGGAGGGCACATGCTGCCATATGCCTTAATTTGTTGATAGTATTCTCCACCAAACATTAAAAACATTAAAATTACAAACTTCAAAAGCCCAACTACCCCCCCACACCATATTTTTCACTGAATGAATAATTTTTTGTCCTAGACCATATCCTCTCAACATTTTCAGATTACATTTACATTAATCTGGGATACATGAAACATCTATCTATCTATTACCATCTATCTTTGACTAATTTCTTGTTATACATAACTAATTCTTGAATCTCTTATATTATTTTTACCACCAATTGTACCTATACTTATATGCTTTATCTTTTTGTCTTTATCTTTGTGGTAATGGTAGTGTCTTCTGGCGTCGTTGAAAGGAAAATAGGGGGGGTCAGGGGTTTCACATTTCTTAGGATTTTGTGGATCTGATGTATTTTGGGTTTAGTTTTTTTTTTTGGGTAAAATCAAATTTTTTTCCATCTATTATCACTTCAGCCCACATATCATGGCCAAAGTATGTCTATTCTCTATTCTATTATTTCATTTTTCATTTAACTGCTGTGCTGTGTATCTGTGTGTCTAGCTGCAATTCCTTCATTTTACCCATTATATGATATTATCCATCATCACCACCTCCACCCTATCCCTTATCAGGTTTCATTTTACTTACGCTTTTTTTTTTTTTTTCTTCTTTTTTTATTTTTTTTTTTAGAAGAAAGATTAAATTCAATATATTTTCATCATAAATTGATCTAATTTCTTATCTCTAAAGAACATTAACTCATTTCCCTAACTAAAGAGAATGAACTTAAAGGTTTAAAATAGTGTTTCAAAATGTTTTTTTTTATAATATTAAAATGTTTATATTATATTAATAAATGTTGTATTATAAACATTTAGTAGTTGGATATAACCAGTGTTTTATTTTCGGTCCCAGGTTGGGGTTCTATATAATATCCCCTCCCTTCCCCCTCTCCTCCTCCTTTTCCCTAATTGGTTCCCCTATTCTCTTTTTATATTCATTTCATTCTTAGTTCATCTACCCTTGAAATATTTATATTCATTCCTTCCCTATCCACCTGTAACCTTCACTCTTAATAAGGGTGAATTTCCACCCTTATCCTTAAACAAAGATGGATAAAGAGTTATTAATTATATTATAGGGTTTGGGTGGTGGTTATATGTTTGATACTCCTCTCTCTTTCTCTCTGACTTTATTGACTTTCCTTCAAATATATATCAGAACATATTCCATTATTATTCTTATTTTTATTTTTTTTTTCTTTTCTTTTTTCTAATTTCAAAATCAGTCTCCTTCTTCCATCAAGTATTTATATTTCCTGACTTTTTAAATTTCCTATTTCCTGCATTTTATTTATTTTCTTTTATTTTAAACCTTAAAAACCACACTGATTAAACACTTACACATTAATCAATTTCTGATTAATGACTCAGTTTAATTCATTGTGGTTATTACATTAACTGCTTATAGTCCCTTATTTTCACACTCATTTCACACATTCATTTTTTTATTTTCAATATGATATTGTTGCTTGAACAACTTTGTCATGAGTCTTTACAGTTTATCAATTTTAGCAGAATACGTTAGTCCATCACCACAGTCAGTCAATTCTATTGATATTGTATTTGATGTTGTTAAATTTGTTGTTTCAGTCTTTCATTTCTTCCATAAATCTTGGAATTCTTAATAAATTGTTCTTTTGCCCTTTACTGATGCAGGCCTGCCAATATCACCGAGGCTGTTGTGTTTATAAGATTTCCCTTTGGGATGCCTGATTTGCATTCACTATGTGCCAAAAAAATCTGGTGTAACATCTGGATCAAAGAGGATTCACCATTTTCTTCTTCCTCCTCCGTTTTGAAAAACTGGTAGTCCTGACTAGTGAGGAGGAAACTAAAATTAATGTAAGTAAAGTGTAATGTAATGTGCTGTAGTACTTGTGTACTTTTTTTTTATTTTATTTATTAAAATGAATTGAATTTAAACTCTTTTGGTTTTTTCTTCTGGTTCCGATATACTTAATTTTTTTTTGAGTTATCAGTTCTAGTTTTTGTTGGAGTACAATTACAACACTGTCTGAAGATACCAGTATCCACCAGGCTGACTGCAGAGAAGTTAGTAAATAGCATATCCATGGAGCAAGTGGGGAAAGTTACCCACAGGCAGTAGCTTCTTCTTCAGCTGGCTCTTAGACAGGACCTAGGAAGTTAGGATGGGTTCATCTCCACAAATAGGCTTGTCACTAGCAGAGTCCCTCAGGGCTCTAGGCTGGGCCAGCTCCTTTTTGGCATTTGCACTGCAAACTAGGAGCCATAGTCAAGTCCCCAAATGATGTCGACATCCTACAGAAGGTCCTCGCTGAGATAGATGCCTGGTGTCAGAGCCATGGCCTCAAGCTCAATGCCAAAAAGTGCATTGTTATCCCCTTTGGTAAAAACTCTGTACCCATGAACTACCACATAGGCAGCAATCTACTTAACACCAAATGTGGGATAAGAGACCTTGGGACCCAGGTGGACAGTAGTCTCTCCTTTGATAGTCACATCGCCACAGTAGTCAGGAAGTCCTTCTACGTAGCACACCTCATCACAAAAGGGTTCTCATCCAGGAAAAAAGAGGTCATTGTTCCCCTCTACTCATCCCTCATTAGACCCATTATAGAGTACAGCACCCCTTTTGGAATGTACCTCACAAGACATCTGCAGCAGCTGGAAATGCCACAGAAGTACCTCACAAAGAGGATTACTGGCCTCAAACAGATGTCCTACACTGACTGTCTCAAAAACTCCAGCTTTACTCCATATCATATTACCTACTCTGAGGTGATCTCTGCCTAACATATAAAGCTATGTCAAACCCAGAGCTGTTGGACATGCTACACCTAAAGAAATCCCAATACCTCCAAGCTACATGCTCTAGAGACCTAAACCTTGTCACCACAATAAACAGGACATGCTGGAGGGATAGATTCCTCTCCCAGAGACTTCCTATACTCTGGAATAAGCTACCCATCTATGTCAAGCAAAGTTCCTCATTAGCATTCTTCAAGAAAAATCTTGATGAGTGGATGGGAAATACTAAATACACCCCGGGGATCACTTCTGTGTTTCTGCTCGACAATGGCACAGGAAAATTACTTTCTTGGATGGTGTAAGCCAGGGAACCTTGTTGGCTAGGCTTACGTAGGCCCTTGGGTTGATAGCCTAGTACCTACCTATGAACCTATGAACCTATTTAGTTTCATGAAGTGAAAGCCAAATTCAAGGCTAACAAGTCTGCAGATGACTGAAAACTGGGAGCAGTCATAAAATCTCCCCAAGACACTAACATCCCAAAGGAAACACTAACATTGATAAATGAGTGATCCACTGCCACAGCTTAAAGCTCAATGACACGAAATGCATAATAATACCCTTTGGAAAGTTCACCATCCTAGGAAACTATCTCACTGATAACATACCCCTAAAAATGGACTCAGTAGTCAAGAATTCCGGGACTTATGGGATAGTAACCTGGCTTTCAACCAACATATGTCTACAGTAATAAGGAAATCATTCTTTGTTGCTCAACTTATAATCAAAGACATGGCATACAGGTCCAGGGAGTTCATAGTTCCTCTGTACTGAGCGCCATCAGGCCTATCATTGAGTACATCACCCCCTTCAGTATGTACCTGACTTAGCACATGCAACCACTAGAACATCCACAGAGGCTCCTTACAAAAATAATAAGGGGACTAAACAGCATGTCCTATACAGATCACCTCAAAGCCCTATCTTTATATTCAGTTTCCTACAGATTGTTGAGAGGAGCTCTGCCTGACATACAAGACGTGTGGATCCTGGTTTGATGGAGTTTTTCCTACATTTGCAAAACAAATAGCATCAGGACTAGTCAAGCTGCAGACTTGAACTTTACTTGTGACATAAATATGACATGCTGGAGGGACAGGTATGTGTCTCAGAGAATTCTTCTCCTCCGGAACAGTTTTCACATCCATGTGAAGCAAAATTCTTCCCTAACCTTATTTAAGTATAACATGAACCAGTGGATTGGAAATCAGAAATTCACTCCAAGTCTAGCACTCATGTCTCTAATGGACAGAAGCAATCTTTAAATTATACCCTGGCCTAGATATCCCCTTTAAAATAAGTTCTAATGTTCAAAAAAACTTGCAGGATACATTTGGGATAAATAGCTAATCATATAAATG
This sequence comes from Protopterus annectens, assembly GCF_019279795.1. NCBI lineage: Eukaryota > Metazoa > Chordata > Ceratodontiformes > Protopteridae > Protopterus > Protopterus annectens. The sequence goes on along the minus strand of NC_056725.1, from coordinate 78,723,939 downwards.
CCCCAGTGGTTGGTAGGCAAGTACACACCTATGAGAAATTTCTCTGAAAAGAAAATTACTTACAAGTAATGGTTTTCATGGAAGAATTAACCTTAAAAATGAATCAGCTACACATGAAAATGGATTTTGTAGACAAGCACTGTAACTAACAAACAAACTTAACTTCTTAAAAGAATGATCCAGCAATGGGTTTTAATAAATGCATTGATAATTACTTTGTCAGAGCTAGATGACAGATTTAAAAAGGAGGATATACAGACAATTCTTTTGGAAACAAATACTTGATACTTGGATAGGCTTGATGTTTTGGAGAACAGGAAAAGGAGTAACCATTTGCAATAATATGGAGTACCTGCAAAGGGGGTGGGTAAGGACAAGGTAAATGTCTAAAATAGCTGGCATACTGAAATATTAAGACTGCTGGTGGAATTTTGTTTGGAATAAAGAGAATACAGAGGTTGCTTTTGAACCCCCCCCGACACACACACACACACACGCACACATACACAATACCAAGAACTCATCTAAGATCTACAGTTGTAAAACTAATTTTCTACCTGGACAATATTTTTTTTTCCTAAAATGGTTTTATCTAACCACCTGATAAAGTGGAAAACAACAACTTCTGTTTTTACAATAGCTTTTGTACTGAAACTATGAGAAATGAAAGCTTGTTGCCCCTAGGTTAATTCTCAAAAAGCATATAATCACACCTATTTTCTTTATCCTTTCAGACTCAAATTATTTGCATAAAGATTCGTGGATTTTAACACACAAGGAAGCTGTTCCACATGTTAAAAATGTAATGCAATAACTATTTTTTGAACATACACACAGGATCTATTCAAATCTAAAAAGAAATTGCAAAAGTAACCAGTAGAAAATGTTACATAAAAGAAAACAAAAGATAAGTAATGTGAGAGGCACATATAATGAGAAGTTTTATATAACTTATGTAGTTCGATTGTATGTATCTCTCCTATTTATGGCAAAACAATATGTCTAACTAAAAATATATAAAAAAAAAAATCATTTGAAGATAGTTCTGGAATTTTATTAAAGTCAATTAAAATTTTTATAGGAAAAAAACAAAGCGCAACAAGTCAAACAATCTTTTCTGTGAGAGTTAATGCTTAATATATAACTGAATTATATTCAGTTAACAGATTAGTTCAGTTTTTGTTAGCATACTGAAGGGTCATGTGCCTTTAAGACACTTAGTTACATATAGTTGCATAGTTATATTGTTACATAGTTAAGTTAGAACTGCTAACGGCCCATAATTGGGTTATACATAAAGCAGATTCCTATTCTTTGTAATTTACTTTTCTATTCTTTAAATGTGTTACAAAATAGTACAATTGATTTTTTAATGTTTCTGAGCTTGCACCAGCCTCAAGAACATCTTCATTTCATTTGAAGCACACATTTCATGCATTCTTTTTGTTTTTTGTGTCTTATAAGACACGTTGCCTTCATGAAGGTTTGCTACTTAACATGGAGGTGTGGATGGTACCTTTACTTCTGGTTTAAGAATGGGCATGACTTCAGAGAAAAAAATATGTTTAATTGGTTTTGATTTTTCAGCATTTCTATACAAATATACACATTAAAAGTTTTTTTTTATTTTCTACACCAGCTACAACCTTCCATTATATTCTTGCTTCTACTGTACCATTATACATTAATTCATATTATTTTCATATCCTTGTCATATGCTTCTTCAGTTTTCCATGCTATTATGTTTATTTGTTCAAAAGGCTATGTGCTGCTTCATATTCAGATGTTTTGTGCTTTACTTGAGCAATCTGTTTATTTTAAAGATGTAATGTGTATTACTCTAACTTATCTGCTGATTTTTGTTTTTTAGCTGTATTACCTATTTAGCCTGGGTTGTGGCTGAAAATAGTTCTTGGACCATTCCATCTACCTGGTTAACAAATTTTAAATAAATAAATAAATTAAAATGGAGAGTTTTGCTGAAAGACAGACGAGAAATAGTGTACACATCCGCATAGTGGTGAAAAGAAAGTGAGGGCACTTATTTATTCCTATTTCAAGTCTTCTATTACTGTTTGTGGTTACATCTTTGTTATTATACAGGAAAATAACTTTAATCATACTTTGACTTAGGAATGGTGTCCATTCCTGTCATGGTATTAGAAACCCAAAAGACTTGAAGAAATTAAAATGAGAGAAAATAGTAGTTCTTATAAAAAATGTACAGTCATACTTAGAAATGTTACCAATACACATAACTCCATATGAATTACAGACGGAGGCATTACTGAGCACATTGTGAGTGCAATGAAGAGCAGTTTTGGCTGACATCAAAGAGTGAAACAATACTAAGTTCATGAACTTTAATCATACTTTGACTTAGGAACAGGGTTCTTTCCCATCATGGTATTAGAAATCCAAAAGACTTGGGAGAAATTAAACCAGTAAAAATATGTTGTAAATATTGTGTGGTTATATAAAACTGAATCTTCTTCTTTCAGCTTTTCCCAGTTAGGGGTTGCCACAGCATCCGCTCATGATTGGCAGTGGAGTTTTACAGTGTCGAGTTGCCAGCCCGGCGCCCAACCTTCCACAGGAGACACACACACACTCACACCTAGGGCCAATTTATAGTGTCCAATCCACCTACAGCATATCTTTGGGATGTGGGAGGAAACCAGACCACCTGGAGGAAACCCACGCGACCACAGGGAGGGCATGCAGACTCCGCACAGAAGGCACCCCAGCCGAGGATCGAACTGGATGACCTCTTGCTGTGAGGTGGCAACGCTAATCGCTGCACCACCGTGGCCACCCACTTATATAAAACCAAATAATATTGGTAAATTATAACAAGTCTCATTTTTGTAGTAGGTGATGCTGAAATGTTATTTGTTTCTGTACAATCAGTGTGAGACTCTCATGTATTTTCAACTTTTAAGACAAGAAGCTTGCTATGTGTGATACTGGTCAGTATAAAATTTCTATTTCTTCTAAAATGAAACACATATTAGGCTGTTTTACTTGGTGATTAGTTTGGTGTTTAGAATAGTGGGACATAGATGAATATAATGTTAGAACAGACAATATACTTTTTGGTAGATTCAACTGCTACGAAAACACGAACTTTGAACAAAATGAATTTGCTTAGGCTGAACGCTTTTCCAATTCGCTTTATTGAAATAAAATGAAGCGTTTGAAATTTAAAATACGCTTTTCGTCCTAAAACAGTATTCGGACTTCTTCAGACTAACTGACAAACATCTGCGTAATGATAAGAAATTGTTTAAATAACACATTTTCGCGCCATGAAAATAGTTCATGACGAAATTTCTTAAAGTCAAACTTCTAATAGCACTATTAAAGCAGTAATGGTATCAGTATCACTATTAAAAATACATACGTTTATTTATTAAAAAACAGTTAAAAAGTGCCTTACTTATATTATGAATTTCAATTTCAAACGCTTCATTTTATTTCAATAAAGCGAATTGGAAAAGCGTTCAGCCTAAGCGGATTCACTTTTTGGTAGATTGGTAGATTGTTGAAGAAGATGTTTGATCTTTATTTTTAAAGTATAATCTTTTGTAAATTATAATATAAATGAATTAACTGTGTTCCTTTCTTTTTGTGTGTGACAAATAACTGTATGCATTCTAGTAATGAGAAGAAATAATGCTGAATATTTGCTTGTTTTGGTATACATTTTGAAAGCTATAAATGCACTGTTAGGGTATAAATGCAATGTTAGGATGAGTAGCAGATAATTTCTAACAAATAAGATAAAGCAATTAATGCAATGTATAAGAAGTTTCAATACTGTTTTTGGAGTAACAACTGGCTTAACTTCTGATGTATTCAAAGGGAGTACAATATATATATTACAGCAAGAGGTTCTCCTGTTTGATTCTTGGCTGGGGTGCCTTCTGTGCAGAGTCTGCATGTCCTCCCTGCATTCTCGTGGATTTCCTCCTGGTCCTCCAGTTTCCTGTCACATTCCAAAGGCATGCTTCTGGAGCATTTTTCCCCAGGCCAGTGCTGAAAATGGGCTCTTTTCCAGTCAGACTTTCCCAGTAAAGAAATGATAAATAAATAATAATAAATTAATATCAGCCTGGAAGACATGACAGACAGTATTAATTGCTTTGCAAGTAATGGCCAGCACCTCTGCCCACACGTTGTTTGTATATTAATTAAATCCTTGTCTATCCCCATTAGTGCCTTTTTAGTCAATGTCAGTCTTCTAAAACTAAACAGAATCAAGATAACAGTTAGGTATTACTCCTCAGTGCTATGAACCTTAACAAAAAATCCACTCATTCCCTGGAAAACATCAATATATTCATCATCACAGAGACCTGGCTCAAGACAAGTGAAAGCATTCTTTCAATGCAGATTTCCAATGCCAATCTGCCATGTTCAGGTCCATCCCATTAATGTAGGCACTAAAGGTGGTGGAGTTCCCATATTCTCAATAAAACACTTATCTACAGATGCTTTAGACAAGATAATTACCTAAAACTCCATCATGTCTAACTTAATATTAACCAAATCTCTTATGTCATAGCTAACTATAGGATCCCCTTCTGTTTCCCTTGGCCCATGCCTTCTGCTTAACTTATATGGTTCCTTTGTATTAAACCAAACAGCATTCTCCTAGGGCATTTCTACTGCCACTCAATAAACTGGGAGATACATACATCCTAAAATATATATGTCCATTAATTTCTGGAATTCATCAGTACAAACTGACTTGAACAATTAGTCCACACTCAATCAGGGGCAATAAAACCTTGGAGGTTGTCCTTACCAATATGGGACAGCTTTGCTCCTCACCAGTTGTAACTTCCTTCCTAGATAAATCATTCACATTCACCATAACACTGAAGCTTGAAGCATCACCCAATACCTCAGTATTCATAGATCATAGAAAGGCTAATTTTCTAAATCTGAGAGATGATCTCACTAAATTCAAAAACATTCTATCTTGATGATCTCACTGCTTATGTGGAATCCTTCACTGCCAAAGTTTCCAAAAATATGTTCTCCTAAGAAATAAATAAAACACCAAATTCAAAAGTAAACACCTGTGGTGGTACCCAGATATAAACAGGCTCTATAGTAAAAGAAGAAAAAATCAGTGCATGCAAAAATAAATACAACTTTCAAGATGAAAAAATGCTCTTACTAAAGTAAAGAAACAAGGCCTGTTCAAATAACCAAAGCCAGACGTGCGGTAAAGATATCCACTCATGTGAAAGATAACCAGAACGCCTTCATTAATTATGCTGAAAATCTAAAACAAATATCTTGCACTATGCAGAGCTACATGTAAATTACATTATATACTCGGATGCCAATCTACCAGATGAAAAATTTGTCTTCCCTCCAATATTCCCAGATTACAGACTTACACCAACACCCCCTCCCTCAAACTCCCAAGAACAAGTTTTCAAGTCATTATGTAATGTCAAGAACACTGTGCCTGTGGGGCCAGTTAACATACCAGGCTACCTAGTGTTTAGCCTGCAACACAACTTATCTGATTATTGACAGAAGCTATTCAGTATCAGTCTCAAAACAGATTTCAGAATGCATGAATAGAGGACAACAACAGTTGTTCCGCTAAACAAAGATGGGACGTTTATGGACCTGGGGAATTATAGATCTTTAAGACTGATCAGTCATCTGTAAGGTTATGGAAAGGCTCATTATGGATTTAATAATAAGGATTTAGATAACCTACTGATTCTCAGCACAACCCTGTTCATCATTATGGCCTGTTCTTGCCTACTTAACCTGGATGACTTCTTCAAAAAAGTAACTGAAGTAATGTGCAAGGGATAAACATTGCTCACTGCATATCCAGACCATGCAAAGGCATTCTGCACCATCCTACATACAGGCATCATAGATAAACTCTCCCAGCTAAAAGGTAATCCCTATGTAGCTCAATGGATAGCAAATTGGCTGAAAAGTAGAAGCCAGGAAGTTAAAGTGGGCAGCTGTGCTTCCTCCAAAAGAGCTCTTTCTAACCGTGCGCTGAGGCTCAGTCTTTGAGCCACTCCTTTTTGGCTTTTACTTCTTGAAGGTCAAAGCTAATGCTGTGAGTTTCTGGCTGGCAAGATTTGCAGATGATTGCAAATCTAATGCCATCATAAACTTTCTCACCAGACACCAAGATCTCAGACAAATAGCTGGTGTCAAAATCATGGATTAAAATTAAATGTCAAGACACATATTACTGAATCCTTCATATATCATGACTCTCCTTGTAACTATCACATTCACAACACACCCCTGAAAACTGATCCCATAGGTAGTAATCTGGAAACCTGTGTTTATAATTAACTGTTCTTTGATCTTCATGTATCCATTTTGTACGGAAGTCCTTTTTCACTGAACAGCTTGTATCTCAGCATATTGTGCCTTCACATAAAGCAAAGTATGTCTCTTATTCTATTCAAACATAGTTTAAATGAGTGGATGGATAGGTAATCACAAATCTCCCCCTCAGTTTAACACCCCTGTCGCACATAGATGTGGGAAAGCTGTAAATGCCTTGATGCATCTTTGTTTGAACTATCTCTAGGTTATTTGTATGCAAAACATGAGGGCTAAACCCTATCATGGGAGTGTAGTTTTAGGCTTATTAAGATCTTCATGGGTTGATAACATAGTAAGTGCCTTTGAACCCATGAACCTGTATACATCAGCTGAAGAGTAAGACTTGCAGGCTTACTGGCTGTTGAAACTTGCTTATGCACCCACCACATACAGAGGGTTCTAGTATTTTATACTGTTTGCATAAAGTCAACTGTTGTAATGATGGTGCTGTAAAAAAATTAAATAGCTCACTCACTCATATAAAAGATAAAATAAAACACTGCTTGCTTTTGTATCCCACAAATAAACTAGAGTGTATTGATGCAAATGAAAGCAATAAAGGGACCGATGCTAGTATGACTTTTTATATGTGTTAATTAGAGGGTGGTTGGTAGAAATAGATTATATGGCTCTCTTCCTGGAAATATGGTACAATTTTATTATGTTTTGCAGAAAAAGAATATAAGTATATATATATATATATTTATATATCTAAAGGCATTGTGGACTTTTTAAAGTGACTTGTGACAAAACAACAGGATATAAGATGCTAAGACTGGTCTTTAGAACCATTACACAACAATATGTTTCTGCATCATTGTCAAGAGAGGAATATTGGCTTATGGAAAGCTAATGGATTAAAGTGTAAGCACAAGAAATTTACTTCTTGCATACATACAAAGAAGAGGAAGACAATGGCCACCTACCTTTTTACAAATGGTTTATCATTATCATTGATGTGATTATTAAAACTGGATTAATCAAATTCAATATATTTATTATTGCTGAATAAGGGAATAAAAGTTTATATGCTATTGTTGATAAAATCAAAATGTGAGTGCAGTATGCTCATTAATATATGAAATGTACTTAATGGATCACATCTGCTTTTAGATTTTCTAAATAAAGAAGCTATAGTCATTCTTAGAGCCACAGCCTAATAAAATAAGTTGTGTTCAGGTTAACCACTGCAGTTATATTGTAATGTTATGGTTAGTTAAAGTCACAAGCTCAATATGCAAGTCTCTTAAAAATGTTACATGATAATTACTTATTTTTGTCATATAGACTGGCTTATAACATGAGTATCTAATGTATATATTAATGAAAATAAAGCTACTTATAGCCTTAAATATGAAAAAGATAATGTTTTACATAGAAAATAAGGGAAAAGAAAGGGTAAGAAGAAAGAGAGAAAGAGGATGAAGGAAGATTTAGATCCCACAACAAATAACTAAGTTAGACTAAAGAGGAACCATCTTAAAACTTTTATTTCCTCTGTACCCAAGCCCAATCCATTACCAAACTACTAGACAATTCTAGTTTCAAAATCCAGTTCTCTGCTTAAACTGTGTCAATTTCTACTCTTCTATTTTAAAAACATCTCAGCTAAGCTAGCACTGGAAGCACTATAACAAATACATACTGACGGAGCAGTTAAACATTCAGCCCCTCAACCAACATTTGTTAGGATGCCTGCTAAGTTTATTTACAAACAACCACCGCATATCTACAACCTAACACTGCTTACAGGTGCCATTTCTTACTTCTGGAAATATGCCACTGTTGTACCAGTTCCTAAAATTAGTAACCCAAACTATGCATCTGACTACCCACCAGTAGCCATAGTGGTCTGAATGGTGAGAAGAAATCAGTAAAGAAAAGGAGAGTAGTATTGATGGGACTAAACGCATCCTCAGGTCTTGGTGAGTTACGTGGTGGACCCCATTTTTAAATAATCTCATCAAGACAGCACTGATATATAGACTGTATTATATGTAGCATATACCAGCACTGATATACAGACTGTATTATATGTAGCATATACCAGCACTGATATACAGACTGTATTATATGTAGCATATACCAGCACTGATATACAGACTGTATTATATGTAGCATATACCAGCACTGATATACAGACTGTATTATATGTAGCATATACCAGCACTGATATATAGACTGTATTATATGTAGCATATACCAGCACTGATATACAGACTGTATTATATGTAGCATATACCAGCACTGATATATAGACTGTATTATATGTAGCATATACCAGCACTGATATATAGACTGTATTATATGTAGCATATACCAGGGAGAAATGTAGAGTAAAAAATAAAAAAGACAGTTGGGTTCACAATTCCAAGATAAAAAAGTGCTCAATCTTCATGTATGCACTGGTGCCAGGACTGGAAAAAAGGCAACGTAGAATCCTCAGGACATGGAAACATTCCTATAACATGGGTAGGCCAAGATCCAGTGGAATATGGCTCCCCGTTATAGAAGAAAGAAGCAGCCCACAAAAAGCACAAAAACTGACAGGACAAAAATGCCATAAAGATGACAAAGTAGAATAAGTGTATGGTAGAAATTATGTATTGTTGCTATTATGCAAGAAACCAGGTAGGTGCCTTCTGTGTGGAGTCTTCATGTCCTCCCCATGGTCGAGTGATGTTAAAGACATGCAGGTAGGTGCAAGTGTGAATGGGTGCGCCTTCATTGAAGGTTGGGCATCAGGCTGGCAACCTGGCACCGTAAAATCCACTGCCAATCATGTGCGGACCGGAGTTCCGCTGTGGCGACCCCTAACCGGAAAAAGCCGAAAGACTTTTTTTTTTTTTTACTATTATGCAAGAAACCCAGAGTAGTCCAGATAGAAGATATTTAGAAAAATTAACAGAGAGATTAAAGGAAAGAAAAATACTTGCAAAAGAAAAACTGTTCAAGGCTTCAAAGGGAAATTTGTATTCATTTATGCAACAGATTTATAAAAAAAATTACAGAGATGAACAAACTTTAGGCCACTTTGAAAAAGAAGTGATAGAATATGTGTGAAAATATAAAGAACAAAACCCTGAGATTTTTGAAAGGTATGAAAAAGAAACATGGACATGGGAAAGAAAAATATATCTCATATAGTGTAATACTTATACAATGGAGAAAGCCAAACTAATCAATACAAAAAAACAGCTGCAAAGATATTTGAAGAGAAATACATACAAAGATATCCAGATAGGGAACAATTCACAATCCAAAAAATAAATAAATAAATAAAGGGAGAATATAGAAATGAGGATTACTGAGGTAGAAGTTAAACTAATAGAAACTGAAATGATGAGTATCTGTGAAAAGAAGGGTTTAGTGTGGAGAATCAAACAAAGGCAATGATGCAGCATGATGGAATTACAGGTCCTCAGATTAAGGAGCAACATGTGGAGCAGGAGGCATCTGAACAAGATTTGCGACATGATGATGCTGTGGAGCCTTCTGAACGAGACCAGTATGAAAGTCCAGTTGAAGCTTCACAGCAAGGGAATGAACAGGAAACAGTGGCAACTCCAGTGTGGCTAATGGTGGGCCATAGGGTTCCCATTTGAAGGAGTAGTGTATGAAGCAGGAACCTTCAGAAGAGAAACTTTCCATAAATTACTCACAGGAAACAGAGAGTGAAGATGATGCTATCATTCCAGAAGAAAATTATGTAAGGGCAGACCTGCTTGCTTTAATAGAGATGGATAGATATATTAAGCTAAATGAAAGAAGTAGATTATAGAAAATAAATACAACCCAAAGTATTAGGTAATTGGTAAAACAGATGACCACAGTAATGGGACTGTTAAGAGAAATTTGTCATGAAATAGCAGAAATAAATATAATATATTACTGCACAGTTAAACTAAAAGCAGATTATCACAAAAAGATGTATTAACCAAGGAAAGGAAGAGAGCAAGTATACTATCATCATGGCAACACCAGATAGAGAAAAGTATAAAACAGTTAAAACAAAAAGTATCACTGTTAGAAAATATACAGAAAACAGAACAGTTCATCAAAGATACCTAGAAAGACAGACATGATAAAAGCAGTATAGAGTATTAAAACAGACCAAGCTTTATTGTATACTATTGCTAATAATAATAAAAAGTATTAGCACAGTCAGAAAAATTTACAAGGTATGCATGTAAATATAAAGGAATTGTACAAAAGAGGAAATTTATGGATTGACCAAAAAAACTTTTATAGAGAACTGGGAAACAAAGCAAAAGGAACAGAAACACCACCAAAAAAAAAAGAGAAGAAAGAGACACATTTTGGATAAGTATTTATAAAGGCTCTGCTGGACATAACAAAGCTGCTGAATAACAACAACAACAAAAAAAGCATGGAGCTCTAATGTAGAGTCAGATAAACTGAGACAAAATTAAGAAAAGCTTCTAACTGGAAAACCTCAGGCCCAGATGCAATACCTGACTTCTCCCTAAAAGGATTAACAACTTTACACAAAGTTTTAGCCCTAAGTAAAAATTACTTATATGCGCATTTCTAACAGATGGCAACCTAGTTAACAATGGGAAAAACTATACTCCTCCTTAAGAGTGAACCTGCAAGACATCCAAAAAGCTGTAGACCAATAGCTTTCCTCCTGACAATGTACAAGTTATATAGAGGAATTAATGCAGACAGAGTTTCTAGTGATTTAGAAAAAAAATCAGTCATGGCAATAGAACAAAGGGGTAACAGGAGAAAGGATCATTTGTTGGTAAATAAAGCCTTAATAGAGTAGAAGGGGAAGAGTGTTAAATACTTCATGGAAAGATTATTAAAATAAAAAAAAAACACTTCACAGGATTCAACATTCATTGATAAAGGAATGCTTACAGATATATAAGATACATTCTACATTGATCAGTTATATTACAGTGACCTTGAAATAGTAGAAAACCATTTTGACAAAGGGCAAACTATAACCCCAGGGTTAAAAATTCTAAGGAGGATATTCCAGGTGATTCTCTGTCACCAGTGCAGTTTTTTTCTTGCCCTTAAATCATTAAGCTGTTTACTTAACAGATTAAGCTATGTTTAAATTTTGGTTTCTAGAAACCAACCAAGTGTAAAGACATCTCATCTGCTTTATCTGTATGACTTAAAACTGTATAGTTCATCAAATAAGGAGTTGAAAGCATAAGTACAAATGATTAAAACTTTCACAGATGGAATAAGAACATAATTTGGTTTTGTTAAATGTGAAACGCAATATTTAAAACAGGAAAGATACAACACCAAAAAACTATCAATTTGGGACAGGAATTTGATATAAAAGTACTTGAGTGGGATGGAATGTATAAATATATTAGAGTAGATGAAGGATCATCAATAAAATATGAACAAATGAAAATAAAATTCAGTAAAGAATACATCAGAAAATAAAATTGATATCGAGACCTGCCTTAACAGAAAACTTCACTCCCTGGAAGTACTCCTCACCTTAGAAGATGTTTATGTCTGTGCAGCCACATAGACTTAGTTTAAGGCCGCAGAGACCACCACAGTCATGCAAATGTGTGAAAGAATCAAAGATGGAGGTGTATCCATCTTCATTAAATCTAAAACCACCTTGAGACTGGTTAAACAGTACAACTATCTAGAGCTACTCCAGGCACAATTAAATATAGGTAAAACACCTTACTACATCATCGATAGCTACAAGTCCCTCACTGTAAACTGAGAAACACACTGACTACCTGGACTTGCTAGAATCACTCCTTATACAGACAAACATGTTGGCCATGGGAGATTTCAACTATCCTTTCATAGACTGGACAACATACATGAGCAGAAATGCGATTGTCCTGAGGTTCCTGGACTTTGTTTATTCAAATTATCTGGAATAGCTAGTCTGTACCTCTACAAGGGGCTTGAATGTCCTGGACCTGGTACTCACCAACATTGGGGGGGGGGTTACTGCACTACCTCCTGTGTGTTGCCCTCCCTAGTGAGGGCAGATCATCAATCTGCCACATTTAAAGTAAATATCAGACTTGCTGCCCCACCCACAGGAGCAAAGAAACTGAAAAATCTCTCCAAAGCAAACTTTAGCCTACTAAGAGAGGGTCTAAAAAGTTTCAACCCCCCTGCTAACACAGCCAACAATGAATCCTATGCAGAGGACTATGCAAATGTCCTGTATAGACATTTAAACAACTATATAGACTCAGCTGTACCTGTTAGCATTAAAACCAGGTCCTCCCATAAAACAGGCCTCCCTGGTGGACCGCAAGTTATATCACAAAAGGAAAAAACTGTTATCCAAGAGCAAGAGGGGACTTACTCATCAGAGGAGGAATACCCTCCACAGCTTGAACAAGCAAATCAGATATTCTGTAACATCCTCTAAAGCCAATTACAAGGCTAAATTAGTATCTCTAGCTAAAGAAAATCATAAGGATTTCTTTAGCTATGTCCAAAATGTTAAAGTGAATGCCCAGCTATGTGCTAAACTGACTGTGGATGGTGCTACCCACACTGAACCCAAAGAAATTGCTAACCTGCTGGTGAACAGATTTGGCTCAAATTTCACCCCCTATGTCCCCACCAGATGCACCCCAAAGCATCTCTGTCACCAGTCCACTATGTAGTATCTCCAAAGAGCAGGTAATATCTGCCTTCTCCAACACCAAAAACATCCTTGTTGGGACCAGATAACATCCCAAGCTGTTTACTAAACAATCTAAAACAAGACCTAGTGGATCCCCTTGGCACTGTCTTCAATCATAGCCTGAGCACTGACTTTGTTCCAGCAGAGTGGAGAGCAGCAACAGTAATCCCCTTACAAAAGGATGGTCCATCAACCGACTCTGGGAACTATAGACCCATAAGCCTAACCAGCCTTACCTGTAAGGCCATGGAAAGACTCATTATGGACCTTATAAACAAGAACATAGGCGATCTCCAAACTCTTGACCCAACCCAGTTTGGCTTCATTAATGGCAGGTCTTTCTTATCAAACCTGGTGGACTTCTTTGAGAATGTCACCAAAGCCCCACTTGAAGGCAAAGCAGTACATACTGCCTATCTTGATTTAGCCTAGGCCTTTGACACAATCCGCACTCATTGATAAACGTTTCCAGATGGGGATTAACTCATACATCACTAGATGGGTAGCCAACTATTTCACCAATAGAATGCATACTTTCAAAGTTGGGGATTCCACCTCCACCATTGGACCAGTTACAAGTGGTGTAGTGCAGGGATCTGTGCTGGGCCCTCTACTATTTTGAATCTAGTTCTTAGACATCCAGGTGAAAGTAGATGGCCTGTGTCTTACCAGCTTTGCAGATGACTGCAAACTAGGTGCAATCACTGAGTCCCCCAACAAAGTTAACATATTGAAAAAGAGGCTAATACAGATTAATGATTGGTGCCAGAGTCGCGGTCTAAAACTAAATGCAAAAAGTGCATCATTATCTCCTTCGGCAAAGAAGTGGCCCCTGCAAATTACATTATAGATATTACCCCCCAAGCTCCAACACAGTGGTGAGAGACTTGGGAACACAATTTGACAATAATTTAAACTTCATCACTGTGTCTCCACAGTGGTAAGGAAAGTCTTCTGCACTGCGCATTTCATAAATAAGGGCATCACATCTAAGAGTAAGGATGTTATAACTCCTTTATACTTGACCTTCATTAGACCACTAATTGAGTACAATACACCCTTTTGCATGTACCTCACCAAACACTTGCAACAACTGGAAAGACCACAGAGTTTTCTAACCAAGAACATTGAGGGCCTCCAAAACATGACTTACACGGTAAGACAGAAGGCCCTGTCTCTGTACTCTGTATCTTACAGGCTGTTAAGTAAAGTAAAAAGTGGTTGCTGAACAATGAATCTGGTTTAAAAAACAAAACAGGAATAATGCAGAAAGAAGAAGAAATGGAGCCATGGCTAAAGTTAAAAGCACCTTTAATAATAAAATGTTTAAAATCACTCTTCTGCAAAGTCCAAAAGTTAAGTACAAGAAGTTAAAAATAACTTCAGCAGTATCCAAAAGTTGTGATGCTAGTAAAAATGTTTGCCTTCTTCAGGCTTCCTCAGGCAAGTGATTCTCTGTATTAGAACTGCAGTAGTTAAGTAAAAGCATGTAAATTGTTGTAAATTATGAAGCATTGGTCTTAAAGTGAAAAGATTCATTAAGACCAGGTGCATTGTATGCATTGAAGGATAAAATCAATTTCATTTCTTGCAACTCGGTTAAGTTTTTTGAACTTTCTCCATGTATTGGTTTATATACAGTGCATAAAATTAAAAATTTGAAATTATGTGAATTGTCTGTATAAGGTGTTAGTATATACTTACATATATACATACATACATACATACAGAGATTTCAAGCAGGGGGATCAATGCCCTTCTAGCTTGCCAATATACCAAAACACTTGTTCCCATAATAAATGTCCAGACTGTTCTTAAAATACCTAAACTAGTACTTGCTTTAATATAATTTGGTAGTCTATTCCATGCATCAGCTGCTCACAGAGAACCAATTAGTAAATTTCTCATTCCTATAGAATATTCTACATAGGTTGTCTGATGATTCTCTAGTACTTTTTGATAACCCCAAACATTCCCAGAGGTAGTTGTCTGTAAATGCCCTATATACCTGAATAAGATCTCCTCTTAAATATCTATATGAAACACTATACAATTTCAGATATTTTAGTGTTTCATAATAACTTAAATTTTCGCATTCATAGATGCCCTTCGTATATTTCTGCTGTACTCTTTCCAGTTTACTCATGCTTGTTTTCTTATAGGGTTTCCATATTGTTATTCCATACTCAAGTTTGGGTCTAATGTAACTAACAAACAATGACTTCATTATGTTTGATTTCCTAGACTTTATAAATCTTTTTATACTGCCTATAGTTCTATAACTATCATTAACCAATTGGTTGATATGATTAGAAAAACTCATAGCTAAATCTACCCCATATACCCAGGTTCTTAAATGAGTCTACAGTTTCAACAACTGTGTGCTGTATTAAATATTCACCTTTCAGTTTATGTCTCCCAAATCTCATATGCTTAGTTTTTGATATATTTATCAGCATATTATTCTCCTGTGCCCAAATGGTCAATTTAGTCAAGTTATTTTGCAGACATAATCAGTTTACCCAATTTCAGGTTGTCTCCATATAAACTGTAGAATACCACCAATGAAAAAGTTAGGTCTGAAAGATAAAATCGAAACAAGTAAGGACCTAGGACAGAGCCCTGTGGGACACCCTGACTTTAAGCAAGGATTTCACCTGTCCAGTTGCTGTATATTTGCCATGTCCTATCTGCAAGCCATGCAGCTATCCATCTTGTCAAGAGTACATCAATACCTAGTTGTCTGTTAATATCAGAAATATAGTTACCAATCCTTTCCTTAAGCTTTCTGTTGCTCATGCCTATATAAAATGCTGAAGTGTGCATCTAGCCATATATACCACATTCCTGGAGTCACAGTTCCCATAAACTTATATGAAGAAATCTGTGTTAAATGCATTTTGTTTAATAACCTTGTTGGTGTCTATATGCTGACAAAGGTACATTTATTACATTTATAGGTGCCTTTTCTAGAACTAGAAAAACTTGTGGTAGATCTTGATTGTTCCTTGTAACAAAATATATATTTTTTAATTTGGCTGCTCTTCTGTGGCTAAAATTAGGAACGGTGGAGATGCAGTCTCTTAGTTGTGGTATTTAATTTAGAATTGGCCAGTATTTGGTGATGATTTGTTTTACTGCTAAAGTATTGCAGTTGTAAATTAACATGCATCGAATTTTATGATTTCTCTGTGCCGTATGCTGTGTATATTCATCATTATGAAATAGAGATCTTGCTTCATCGTTGTGAGTTATAATTTCTTGCTGTATGTCGCTGACCTGTGATTTTTGATAACCTCTACCTCTTCTGATGAAATCAGAGGTAGCAATATTAAATTGTTTTATCATAATAGTATCTAGTGTATTCAATTTGGCAATACTCAATGTTTGGTTTTTCAAGATATTTTTACACGTGTAGGATGTATGCTTGGGCAATATAAATAACTATTCCTTTTAACTGGCTTTTTGTACAAAGTAGTCTCGGTTTTGCCTTCTTGGTTGATTGTTAATTTGAGGTCTAAGAAATTTATTTGTTGACTAGAACTTTCTTTTTTGATGATGGGAAATTGAGTTGTTGCTGAAATATGACTATGAAAACCCTTTCATTGCATTTCCATACCAAATAACAAAAAGATCATCCAGAAACCATTTAAAAAAGAGTACATGCTCCTTAAATGGGTTATTATTCAAGATGTGCTCAGTTTCCCATACCAGCATTACTATGTTAGCATAGGTGTTAGCCATGGGAGTACACATGCTACACCTTTTTCATGGATGTAAAGTTGTTTATTGAAAAGAAATACATTGTTCTTAAGTACCAGATTCAAAAGTTTGCATAGTAATTCT
The DNA here is from genome assembly GCF_019279795.1 of Protopterus annectens. NCBI lineage: Eukaryota > Metazoa > Chordata > Ceratodontiformes > Protopteridae > Protopterus > Protopterus annectens. Next base: position 78,707,042 of record NC_056725.1, on the reverse strand, counting down.
ATGTTTGCTCCTCCTGTTCTAACTTACAGTTTTTAGATGACTGATTAGCCCCCAAAAATATTAGACAGGAAAACAAGAAAAATTCTTCACACTTATCACATGATACAGTAGCGGATCCAGGAGTTTGCAAAAGGGAGGGCACAGTCTGGAAAGTCGACAAGTGAGGTGAGAAAGCAGAACACCGGGGAAGGGGAAGTGACAAGATCACCTTAACATATTCTGTCAGCATGTGTGAAAACACTGCAACATATAATCAGTTGGAGCTCAGTGGGAGTGAACTTAGCATAATGGTTAAGGTCTTCACTTCATAGACGCAAAGTACTTGGTTTGATTCTGACCTGTGTTTATTAGCTAGACTTACAATTACCCTTCAGGGCAGTTAGCCTAATATTCTCCTAGGATCCAAAGAACCTGGTGTGGCTGTGTTAGTGGAGGTACACAACTCCTGTCCAGCACACAGCGTATTTACAGACATTGCCAGTTGTTTTAAAACATACCTGGAAGATATGTTTGGTTGCCCATGCCAACTCAGTTATTTTCTAATGCAAAACAGTGTAAGAAACTTCTGTGTGTGGAACATTTTCAGTCCATATATATATCTAGTTAATCACTGTACATTAAACTATACATATATATATATATATATATATATATATATATATATATATATATATATATATATATATATATTTATATATATATATATATATATGGATTGAAAATCTTCCACACAGAGAAGTTTCTTACACTGTTTTGTTTTTGGACCCACTATACTTGTTTAGTGGGTTGTTTGAGACTTCGGGGATACCACGAAGATTACTTGAGTTATTTTCTGAAGCAAACCTGACATATGCATTGTAGTATTCTAGCAGAGAGTCCCAGTGAAGGTGATATCACCCCAACAATACCCTTAGCAAAGTAAATAATGATTTATGTGAAACCAGCAAAGTTAATTTAAGTAAATCATTTTATGTGCCCAAGTGAAGTTCAGTTAATTAGAAAGAGCATAGCAAGTTAATGAACTACATATTATGAAAAAAGTCCTAAAAACTAAGTAAGTTAAGTTATATGCAAGTTATGAAAACAAATCTAACTACCGTAGCATTTCACAAAGGACAGTGACACAAACTCTACTTTAATGTCTGATCAGCCTAATATGCAAAGCCATGGAAAGACTTATTAGGAAACAGGAAACCTCCAAACACTGATCCTATTTCATTTTGGATTTGTCAAGGGCAGATCATGCTTACTCAGTTTGGTGGACTTTTTTGAAAAGGTTACCAATGCAATGGAAGGTAAAAGGGTACATGCCTCAACCTGGTCAAAGCTCTTGACACAATCCCCCACTCAGGCATTGTAGAAAAGCTAAATAAACTGGGAGTCGCATCCTATTACACACTGGATTACCACCTGGCTTACAGATAGGATGCAAGAAAACCAAATAGGGAAGGTTACCTCCACAAAGGGATGGGTCACCAGTAGAGTCCCCTAGAGTTATGTGCTGGGACCTTTCCTATTTAGCATCTACTTCTCTGAAGTAAAACTCAATACCAAAGGGCTCTGGCTGACTAAGTTTGCACATGGCTGCAAGTTAGGAACAGTCACTGAATCCCCAAATTACATAGCCATCCTGCGGGAAGGTTTATCCCAAAAAAATAACTTGTGCCAGAATCATGGACCGAAAATAAATGTCAGTAAATGCATTATTGTATTATTTGGGAAGTCATCTACCTCAGGGAAGAACCACAATGACATTAAGACCCTATGAGTAGGCTTGTTTGGATTTGGGAAGTTATCTGGACAGTGACCTAAATTTTAACCAATGTGTCTACTGAGGTAAAAAAGTCCTTCTATATAGCACAGCTTATAAAAAAGGGGTTATGTCTTCCAGTAGGATGCAGATGATCTTTGTAGCCAGTGATTCACTGCCTCTGTACCCAGGAAGAGTAGGACAAAAGGGGTGAGGGACTATATCACTTGCTCCCTAGTTAACAACCTGTGCTTCACCACAATACACTGCTTGCATCTCATTACTGAGCCTGTATATACAGCAGTCAATAACTACTGCTAAGTAGGGCTTCTTCATTATGCATTCTAGAGAAGCCATCACAATACTGCAAGACATGCAGATGGTGTATGTATCCTGACAGCCACTGAAGTATACCATCCATTAATTAGTAATGCAGATGGACAGATTTGTCATGCTGGAGGGACAGATTCATAACCAGAGGCTCCCTTCACTCTGGAATAAAATCCCAGTCCAGGTTAGGCAGAGTCCCTCATTGACTCTCTTCAAGAGGAATCTTGATGAGTGGATGGGAGACCGTAGGTTTACCCCGGGTATCACTTCTGTGTCACTGTTAGACAAAGGCACAGTATACTAACCTCGAAAAAGGGCATAGCAAAATTAATTTAAAATGGGTGGTGAAAGCCAAACACACTCTGGCTAGGCTTGTAAATGCCCTAGGGCAGATAGCCTAGTATGAACCCATGAACCTATGAACCTATAAGAAGTCCTACATGTCTAAATCCTATATGTCCATAACCCCGCTACCACTTAAACAGTAAAAACAGCAGGTGTAATAAATATTACTCTGATCTCTGGGCAACGTCTGTTTGATTATATGCATGGGCACTGGAGGAACTGGGTGGGGAAGATAGGAGTGAGTGGTCAAGGCCAACACACCTTTCCTAGGGGGAGGGAGGTAGCCTAGGCTCCCTGGAATAGCCGCATGAAGTGCCTGGTGAGCTATATGCTGTAAGAAGTATAATTCTTAAGTTGAGGTTTGACCATGCATGGAAGAGAGCATGCACTTTCTTAATGCAGAGCTTGCAAAGATACGCTTTGCTGTGGGAGGTGGGGCACACTCCCCAGCAGAAGTTTGATGCAATACTAGTGTGTTTTTACTCTTCACTAGTCTCAGGTATGGGTCGGATTGAGCCAAGAGAAGGCTATGGTGGATACAGCAGATCCAGTGAATTCACAGAGGAGCTAGTGGCAGCTGAACATCAGCTGCAGGGAGAAAGGAAATAAACATTCCACTGAACAGCATGTCATTTATCAGTGACTGTGCTGGCCACTGGAACTTTACACAAACTAACTGGAGATATTACTGGGGTTTTGAAAGCATTTATAAACCAGATCCTACAAAGTTTCTCAAGAGTCTACTGTCAAATGCAGTGATGAATAGTCACATGCCTTGGATGCAGGCTGAGTGGACACCTGTGATGAGTGAATTCCACACTATATGCCATGTGCCAGGTAAACTGGGTACAATGGATGCCACAGACACTGAGATCCAGAAACCTTTCACTGATGATGTGACTGCCTGTGCAAATTTATTCCTTAAGTTATCAGGTGATGTCACTACACAGATGTGTGTGTGCTATCAGTCCCAAAAAAATTGTGATGCCAACAGTTGGCACTCTTGTGTCAATTACCAGACCATTGAAGGTGGTCAAGGATCATGAGTGCACTCAGAACAGTGGGAATTTAAGTGGGAATAGGGATATGTACAGCAATCACACAGTTAGTATGCATATTTGTAACAAAGGTGTGGGTAAACAGCCCCCAACATCGTGCCAGCTATCCTTTAGAACCATACTGTCATCACAGACAGCACAGTAGGTGGTATACAAGCATGTACAGAGGAGTGGACATTAACATAAGTGAATGTGTATTATCTCACCTATAAAAGAGGTTGCACTGCCTAGGCAGCTGTGGGGGAACACTACAGCATACTTCCACAAACCCTGTCAGGCATTTAGAGTACATGTATACTGTACAATCTTGTGTCAGACTTGCATCCCACCTCCACAAGATGATCCTACATGACTGCAGGGCCCACAGGATGATAGTCTACTACCTACATCACCACCTATACTGAAATAGCCATCATCAGCATCAGCTGATCATTGTGTAGTAGTCTGTATATGTAGTTAACGTACTTTAAGCAATACTCCATGATAAACATATCTAAGTAAGCAGTAACATTCCCTCCATGATACACCCACATCCATGCCCAGTGATTCCAAAAACGGAGTCATGTTTTACTAAGAGTAACAAACAGACATTATCTGTTAATTCTTGTCATTGCTGTGAGGACCCTCTACTATCCCACAGCAGACCAAGGTCCTGGACCTCCTCCCTAGCGTTGTGCTTAATGACATTCAATTCTAGAATGGCTGTACTCCAGCTTCCATGCCCACCAATGACATTTACATCCAAGACCACCTCAACCCACCTGTACTGCCTCAGCTCTTCATTGCCATCTTGACCCACAAGAAGGGTGACATCTCTGTAGTGTATATTAACAGTCACCTCAACCTCCTGCATGATAAAATTCATATTTGTTTCCTAGCCACTCACTGAACCACAGGTGACAAGACATAAAGTAATTGTTATAATGGCTAACTTCTTCCACACGCAGCCAAACAAATATGCAGGCCAATAAGAAAAGCAGGCCTAAGAAATATACATGGTAGTAAATGAAATGCTTAGCCACATTCTTTCAATTTATTTATTTAATGAAATCTGCTATCCATACTCACAGACTAGACCTATTTTAGCTACAGCCCCATTAATACAGCAGGATCACAGCAAGAAATGGAGTTAAAGTTATGTGAAAATGACCAAACTGTGTTATGGGAAATCAAATCTAAAAATATTCACATATATAAAGTAACCAAATCATGTGCACTGTGCAGCCTCATAAAAAATTTTTACTTACAGTCATGGAAAATGCAAAGTGGACTGGAGTTCCGCTGTGGTGACCCCTAACTGGGAAAAGCCAAAAGACACAACAACAACTTGCAGAACTGCTAGTTAAAATTCCGTGCGTGAGTGCGGAATGTGTTTACATTTGCGTTGGCACATGCGTGTGCGATGCTGGGTCTTTCTTAAAGGAGAATACTCTGGCACTGCGGATGTAAACACATTCCGCACTCACGAGTGGAGAGATTTTATTTTTTAAAAGCTTTTTATTTTTTTCTGCCTTCAGGATGTGTGGGTTAACCAAAAGGGGGAGGTGCGCACCCCTGCGCCAAAGCCTAAATCTGCCACTGCGATATATAAAAATGAGTGTATACTAAGATTATACTAATAATAAGATTATTGACATACTTGAAACATTAGTTCAGCAGAAACTTAGGCAATTCGTTTCCCACTGAAGTCAGTGCAAAACAGTATTCCTATTTAACAAAATACATTAAAAAAGGATAAATGTAACACATTGGGAGTATGATTTGTACAGTCACAGGTGAAGCTAGGGTGGGATGAATTGGGCATCAGCCTCTGAGCGAGAAGTCAGGGGATGCAATCATCAGATGTTGATTGGGTGGTAGTAAAGGGGGGGTATTCTGAAATGAATGCCAATATAGTGCATTTGCAGTCAGGGTTGAAGATGTTCAACACTTTGCATGGTAGAGCACAGGACCACTCAGAAAGGAATGCCCATACTACATTTGCTGTCAGAGAAGAAGTGCCTTAGTGCTCCCAGGGTGGTATTTAGACTGTAGCAAGCCAATAGTTATATTTTTAGCAAGCAGTAATTGAGTGCTCACTGATTGGTTAGTTGAACAAGGTGCCACAATCCCTTGCTGCAGCCCTGTGTACAATAAATACAATATCTTGTACAACTAAAGAACTCAGTGCTTGATGTGTAGCTTTGCTACTCTTCTGGAAATGTGTTCATTAAACTGACAATGCAAGATATTCTGTTTATCACATACAAAACCTCCTCACATTTTGTTTGTATGTATGTATGCATGCATCACATACTTAATATGTGTATGCGACATATATATCTATGTATATTTATAGATATAGTTAAAATGATAATCAAATGTCAACAACTGTTTAACACTCTAAGAATGCAAAAATCTTCAGGGAAGGGGCATATTCCCCAGCCATATGGATGATCAATCTCGCACTCCTGTTGACCATCTGTTTAGCTGACCAAATTGTGTTGACTAAATTCATGTTGACAATAATGACAGTCAACTAAATTTGGAGGGTTCTCATTTATGTGTATGTATATTCATATATATATACCTACACATACATATAGGTCTGTGTATGTGTGCATGTGTGGGTGTGTGCTGCAAGTACTTTGGCTTTAAGCTAGCTGTATGCAGCAGCTCAAGACCTCTTCTTTCATTCTGTAAGCTCCTCCTACTACTAGCATTCATAGAAAATGAGCACATTGTTATTTCAATGGAGCCAACTAGAGAAACGGCACATGCTGCACCATCTGTTCCTTATGCTTGCAGAGAGCTTCTTATAGAAAGTGTCACAAAAAATGTTTACAGAGTGCCACAACAGTGATTTGTTTATCAGAAATTGTAAGGGTAGCATGTCTTATCAAATCAGCATATACATTTTCAACAGTTTGATAATTTCCTCATCTAAAAACATTGTTCAATTATTGTGTTTACTTCATGGATTTGCTGTGACAAGACCAAGCCTCCTGAATGTTATCGTCTTGCCATGGCACACTGGAAGTACTGGGAATCTGGCAGAAACTCCATAATTAGTGGATGATGCTTACTGTTTTTTGCATATTCTGGTGGTATATCTGTGACACTGATAGTGAGCTTTTACTGGCTGCCACTATGGAATTCATTCTCTTTTTAGATACCCTTTTCCTTTGGATTTAGTATGGCCTCAAAGAGGACAATATAATACTGGGACATGTGAATGAGAGGTACAACTTCCCATTTTAGCAGCACTCTTCAGACACATGCAGAAAATCTTTTTTTTTTTTTTTTGGTAGAAGTTATTTCACAGGTAACTTACTGATTGTGTGTTTTGGCAGGTTGCTTATCAATAAAATGAAATATAACAAATTCTGATATTCACACACAATGAATCCAGATCATTACTGATTTACTTAATTTGTTAACTGAGTCAGTAATCTAGTTTAGAGACCCTTTTCAGCTATGACTCTGACCAGTTAGGTAAATAGAAATTATAAGTTTGGTGATCTCTTTATGAATATACATAATACAAATGTAAAAACAGTATAGAAATAATCAAGAACTGACATCCATCTTCTAAGGATAGAGAACAGAAAGACTGAAAATAAAACTATAGCATAGGGCTTCATATTGAAATGTTGGTGCTCATAATACAGCGAATGCCGTTATGCCAAAAAATCGATATCAAAACTGCAGAAGAGTGGATATTGAACTTCACTCCTCCCCTTTAAAGTTCTTTTTGCAGGGGGCCAAGCCCCCCTGCACCCCTCGTGATGTACGAGGTAAGCCACCACAGCCCTGACCTTAACTCCAACATCTCCATACAGCAGAGAAAAGGGAATATTTAGAAAATAGCCATCTCAGACTTAATGTATATAATTCCATTTTTTGGACATTTAGTTGCAACATAACAGGACTCACTGATGTAGGGACCCATTTTTTTCAAACGGTTACCAACAAGATAGTTCACAGTGGTCATAAGGTAGTACTGATAGTATTATAAATGAGTTCGACTTGCTTGCCTTTTGTTATCACATTAGATTTGTTTAAAGAGGATATTACAAAGAAAACGTGCTTTTATGTGGTACTACAGATTGTAGTGTTAGCCTGTGACTTAACAATTGCACTTGTATTCAGTTGTCAGGTGATGTAACAAGTGTAGTTATTATCTTTTCTTGCCTGCTATGGTAGTTATTTTTTTATTTCTATAGCTAACTAACAGAAGACTTTTTCTTTACTGCTTTCATTGAATGAAGGCCCAGTACACCTTTATTTGAGTTTGATCTAAGTGAATAGATGAATTGATTTTGCTTATAGTGGTTTTAGTAGGAATCATTTAGTAATGTGAAGGTCATGCAGGGGTTGTGGCTGAAACAGCAATGGTTAACTAGTTTACTTAAAGTTGTATAGACATGCTGTCAGCAGATGTCAAGGACGATGAATCAATACATTTTGTTTGCTGTTAAAAATAAAAAGTGTATGTTTTTGTGTATGAGTTCAGATGAAAGATAGGTGAATTTTGTTAAGCTTTGGGCATAAACATCCAAATATCTATAATCTTTCTTATTTCTAAACTTAATAGATTAGATTAGAGTATTTCTAGGCTACCTTAACTGTTTAAGAGTGAGTATTGAAATGTGTTCCATATGATGGGTGAAAAATAGTTATTGCTTTAAAATAACAATATCTTTTTTGTTTTACCACTGGTGTGGCTTTTGCATGAGAATAAGTGATAGTAATTGTTGGATTAATTCAGTTTCTGTTGAAAACCAAATAATACTGATGTAGCTTTTTTATAGTTTATGATTAAATTGGTTCTACTCAACCAACATCCAAAGTTTTTGAGGCCACGCCACAATTTTCTTGGTTTTCTTGATATCAGCAATAAAACACATTGCTAGTACTGGAATATGGTTATTTTCATCTGCTTAGTAGGACACACTTTTTATTTATACCAAATAGTCATGCGGCAGATAATTAGTTGTGAATATAGCAAAAGAACCAATGAATGCCAATTTGTGATATACAAATAATAACTCGTCACGTGTGCAACCATCACAGATTAGTGTCGCAATACTTGTATCAACTTTCACTAAAACTAAGAAAATTCTTTTCCTTGTGTGCAGTATTATGATAATTAACTAATTTATTCCATGGTTCTGATATGAAAAATGGCAAACTGTCTAAACATAAATCTACAAAATCTCAAAAGACCTTTTCTTATTGGAGATCTTTGTCCACCCATAACCCCTGGTGTGAGATTGGATTGGGGGTTCATATGTGAATGCAAGGCTAACTGCCCTGAAGGGCCATTTTATGACTAGCCAATAACAGAATCAAACCCTATACCTTGTGACTATGAGATGAAAATCTTAACCATGATGCCAGACAATCCTATTTAACTACACAACACAACTTGTCAGATTCTTACAGCTATGGGGAAATATCAGGACCCTTTCAGTGTTTTGCAATTCTCAGTAATGGTAGCTTTTATTCATTGGCATACCAAGTCATCTCTCATAATCTATTAGTTTCAGTAGTCTGAGGTATTTGCCACTAAATGTAAATAATAACATGAAAGAGGGGAAGCAGATGCACTTCTTCAACAAAATAAATAAATAAATAAAAATGCATCATCAATGTCCTGCACATGACATTGTTTCCATAAGTGGATAGAAAAACCTTCATTGTTTTCTAACAAAGCCTTTAGCAAAGCAATCAAACTCTGACTGACATTAAATAACATAAAATCATATGCACTGACAGTATCTTACTACACACATAATGAAAAATGCATATCAAAATACATGGAGCATTCAGTCAATTTCTAACAGCTTAGCATTTCTGCTAGCAATGTGAATGATTCAGAACCAGAAAATGAGGAAACTAGCAATTAAATTAATGGAGAAAATGAACATTTCTAATGGAACTTGTCAAGTAAGACTATTGAAAAAAGAAATGTGCATTTATAGAAACTGTAATGTCAAATTTAAAGTGCCATTTTTTGCTTTTTATCTGAATATATTTAATTCATGCTATAATGTGTCCTGCTTTTACTCTCTTGATCTCTCATGTGTTTTTAATATTTTTCCGGTGTGAATGTTTATGTGTGTGTGTGTGTGTGTGTGTGTGTGTGTGTGTGTGTGTGTGTGTGTGTGTGTGTGCGCGCGCGTGTGTGTGTGTGTGTGTGTGTGTGTGTGTGTGTGTGTGTGTACATCAATGTTTCTTCCTGTTTGTATCTTTAGCCCTATAAAAAGGACAATCACATCCCTTTGAATTAATTCAGTTCTGATGCCAGTATGTCTTATGAATACAGCCATAAAAATAAAAATATATACTATTACAAAGTCTAAACAAAAACAAAACAAAAAGGTAGAAGCAGATTATGCTGCTTCAACTAACCATCACTTATCCACAGCCAAACAACTGCGCAGAGCAGTACAATAGCAGTTGTGGTGTTTGGGTGGGGGGGGGCTCTCTTATTCACACAGTACTGACATTCAATGCTTAATGACTACTCCAGACATAGAGCTAGGTGGCACATCACTGTCTTTGTACATAGGTTCACGGGTTCATAGGTAAGTACTAGGCAGGCAGCCATTACGGGCCATTTTATGCCTAGTCAGTTTCCCTTTTTCTGCTTGAATGAACCTGTCCAATTTGGTTAGAGATTGGCCTTTCCCATCGTATGGTCAATAATTATATATTACCACTAATGAAAATAACTGGGATCATCTCACAGATAATTTGAGGGAAACTATGAATATGCATTTAGGTCCTGCCTCTGTCCATTAGTAGTACAGGGAGCAGTCCTGGTTAAATGTTTTGTTTATCATCCACATATCCAAGTTGCACTTGAATATGGACAGGGATGAACTTTGTTTTATGTTAATGGAGAGTTTGTTCCTGAGCAGTGGTAACTTCTGCAGGATATACTTCTCCCTCCAAACCATTCCGTTGATATTGCAGAAGAGGTTTAGATCCCTAGGCAGAGTATTTCTGATGCCATATGACTTCCAGATTTGCAGTAAATCCATCAGTATTGGGTTGGAGGATGCCTTTTAATGGCATACACTGCTCACCTCTTAGTAGTCTGTAGGATACTGAGTACATTGACAGGGCTTTGAATCATTCCATGTAGGACATGTCATTTAGGCCTTGTATCCTTTTATTAAGGTATGTCTGTGGGTATTGCAGTTGCTGCATGTGTCTGGACAGATATATGCCAAAGTGGCCATTATATTTAATGACTGGCTTAATGAGGGCTGAGTAAAGGGGGACAATGACATCCCTAGATCTAGACACAATTCCATTGTTTATAAACTGTACAATATAGAAAGACTTTCTTACAACAATGGACACATGTTGATTAAAAGTTATGTCACTGTCCACATAAGTTCCTACATCCCAAACAAATGGGTCAGCACTTAGGGGCATATTGTCATTGTCATATTTCTCTGGGGTAGATGACTTAGCAAAGGATAGAATAATGCATTTTTTGGCATTTAGTTTCACAGCATGACTTTAGCACCAGTTATATATTTGGGACAAACCATCCTGCAGGATGAATCAGTCATTTGTGGATTCAATGACTGCTCCTAGCTTGCAGTCATCTGCAAACATTCTCAGTCATAGCCCTTTGATATTAGCTTTTACTTCAGGAAAGTAGATGCCAAAAAGGACATGTCCCAGCACATAACTCTGGGACTACATTACTGACCCTGCATTCTGCTTTCCTTTAAAGTACAGGTCATGCTCTCTGCTCTTCCTTACCTGTTACAAACCGTGAATGAAACATTAATTTATGCGTAGGGAATCATTTTAAATATTATTTCATTTATTTATTATTGTTAACTCAGGTAGTGAACTGATCCATTGTAAACCTATTTCAGACACAGAAATTTCTGCAGATCTAATGCTGTAAATTTCATTATAAAACATTTATTTATTTACTGAATTAGCCCAGTTGTTTACTTGGAGAGTCTGACTGGGCAAACAAACCCCTATTCAGCAGAGGCCCTGAGGAAAAGCTCCACAACAAATGAAAACAATAGTACATACACGGCATATAGAATATACAGGGTAACATGTAGCATCATTTCATACAAAGATACAAGAACTACTTACAGAAGTACTTATACAACATGTAGAGTACTCAGGTAGCATTTGGAGCATTACATATGAAGTGAGGGTGAATAAAGCAGATAATTATGAAACAGGCAGTTTATCTTCCAGCAATGTAATCAGCATTGGGTTCAGTTACGCAGTAGTACATTAGGTCAGGCATAATTATATGATTTAGTCATAAGAGTAGAAAACAGAAAAATAAGGGAGCGATAAAGTCATTGACATGCATGTGTACATAAGAGAGGTTGTTTAGGAATAATTGTTATTGTAAGCAAAGCTCTTGTCACTAAGCATGTATGCTTACTAAAACTAATTGGCAACCTATTTTAAATAAAAAATACATTTTCTTGGCCATCAAATGTAATGTGCTCATACATTCAGCTTATACATTTTCTGGCAAATGTCTTCTTGCCAAACTGTATCATTATATCTTTTGATCTGCATGTCCATGTTAGCTGTTGGGCCTAAGCAAGGTATAATTTTACTATAGTAACAATAGTTGGATAAATTACATGTGTTCTTTATAGAAGCATTTAAACTTGAAGAACTAAATATAAGTTACTTTACAAACTTAAGGGCTTATGTACAGTGTTTTTTATGATGAGCAGGTGTATATAGTACTGACAAATATTGCCTGTTACCTCAGAGCCAGACTGTATTCTCGGCTCCATTTAAAAAAGCAGTTGCATGTGATTCTACCTCTGATAGTAGTGTATGCAACATACCCAATGTTTGTTTTCTTAGAAAAGTATGTTAAGTATATTAAATTGTAGTTGTATTAAAATGGAGGACTATTAGCCTTTCAGTTATTCACTTTGGAAACAGGACTTTTCAAGTCAAGTTCATCATTTTCTATCGTTATGCAGAATGAATGTTTTATCCATTTCTTTTGAGAAATGACAAATCCCACCTATAACTGTTCAAATTAAGATCTGAATAAACCAGGAGAAAGAGCATACCAAATAATATATATGGATCATTGTGAGGTTTGTTTAAATACATACCTTTAACACACAGCGGATCTTAAAATTAATTTTTTGCAAAAAACAATTGGTGGAAAACATAAAAAAGTGAACCACAGCTGTGCATTGTAAGTACTTGTTGTGAGGTAAGTGCAGAACTTTAGCTAAGGTGGGGTGAAGGGCATGGTTTCCCTAAGTGCAAAGGGTCTGATAAACAATGGCAATGAGGCAGAAGTGCGGTACTAGCATACATTGCCAGCAGTGGCCATTTAAATGAATGAGTTTGTTGGTGACTGTGTGTGTGTGTCTGTGTGTGTGTGTGTGTGTGTGTGTGTGTGTGAGCTTTTGTTGTTGTTGTTGTTTTGTTTTGTTCTTCATCTTCATTTGTATTTTGAAGGGGTGCACATGATTTTTAATAGTGAGTTTGTTAGACCTTGAGGATAGTCATAAAGTAAATAAGAATCATTACCAAGTGAAAAATTATAGCATTAGTTTAAGATGCTTAACTATTTTAACAGACCTCTACTACCACAAAAAAAGCAGACATTCATACATTATTATCATTACCACCTGTAGCCCAAAATAGGTACACCAGTGAAGCAACTTTATGAAACTTTATAACAGTCAAAGTGAACCATATCAGTTTTCTAACAAATGTCAGTTTGGTTGAAAAGTTTCAGATGGAAGATAAAAGTATATATGCATCTCCCATGAAAAGAGGCTGCTGGCCTAGTGGGGGTAAACTGGGCCAACACAATTTAAATAAATATATTCACAGACCCTGTTGTTTTTAAATTTTAGCTTTTATACATTATATATTCAATAAATTAAGAAAACATACAGTTATAAATAAGTGCAATGGGACACTACTAGGATTGAGTAATGTGTTTTGAGTATTTTAGCACAGAGGGAACTTCTTCCATTTTCTGATGTTTGCTCTGCTAATATTTACTCATGCATGCCATTAGAGATTGCATGCATCTGAAATGAAAATTAATGAACAGTGGCAAAAGCATTGCTTATAACAAGTCTTGTTTAAGGATAATAACTATGCCTTGGTTGATTGCATGAAGCACCCAGTTTACAGACCTCACAATGGCAGAATCAGTAAGGTTTGATGGGAGGAACAGAAATGTGTGGTTCTGCTATGAGTTATTTTGACCAGTTTTGAATTCAATCCAGATATTGTTTCATGGTAGGATGGTAGTGTGCATATGTTTATACCTAAAGAACATATGTATAAGCATAAAGGTACATTCCATAAATATTTTATTTAAGGTTATTAAATCTTGCCTTAAGCAAAATCTCTTTTAAAACTGTTCAAGAGATATTTTTTTTGCAAACTCATCTAGTTAGTGATTAGGAAATATTAATTCCTGACTTCACTTAAGTAACTTTACTGAAGTACATTTTGTTCCTGCTGCCACACTTCCATGTTTTGACAAACAGCCATTTTACTGGTATTAAATAAACTATGTGTATTAGCTTGTTAGTTCAGGACAGTAAAGGAGAGCCATATTGTTCTTTTTTTATTATGTGCTTTGTTTGCTGGTGAGAGTTCAGATTTGCAGAGTGTAAATGCCAAGTTTACATGCTGAATGAAATGCATTTACTGGCCGTCACTATAGCAATAACCCACGCCTGGGTGTGGGTAATGCTGGATTTACCCACGGTTGGTGTGGTTTGGTCCCGAGGGCGAAGCCCGAGGGACCAAACAAAGCCAACCGTGGGTAAATACAGCATTACCCACACCCAGAAGTGGGTTATTGCTATTATACCATGACATTATTTAAGAAAAGAAACTATTACTTTTCTTAAATAATGGCATAGTATAATGCTTGTTTACTGCCATTCTGCAGATGTCTGGCATCCGCGGCAGTTCTGATGTACTGCACGCCTGCGCAGTACATCAGAGCTGTGTGCAAAAGCAACGGAGAAAGCAAGATCTCTGTTGCTTTTTTTTACTGTTTTCGCTATGTTAAATGGGTTTAACATAGCGAGACAGTTTTAAAATAAGCAACGGAGATCTCCGTTGCTTATTTTAAAACTGTCTCGCTATATTAAACCCATTTAACATAGCGGAACAGTAAAAAAAGCAATGGAGATCTTGCTTTCTCCATTGCTTTTTTTTTTAAAACCTGTCTCGCTATATTAAATGGGTTTAGCATAGCGAGACAGCTTTAAAATAAGCAACGGAGATCTCCGTTGCTTATTTTAAAGCTGTTTCGCTATGTTAAACCCATTTAACATAGAGAGACAGTGTTTTAAAAGTACAGTTATACTAATGGAAAAAAGTCCGGGCGACCGGACCTTTTTCCATTAGTATAACTCGATTTACAATGTGCATGCTGGCCAATCAGCGTGCACATTTTGGGGGGGGTCATGGTATAATAAGCAGTAACACCTACACTAACAGAAAATACAAATTAAGGTTAGATACTGTATAGCTGGCAAGCAGTTACCAAATATTTGTCTGAGTACTGAGCAACTGGGCCTTATAAACTGTTAATACACCCCATGGATGGAGTGGGAAAAGTGTGGCTATACAGCAGATATATAACAGATGAGAGGAGTGATAAATGTAAATTAAGAAAGTGGAATGGGGGGCAGGGGCAGAGATGAAACAAGAGGCATGTTCTAGAACAACTTTTATGACTCCCCGTTTATAATGCTGCTTGGTTTGAACCTTTGTCCACTTTCCCTGCATGCCATTTAACTGTTTTCTATTTCCATGGGCACTTGTACTGCTCATCAAGTAAACACATTTCCTCATATAATTTTAGTTTTCTTTTTTCTTTATAGTTAGAGTGTGTGTGAGTATGTTCGAATGTGGAGTTATCTGGAAAGTGATACATTGATATTAATGCCATAAAACCTACTGTTCTGATGCCCAGAACATCAGCACCAAAACGTTGACAGCTTATGGTACTCCCGGTTATATTCAGAGAAAGACAAAAAGGTGAATTTTGCATTTTTATCACTTTATCTTCTCTTACTTTGTGTAGTCTTGGACTTTGTAATTACACAGCTTGGGAGTATGAGGCATTGTTGTTATGTTTGGGTGCATGGAAGATTTCCACCTTGCAATGAAAAAGCAGATTTTGTGTTTTGCAATCTTAGGAATGTCACTATTATTGTTGTGAGCTCCAAAGATATTTTAATGCTTGGGGGGGGGGGGGGTTGCACTCATGTGTCAATTAAATAAAACATGATTATCCACAGTAAACCTATTTATGCCTTCAAGATATTACAGCATTGTTGGGCAATGTGAGTCAGAAATGAGATAAGTGCTTATAGGACATATGTGTTCATGTATTTTTCTGCATACTCTGGTTTCTTCACACCTATCAAAACAATATTGTTTGAGTGGGTACTGAAAGCTTTTGCTATATTGCATTTAAACTTGGCCTTTTTGTCTGTTACATAGAGAAAATTTAAAATTTACCCCAGGACTGCCCCCCATGCTACTAATGGACAGAAGTAGCTGTCAAATGCCTTATCCCATCCATGAGTTTCCTCAAACTACCT
>NC_056725.1:78660948-78685948 GCF_019279795.1 Protopterus annectens | reverse complement strand
ATGTACTGAGAAAGGCTGTGAAAGAGGAAGCAGAAAAAATGTTTAAGGTGGTAAAGCAGCCAAAAAGCAAACACAACAACCACATAGTGTTAATCTAAAAGCCTGATGAAACAATCAGGTTCTATAAAGATTTTAGGAAGTTGAACTGCATTTCAAAGTTTACTAGGGTTGATGAGCTACTAAAAATACTGGAAAAAACACAATTCGTGACAACATTAAATATGAGAAGGTGATACTGAGAAATCTGTCTTAACAGCTGAAGTCAAGGAAAAGACAGCCTTTTCATCATCAGTGTGCTTAGTTCAGTTACTGTCCTTCCTTTGAGCTACATGGTGGCCCTGAATCTTTCAGAGATTAATGGATGAAGGTCTAATGCTCCATGTCAAATATGCTGCTGCTGCTTACCTGGAGAATGTCACAATACACTCTGAGGGTTGGGACTGCCATCTAGCTAATGTACAGTCTGAATGAGACTCTCTGAGATTAGTCAGTATAACCTATAGCCTCAAAGAAGTTAGTTATAGAAGAAATTAAAATGTTATAGTATGTAAGAGATAGTGGAAAGGTTAGGCCCCAGAAAAAAAGTAGAAGCAGTGAGAAATTGTAATAGTCTTGGCACAGAGAAGCAAGTAAGGGTATTCTTGAAAACAGTTTGTTACTATTGAAAGTTTCTGCTTTGCATCTGTAGCATACCCTCTTACAGATCTGACAAAAAGAAAGAATCCTCTTACACTAAAGTGGACAGGAAATGCATTGTCTACTTCTTGAGTCCTATTAAACTAAACTGGACACTAGAGGCAGACAGTTCATTAAGCAGGACCCTGTCTTGGCATCTAAACATCTTAATAATCTTTTATAGCTGATACTGATACATCAGAGGTACATCGAGGACCAATGCTATTAGGGCATATTGGGGAAGGACACCAAATATATTTTCTGAGACATAAGTAGGAAAGAAAACAAATACTACTGAGAGGAAATGCTTGCCAATGAAGTGTACTCTGCCTTCACTTAAACATTATCTGCACATCTAGAAGTTCACAATGGTAGCAGACCATGGTCATCTGAGGTGGTTGACTTGACAGCAAGACAGAAAGATAAAGCTGTGTAGTTGAACACTCATTTTAAACCTATTCAGATTCACATACTACATACCACTAATGCCAAATGACCTCTGAGTTTACCATCTGACAGTTGTGTTTTAAGTCTGTCAGACAGTATTTCAGAGTTTTGAGTCACCTAATACTGATATTTAATAACTTTTTTCACTTTGTTCCTTAACTAATTGTATAACAACTGTAGCTTATTTTTACTCTGTCACACTTCCCTTTATCTAAGTTGTATTTTTTCTTCTGTGTATTCTTATTTTTAGCCAAAATCTCCATGTCTTACTTTGGCCATATCTTTCCCTCAACACTAACACTTAATTCATGTCAATCAAACCAGTGTTGTCCTGCAAACAACATCAAAGACTGAGGTTTACCCTAATAAGGGCCATGAGAGAGGCATATTAATAAAGTATATTTTCTGTAATGTATAACACAGCTATCATATTCCTCTGTACTAAGTAGGGCAAGGTGTTCTGTAAAGAACATACACTCCCACTAAGGCTAACAAGTTCCTGGTTATGTTTTTTATAGTGGAAGATGTGGCCTTTTCTTGAGCTCCCATCTTTCTTGTCTATTCTACGATATATACGCACTGCAAAAGTCCTTTCTCACTTTATCTACCTTACCATACTTTACCTTATTTATTCTTTGCTGCAGTATAAATCTGTCTCTCTGTCTTCCCCTATAAAATTCAATGCATTCCCTGTTTGTAAAATGTAAATAGTGAACTTTCCCTTACTGAAACATAAGAAAAATAATAAACTGTAGTATTTAATATCTCTTTAGGCAGCCATTTCTACTAACTACACCTGTACCTAGTTAACCCCCTCCTTTGAAACTCTTTCTGCTAACCCCAATATAATTACTATGACTCTGTATCATTGTACCTTCCATATTATTTGTTACCTTGCTCTTTCTTCTAACAACTTTTCTAGAGACATTACATTTTTATTCTTTCTACCATGTAAGACTTCTTACCTTACTCACCCTTAAGTCTACAGATAGTTTTTTCTCCCCTTCCATACTTCTTTGCCATTTCAGCTCGCGCAGCCTACTCTGTTTGCCCTCCCTTTGCTGAGGCTCACTCTGCTTACCTACCCTACCACAAAATAACACCAACCCCAACTATCCCTAGTTTTATACCTACAGAAAACCCTCCTCTTCCTGTGTATAACTCCTCCCCCGCCTCTTCCTATCCAAGTAACCTATTATTC
Organism: Protopterus annectens; assembly: GCF_019279795.1. Taxonomy (NCBI): domain Eukaryota; kingdom Metazoa; phylum Chordata; order Ceratodontiformes; family Protopteridae; genus Protopterus; species Protopterus annectens. Next base: position 78,683,625 of record NC_056725.1, on the reverse strand, counting down.
TGCTACCCCTCATCTGTCACTAACACCCACTACTCAAATCATACTATCCATATCTCCAACCTTGAGGGTCCACCTGTCTAGTTATATAGCTCTTCCACAGTACTACTCAGCCTCCATCTCATTCTTTACACCCATTATTGTCTCCTATTATACTCTTTCTCTTTAGCATTTTTTTCTTCTTTATAAATGTTATATCTCTCTTTAGATGTCCGTTTTCTTCTCCTTTCAGCCTTTTCTATGGTCCACATTCTTAGCATCCCACATTCTATATTCCTATTCAAATTTCTGCCTAATTATTTTTTTAATTATTTTTTTATTCTTTTTATTTCCTTATATAATGTAATTATATATACATATACCATCTATTCTCCATCATTGTCTTCAAGATTCTTGTTTATAATATACAACAGATATGCTCTTCATCTTTCTATCCACACATCTAGTTCTACTACTCCCTTACATGCTATATGATACATATCTCACCTACTTCTCAATCCCCCACCATTACTCTCACTGTCTTTGTCACTTGCCAACCATTCACTATCACTGTTGCTTCTAGCTTATTTGGCTTACCTCCATGTCTCATTTTCAGATATAAAACTCTTAACCTTTCTCCGAAACGCATATAAAGTCAAATTTAAATTTAATACTAACATACCTAAACCCTCAGTAGTGTATGCATACTATAAAAAGATCATATTATGCGGTGTGTCCACCTGACTGCCTCTCTTCTCCACCCACTCTCTCTTCTCCTATAACAATATCTACTAAAAATGTGAAAATCATATCCATGAATATTCAAAGTATAGTAAACAAAGTCTCTGAATTTCATTCCTGGTCACTCATTACTCCATAGACATTATTATTCTTAAAGAAACTTGCCCAAACCACATATAAAAGACCCCCCCCAGATATTCTATCATCTGCTCTGACAGATTAAATAAAAAAGGTGGTGGTATAGCAATCATGTTTTTAACTATATGTCTTTCTCTCCTTCTTCTGTTTCTCTATTTAAATTCCTCTCTGCTGAGATCCTTGTCTTTTACTTTAAATTAAATGAGCATAAAACACCATGTATAATTGTCCTATATATATTTCCCAGGAAATACCATCTCTATTCTGGAAGGCATCCTACTCTGGCTCTTTAGCTCTGTTTCTCATAAAACAATAATTCTTGATGATGTCAATATTAACAGGCAAACCTTCACAACAGACTACCTTCCACTAGTATCAATCTATATGGTTCAAAACAACTCATAACTTCCCATCCTCACTTCAACAAAGGTAATAACACTGGGACTACGCTGGACTGGATCCAAGTCTCAAATCCAAACCTTTATGACTTTCTAAAAACCCTCCCAGAATCACTCAGTGATCACCATCCCACCTTCGTTCAGAGACTAGCAACTCACCATATCAAACAGCACCTTTATAAAGACTGCTGTAAACTCTCAAATTTCAATTCCAAGGCATTTAACAACGTCTTTAATAACATTAATTGGCCCATCCTCCCTACCACTGAATAATGCTGCTCTAAAATTTAATACAATCCCCAAGATTCAATAAAGCTTACACGGTGTTTTTTCACATTGTTTGCATCGTGGCACAATGCACACATGGCTGAGGGATCATTTGAATTCAGTAAGCACCGTGTAGTGGAAACAACTGAAAGACTGGGGCATGCTAATCAGCTGCATAAGCAGCTGGATAGCATTTTAAGTACACCAGGAAATATGGTAAAGCAATTCAACATGCTGGAAAGGAACCATGTACAGTTGAGAGGTATGCTACATGGATAGTACATAATGTTTGAGATTTGTACAGAACTGACCTTAATATGTGACAGCAGGTTGCATGTAACAAAAGGAGAGTAGCAAAACCAATCTCTGTGGCAGAACAGCAATGCAGCTTTGCCTCCCTGCCCCCACATGAACAGTACACATTGTTAGGTAATGCAGACAGCTAAAGGTGTAAGTGTGTGCTAATCAAAATAAATATAAAAAACATTAAACAGACTATTCATAGTTACATGTCAGCATATGCAATATGTAGCTGATGAAATGCAGGCATATCCATCTAAAAATCAGTACTCATCTGTGTAGATTTATCCCAATGTAATATCCTCGCTTTTGTGTTCAGTATTTGGTTCCCCTTCAGTTTCCCTAACTACATGGTTGCCAGTGGTGTAGATTCAGGGTTGTCAGCATGGTGAAGATGCAAATGGGTTCTGAACTCATTAGAATTGCTGAATCCCAAAAAAATGGATCCGTGTAAGGATGTAAACATAGTGCAGGCACTCCCCCAAGGTTTGTATTTATGAAATGGCATACATCAGGTGGGTGTGTCAGGTTAGACTTGCAAAGTGTAACATGTAGTTCTGTCATGGCTGGAATGCAAGTAAGCAGTGCACAATTCACATGTTCTGTTTCATTAACATCCAACCTCCTCTTCATTTGTTGGCAAACTATTTAGTATAAAAGAAAAGAAAAAAGGAGAAATACTTGAAATGAGGAAAGCAATCTATGACATACACAGTAAAAAATGTTAGTACACATGAGAAATGTCTATGTAGTCTGGATTTCAACTTTCATTCCAATACACCTTCAGAAAACAGCATGGGTGCCTTATCCCTCTCTGCCACACAAACAGCTCAGCTTTGCAGCAAAGAACTGAAGTCATTCTTCACATAACCAACTGCAACAGAATGTACACTGATATCAAATCATAACTGTTATTTCCACATTTATTATTATATTTGGACATAGTGCACTTAATCACACAACCTGTTATGATTATTGATTGCAAATATGCAGCTCTTTCTTACCTTTCTGTGTTTCCTGGTCATTCATCAGTTATCTGACCAGTACTCTGAGACATACAGTCTATAAGCCGTGCTATATCATTGGCCTTAAAATGTGTGAGGATATTAACTGGCAATAACATGATATGCTATGGATTTGCCAACAACTGAAGGGCAGGTTGGATGGCACAAACAAGCACAGACTGCACTTTTGGGGGGTTAAGCAAAGATGAGTTACTGTTATGGCACATGCAAGAGTACAACTGTTCTTTTGGGGAGGACAAAGCTGAGTTACTGTTATGGCACATACAAGGATAGACTGTTCTTTTGGGGTGAGCAAAGGTGAGTTACTGTTATGGCACAAACAAGAATACATTGTTCTTTTTTGGGGGGAAGCAAAGGTGAGTTACTTTTATGGCACAAACATGGATATGCTGCTCTTGTTACTGTCCTTGTTTTGTATCTTTCCTGTTTGATCTTGTGAGGGCTGTGAAGTCAGAAACTGTGATGTATCATTACTTTCTGACTTCTGTCACCAATGATTTTTCAGTGCAAATGTATGGTGCTAAACTGAGGGCATGCAGTGATCATCAGAACTTTTGAGAGATAAGAGTGTGGATCCTTGATGCCTGAGGCCTGCTACTTACTAATAGACACATATAAGTCAAATAAGTATGTGCTGTCACATGTTATGATAATGTTTGCAAAAATTTCTCACCTTTTACTTGCTTACTGTAACAAGTGATGATATACAAGGATATGCTATAATATTATTAAAAAAGTCTGTGGCTTTGGCACCAATCATTTGTCTGTGTAAGTCCTTGTTGTAGTATGGTGAATCATTTTGGGTTTCAATGATTGCACCCAGTTTGCAGTCATCAGCAAACTTGGTAAGTCATAAGCAATCTATTTTCACCTGAACTTCTGAGAAATAGATTCCAAACAGAAGTGGACCCAGCACAGATCCTTGTGGAACACCACTAGTAACAGGTCTGCTGGTAGAGGTGGAATCCCCTACTTTGACTGTATGCATCCTGTCAGTGAGGCAGTTGGCTACTCATCTAATGGCATATGGGTTTATCCCCATTTTTAATTTCTCAAAGTTTTTTGGGTTTCTACTACCATGATGGGAGTGGACCCTATTCTTATGTTAAAGTATGATTAAAGTTCATGAAATTAGTATTGTTTCAATCTTTGATGTCAGCCAAAAGTACTCTTTGCAGCACCGGTAATGTGCCCAGTAATGCCTCCTTCTGCAGTTCGTACATGGTTACATATGTTGGTAACATCTAAATATGATTGTAGATTCTTTTTTATAAGACCTGTTGCTCCTACTATTATTGGAACTGTCTGGGTATCTTTCTTCCACATTGCTCTCATTTCTGCCTGCAGATCCTGATATTTTATGACTTTGTGTCTCTCTCTGTACACAAGACACTGTAGTCACTGGGTATAGCAACTTCAATGATCAATGCTACTTTTGTCTTCTTTTCATGGACCATTGTATCTGGTTTTCTCGCATCTGTCTTTTGAACTGTTGGTAATGGGTGATCCCATGTGATATAGACTTCATCATTTTCTATGATGCTGTGTGGCTAATGTCTCCAGTGTTTTTCAGCCACTTCAATACCATAATGTTTACACAACCCTCAGTGCAACAGTCTTGCCACATTATCATGCCTTTCAGTATACGGTACTTCTGCCATTAGCATATCACAGCCAGCAACGAGGTATGCAACTGTTTCCAATTCTGTTTTACAAAAGCTACATTTGTCTGTCTCTCCCACATGTTCAAGGGACTTTGTAAACCAATGTGTACATAGCCCACTATCTTGGTCTGCCAATATTAACCTTTCATGTACTGGTTTAAATTCACCTCTCCTGAACCATTCCTACTTTCAGTCTTGATCAACATGAGGTTCTTTCACAAGTTTTCTATACTTCCAACTATATTTATACATTTTCCATATTTCTTGCATTCTCATTTGATCCTTCACCTTATATTCTTTCTTTTGTTTTTTGGCACATTCAGTTGCCCCCTAATTTTCATCTACTTCTGGTTTGATTTACATTCCTGCTTGACACTGATATGCTTCTGTTAGATTGAGAAGGGAAGTCATCTTAGATTTATTCTCTTCATGTTTCAAAACTTTCACTATATTTGGGCCTTGTGTGGTCAGCAGATATGTGTGCAGTCCACGATTGCAGATCTATACATGTAATCAGTTTCAAAGGGGAGAATATATAATCTTGGTATACACTGATTTTTTATAAATCATTTGGTGAGAATGAAATATCTTTCTTGTTTTCCTGTCTAATCTAGCAAACACATTTTGGGGCCTGTCAATCACTCCGAAACTGTAAATTAGGACAGGAGCAAATTGGTTTATAGCTTGAATTTTGTTCCTAGATGTCAGTGCTGTTTTCAGGATTAATTTAAGTCTTCTAAAATATTCCTTACTAAATTTTATTTGCATTTGTTCGTGTTTTATTGTTGATCCTTCATCAGTTCCCAAATATTTATATACTCCCTCTTGCTCAAGTTATTTTATATCACATTCTTGTCCCAAACTGATGTTTTCTTGGTGCTGCAGTTTTCCAGCTTTTAAGGTTGCTTTTGCACACTTATCAAGAACAAATGACATTCTTATATCATCTGAAAAAGTTTTGACTACTTGCAATTGTGCTTTCAGTTCCTCATCTGATGAGCTATACAGTTTTAAATCATCGATAATGAGAAGATGAAAAGTCCTTACATTTTGTTGTTTTCTAGGAGCCAAATTATAGCCATGGCTTAATCTTATAAGTAGACAACTTAATGGGTTAAGGGCAAGACATAATAGTAGAGGTGGCAGGGAGTCACCATGGAATATTGCCCTTTGGATTTTTATCCCTGGAATAATAATTTGTCTTTTATCCATCACTTAACTGTAAAGTGATCTGCCACTGTTTCATGGTCACTGTACTGTAGTTGATCAGTGTAGGCTGTATCTTATACATTTTTAAGCACTCTTTTATCCATGAATGTGGGATACTATGAAATACTATTTTGTAGTCAATCCATGCCATTCTTAGAGACTTCCCCTTTTTAATGTTCTCCATTATGATTTTATTTAGCAACAGATGATCCTTTGTTCCATATGGCTTTCTCTTATGCACTTTTGTTCTATTGCCATTATTGCGTTTTCTTCTAAATGACTATAAACTCTGTCGGCATCAGTTCAGGTGTATAGTTTATACATAGCTGGAAGGCAAGTTATTGGAGGTTCACTCTTAAGTAGGAGCATTGTTTTTCCTCTTGTTAGCCAGGTTGGTGTCTGTTTGGGGTGCTCAAATAAATAATTCTTACTCGTGGCTAAATCTTCATGTGAAGATGTTAATATATTAACCAGAAGTTAACTACAGCATCTGGGCCTGGTGTTGTCCAATTAGAGGCTTTTCTTAACTTTGTTTCAATCTCTCTGGCTGTTAATTCATCCAGTTTCATATTGTGTACCTGTGAACTTCTTATACTTTGTTTTACTTCTATCCATTTAGCATCTTTGTTATGTTCCACGGGATCTTCATAAATACTTATCCAAAATGTACCTACTACTTCTTTTCTGGGTGGTCTTTCAATTCCTTTTACCTTGTTTCCCAATTTTCTATAAAACTTTAGGGGTCATCAATAAATTGCTTATTTTGTATTTTCTTATATATTTATCTGTGTATCTTCTAAGGGTTTTCTGCCTGTGCTGATATTTTTAGTTTATTATTTGCAATAGTACATGATAGATCCTGATCCATTATAATACTGTGCATTGTTTTTATCACGTCTATCTTTCTTAGTATTTTTGTTGATCTGTCGCTCCTTCTATATTCCTCTAACAGTGACACTTCTTGTCTTAACTGCTTTATAGTTTTCTCTATTCGAGACTTCCATAATGGTATTCAATTTATTCTCTTACTTTCCCTTAATACCTTGTGTTCTTCCACCAGGATAATCACAAAATACACTGATAAAAAACAATAAAACAGAGCGGAATATGAACTGCAGAGCTCCAGTTTAATAAAACTTTAGCGCTTTTGTCAGAACTGTTTCCAACTTCTTCAGAACACCAGCATACAACAGTGAAATGTTTAAATTGATCCATCAATCACATGATACTAAAACCACTCTCAGCTGTACAATTTAACAATACAGTCTTCCAAAAAAAGCATGTTTTTTCTAGTTCAAAACCTTCCTTGTTACCAAAAACACTTCGATAAAATATGTGTACAAAAACACATACATACTGTATGAACAAAAATAGCAGCATTGTGATAGCTAAAAAAGCTCATAAACACAAATCTAAGAAAAAAACATATTTGGCCTTTAGTTTCAAAACACTGCTGATCGAGGCAGACTCATTTAGCCCAGGGGGCTCCAGTGCATTACTCCTGAGTTGCCAAATCAACTCCTTATACTCTAGGATCAGTTCATGAGGTCCATCCCTTTGCTTGAAGCCCACCTTTTCTATATGTGTATTTAAAATAATTTGTGGGATTTTTTTCTCACATGTTTTGCAAGAGCAATTCTTTCGTCATTCTTGTTTATGTCATATTGGTGCTGATTTTCTTATTCATGGTCTTAATAATGTAAAATGACAAACATTGCTGACACTCAGCAAGATACACAACATTACTGAAGGTAGGTTTGACTCTAACATATACAGAAAAACTACCTACTCTAACTCATTACTTTATTTTAAAAGCCACCACCCTGTCTATCAAAAAAAAGTCCCTGGTCACAGGCCAGATGGTAAGACTTGCCTGTATGGTGAGTAATACCTTTAATGAACAATGTGCAATGTTGAAGGATATGTTGATCAATAGAGGGTATCCAGCTATATTCCTGGATAATATTTTTTGGGAGGTCATCAGGAAAAGACACAAATGCATTTTTAAGCCACTACTTGGGACAAATGGTGATTTAGTTACCATGAATGGTAAGAGAGATATAGTGAATTTTCAAAGAGCCCTAATATTGCCATATAACATACATTTGGACAGCATTAGGGACATAATACAACATAACTGGGACATCTTTAGGGCTAACAGTGAGTATGTGGAGAAAATGGGGAAGTACCCTGTAGTGGTGTATAAGAAAGATCTATGCTTCAAAAACATACTTGAAAGACAAAAGAAAAAAGTCACCCTGGCCGCATGTCTAAATGCAGACATTGTAATCAATGTAGATATTTAAAGAAAGGTGTAGAAATTTGTATACCCAGATGGGGAGTTGTCAGATTTTGTCAGAAGTTGAACTGCCAGAGCAATAATGTGTATCTTGCTGAGTGTTAACAATGTTTGTCATTTTACACTGGTAAGACCAAGAATAAATTTAAAAGTAGGATGTACAAGCATCAATATGACATAAACAAGAATGATGAAAGAAATGCTCTTGCAAAACATGTGAGAAAAAAATCCCACACATTCTTTTAAATAAACTTGTATAGAAAAAGTGGACTTTGATCAAAGGGGTGGACCTCATGAACTGCTCCTAGAATATAAGGAGTTGATTTGGCAACTCAGGAGTAATGCACTGGAGCTCCCTGGGCTAAATGAGACTGTCTCGATCAGCAGTGTTTTGAAACTAAAGGCTGAATATGTTTTTTCTTAGATTTGTGTTTATGAGCTTTTTTAGCTATAACAATGCTGCTATTTTTGTTCATACAGTATGTATGTGTTTTTATACACATATCTTATCGAAGTGTTTTTTGTAACAAGCAAGGTTTTGAAATATGTAAAAACATGCTTTGTTTTGGAAGACTGCATTTTTAAATTGTACAGATGGAAGTGGTTTAGTATCATGTGACTGTGATGTATCTAAACATTTCACTGTTGTATGTTGGTGTTCTGAAGATGTTGGAAACAGTTCTGACGAAAGTGCTAAGCTTTTATTAAAATTGAGTTCTGCAGTTCATGGTCTGCTCTGTTTGTTTTTTACCCTGTGTTCTTGGGTAAAAATGTATCTGTTATTAATTTAACTTCACTGGAATATATCCTGTTTACTTCTTTTATAATGCATGGATCTCTATGGGCAGTCCTTATTACTGTGTTCATTTGTTTTATCAGACTTCTGACGTTTTGGGTTTTATTTACTTTCTACAGTCTGTTTCTTTCACTGATCCAAATATGTCTAGTTATCTCTACTAAATCAATCAACTGTTCTCTTAGCTCATTTTCTTCTAAATTGAGGGCATTTTTTTTGTTGTTTTCCATTTCCTGTGGGCATTCTATAGAGAGTTCTATAGCATCCTCCTGTGGCACATTCTCTTCAATTTCATTATGTGTCTTCCATTGCTCTGTCATAAGGGAATACACTGGCCTATCACTCTTCAACATTGACTGAGTCAGAGTTGCCACAGTTTCCTGTTCCTTCCCTTACTCAACTTCCAGTGAGCATTAATACTAGTTTCCTGTTGAAGTCTTCAAAATATCTTCATATGGCAACTGCCCAGTTGCTTCCCATTACACTGGTTTCTCCTTAATTTGGATGTCTATTGCTCTATCCTGTTTTGGTGCTTTCTGAGTTAGATTTTCTATGCTGAATCCTTTACTTTTCAGGTACTCCATAAACTCGGTTTCTATTTCTTTAACTTCTCTATTGTTAATCTTCTTTCTACTTTGTCTTCTTGTTTTTGTATTGTAAAGTTTTCCATGTCTGGATTCCTTTGCCTGTATTTCTCTTCAAATATCTTTGCTGCTGCTCTTTTTGTATTGGTTAGTTTTGATTTCTACTTTTCATAGATATTACACTATATTAAATCTCTTTTTCTTTCCCATGTCCATATGTCTTCTTCCAATGTCTCCTGATCTTTCTGCTTCTCCTTACTTTGGGGACTCACTCCATCATGCTGTGATGTAACCTATGTTAGATCTTCTACACTAAATCCCACACTTTGCAGGTATTCCATAACTGCAACTTTTATTTTAACTTCTACATTACTAATCTTCTTTTCTACATTACCTCTTTGTGATAATACTTTTTTATTGTTTTATTGTGAAATGTTCCATATCTGGATGCCTTTGCTTGTATTTCTCTTTGAATATCTTTAGGGCTGCAATTTTTGTATTGATTAGTTTGGTTTTGCGTAAATATTGCAACATATCAAATCTCTTTCTTTCCCATACATTTCTAAATTCTCTAGTTTTTTTTTTTTGTTTGTTTATATTTTTGCACTTCCTCAGATGCTTCTTTTACCAAACAGATAAAAGTTTCTTGGTCTATATACTGTTTTAAACAAATTTGTTGTATTCGTGAACACAGATTTTTATTTGAGGCTTCTGACAGTTTTTCTTGTGGAAGTATTTTTCTTTCCTCTAATTTCTGTCTCAATCTTTTTGTATATCTTGTGCCTGGAAATTCTGCGCTTTTTGCATAATAGTAACAATACATCTTTTCTTTCTTATCCTAATAGACCACTCTGTCATTTTTATGGCTCTTCTTTGGCCTATCAGTTTTTGTGATTTTTGTAGACTTTTACTTCCTTCTACATCTAGGACTGGCCTAGCCCATTTGTAAAAATGTTTCCATATTTTGAGGATTCTACACTGTCATTTTTCCCAGTCCTGTCACGAGTGTGCCAACCAGGATTGGGCACTTTTTTATCCTGGGTCTTGTGCACCTAGCTATCTTTTTAAATTTTTGACCTTTTTCTATGATGTATGCTGTATAAAATACAGTCTATATATCAGTGTCTTCTTTGTGAGATTTTGTGAAAAATAGAGTCCACTTCATGCAGGTGCTCACCAAAACTTGAGGATGAATTCAATTTCAGAAATATTACTCTCCTTTGCTTGCTGACTTATCATCTCTCCATTCAGACTGCTGTCCCCATCTCAGTGAGTTTACCGATGATAGCTGAGTGGGAGATAGTGTCAAAGGACTTGGTGAAGTCAATATAAGAAGTATGTACTGATTTGCCTTCATCCAAGGCTTTGGTGACACTCTGAAAGAATTTCACTAGTTTTAACAGGCATGATCTGCACTTGACAAAACCAAACTGTGACAGGTGAAGAGTTTGAAGGTCACCAATGTCCTTGTTGATAAGGCCTAAGATGATTCTCTCCATGGCCTTATAGACAAGGCTTGTCAGGCTTATGGGTGTATAGTTCCCCAGGTTGGTTGAGGGAACCCCTATGTGCAACAGTAGGTTGGTGTGTTCTTCTCTGCCAGGCAAAATACATTACTTAGACTGTGGTTGAAGGGAGTACCCAGTGGTTCTGCTAACTCTTGCTTTAAACTGTTTAGTAAGCAGCCTGGGATTTTATCAGGTTACATAGAGGCTGTGTTTTTGGCATTGACGAGTGCGGTTATGACCTGTTATTTGGAGATAATAGATAGAGAACTGTTGGCAGATATGCTGTAGGGTATGATCGGTGGAGATAAGGGTGTGAAGCAATTGCCAAACCTGTCTGCTAACAGCTTGGCTATGTCCTCAGATTCAGTATGAGTGGTACTATCCACTCTTAATTTGGTATAAAGCATGGCCTTCCCTTTTTCATTACAGATGTGGTTAAAGAATGCCTTGTGATTATCCTTAGCTATGGACACGAATTTAGTTTCATAATTAATTAGCTTTAGAGGACTTTACATGATGATGTCTAATTTGCTTGTTAAAGCTATGGAGAGTGTTCTTCTGCTGAGACTGTTCCCTCTTATTCCTGGACATCAGTTTTTTTCTCTTGTTGTATAATCTATTTATGCTACATGTCCACCAGGGTGGCTTGTTTTTTGTGAGCAAGGTTTGATCTGTTCTGGTACAGCTATGTCTATGCACTTGTAAATGTTTTTATACAGGGTATTTGTGTACACTTCCATATAGGAGTCTTTCCTGTCAATGGTGGCAGTAGGTTTGAAACTATTGAAACTATATATATATATATATATATATATATATATATATATATATATATATATATATATATATATATATATATATATATATATATGTGTATATATATATATATATATATGTGTATATATATATATATATATATATATATATATATATATATATATATATATATATATATCCCATCTGTTAGGAGGTTATAGTTTGCTTTGCACACATTTTTCCAACTTATGGTTCCTGACAGGGGTCATATACAATTGCTGCACTGAATGTGACTGATTTATGGTCAGACCTTAAAAAGGAGGGTCTTACACATGGAGTGGTTCAGTCATCTTCCATGTCAGAAGTACTAGGTCAAGGACATCCGAGCCTCTTGTGGGGGTGCAGACCAACTGTTCTAGAGTGTTCGTGTTTACAAAGTTCAGGTACCTTAGGGTGAGCATGTTGGAGCCCATATCTGTATCCAAATCAATGGAAGGATAGTTAAGGTTACTCATGCCTAGGGTGTTTGACTGTATTTTGAGTGAGTAGGGTAATTCCAGGAAGGCACTGTGTGGTTTTCATGTTGTTGGACCTGTAGCTAACAATGATGTGGAGCTTTTTTTTTTTTATTTCCTACAGTTAGTTATACTGTTTAATCAGTCTTGAGGTGTGCTTGTCTTTTATGAAGATGGATAAACTTCCTCCTTTGGTTCTTTCACATTCATTTTATAGTCTGAACATGTGGAAGGCATTATAGCCTTTCATGACTGGAGTACTCTCTGCGGCCCAAAACCATGTCTCTATGACTGCACAAACATCGACATTTTCCCAAGTAAGAAGTGCCTCCATTGATATAGTTTCTGATTTAGACTCCTAACATTAAGCAGCATAACCTTGACTTAGTCTTTTGAAGATATTTTTACGTCAGGAACTTTGTTCTTATGACATTGCCTAAAAAAGTCACTATGGGGGAGGCAAGTACTTTGGCCAGTAACCAAAAGGCAGGAGGTGACAGATGAAGACTATCCCTAGCAAAACAGTGTGGTCTGTCAACCATATCATCGCAGCCTGAGAACTGCTGGATCACCCTAGAGTGACACCAGTAGCTAAGCCAATTGTTGAAGTTCACAGTACTTTTGTTTGTATTGAGGCATCATCCTGGGTGAAGGTAGAATGCTGCTTAGGGCTATAGGCATACCTGTCTGGGACACACATCTGAGAGGTCAGATGAGAGGTCAGTCATATCTCTCTTCACATAGTCCAGTGAGGTACATCTCAAGTACTTTACTCCAGAGGTGTAACTGTGGTTGTTGTTGAAAGACTTGAGTGTGTGCCTGATCTTGGGGATCTTGGCACCTGACAGGCAGCTGACTGAGACCTTCTCCTTATACACCCTGGTGAGGGGGACATCTATGTGTCGCACTATGAATTTGCCTATAACCAAGACATTGGTTTTGAGATGTTTTGCCTTAATTGCTTAATGGCTGAGACACTGATAGATTTGTTTTTATGTGTAGTGGGTTCTGTTGGGACTGCCATGTGTGCAGAAGGTTTGCATTTGCAAAGTCTGTGCTCTTTTGTAAGCTTTTAATGAGTACCTCTGTGTATGTGGGTTTATGTACTGTGCACTTGATTTGTTGAGGAGGTGAAGTGTGTGTGCTGACAACCTGTTTGATATCTGGTTTGCTGTTATCTAAGAGAGAAAGCATTTATTCTAGATTCATTGAATACTTGCATCTCTCACATATTGTATTGGTAAGGTTTAGGAGCACATGTTTATCACTATACATGAGGCAATAGAAACCTAGCTGTGTAAAAACACAGATACCCTTATTCAGTATATTTAAATGGTCATTGTTAGCAGAGCAATTGTTTAAGCAGCAACAACTGGGCCTGTATATGAGGGGCATAGGTGCCACCTCAGAGATTGTAATAGACTCCCACTCCATGTGAAGCAGTGCTCTTGAATGACCCTGTTCAATCACAACCTTGACCACTGATTGGGTGATTTTACCTATGTCCCTCATGGACAGGGCCAGCTGATGCTGCTCATAAACATTCTGTGCTAAAAACAACCATCCAACTATGCTCAATAAGGGTACGTGTGTCTATACACATCTAGGCTTCTACATACCCTAGTGCTATTAGGCTAGTACCCTCATATGAAACTATGAATCTATGTCGCTACCCAGTCCTCACAACCGGTTGTCCCCCACATGGGCTGCTGATGTCATTGACTGTAAGTTCACCTGCACTCCTGTATAAATCAGACTTGAGCTGTAGCACTTGCATTAAGTACTGTGTTCTGTAGTTTGTAGTTAAATGGGTAGGGGTTCTGTTCTCACTGCAGTCCACTGGGTGGGTGTGTGCATGTATATGTGTCTAGACAGAGTGGATGTGTGCATCCTACAGTTACTGCTTCAGTGACATGCAATGACAGTGTTTTGATATTTGTTAATGCCTACATATCTATTTCATACATGCCTCCCATCCTCTTATTTCTCATTGATAGTTGATCATGCCTACACATTCATTTCATACAGGCCTCTCAAACTCTTGTCTCCCACATGACCTGTTGATGTCATCTACTATAAATTCACCTGCAATCCTCTATACATCAGACTTGAGCTGTGGTGCTTGCATTAAGTACTGTGTTATATAATCTGTGTACTTAGATAGTTAGGGGTTATGTTTTCACTACAGTCAAGTTTGTGTGTCTAAACAGCAGAGCAAATGTGTGTATCCTACAGTTACTTCTCCACTGCCATGCAATGACAGTGTTTTGATACTTGTTCATGCCTACATATCTATTTCATGCATGCCTCCCATCCTCTTATTTCCCACATGGCCTGTAGATGTCATCTATAGCAGTGTGGACACTTGGTGGTTAAAGTTCAGATTGCTATCTAAATGTGTTCATAGTGCTTGCATTACTGGGTTTATCCATGCTGTGATTAACTTGGAACACCACTTTTCAGATGGAAAACATTACAAACACACATTTCTGCAGTTATTTATAGATCATGCACCTTTGTCACCATTCAGTTGTGTGTGTTAGCTCCTCCTGTACTATGTTATCACCATTGGTAGACTCAATGATTGCACACAATATGGAAGATTCAGCATACTTGGTAACCCAAAGGCCATATACTTTAGCCTGAACTGTTGAAAAATACAGTTCAAACAGTGAAGGGACAAGAACAGATCCCTGTGGTTTGCAGTGGTGACAGGTCTACTGGTACAGGCGGATTCATGAGTTGTCACATGATATGTTTTGTCAGTCAGCCAATTATTTACCCATCAACTGATGTAAGGTTTAATCCCCAACTTGGGGGTTTTCTCAATGATACTTGCATGTGTGATTGTGTAAAAACCTTATGCTAGATCACAATAGGCAGTATGCACTCTCTCTTACCTTCCTCCAGGTCTATCACATGGAATCAATGTGCTGTGACAACATCACACATCACCTATAGTGTGACCCAGCACATACACCTTCCTGATATGGTGGAATACACAGTTCAACACACCCTTCACATGGCCTGTGTTCCCGTCCAAGGGTGTACATCACCTGTTGCATGCGTGTATAGAGACATCCTGATTCTCCTTAATTGTGAGGTAGCCCAACATGTCATCATGGACCTCTTCTACAAGTGTATGCAACAGGCCTGTGTGAGTTGTTACTGCTACATCAGGTCCGTTATAGCTGATAGATGTCCTGAAAGAGGTCATTGAGGGCATGCGTGATAACAACAATATCATCTTGTGAAACTTGAACAGGTGAAAGCATTTGACAAAAAGCCACACTGTAGTAATCAAGCAACACTGCTACATGTGATCATAAACAGCTATATTGCCAAATGGTTAGGCCAGTGTATGACATACATGACATCTCACTAAGTTGAAATATATGACATGACATATATCTCAAGGCCAGTGATCAGGTCAGTACAACAGGGGTGTCTTCTAAGCCTTTGGCTGCCCCTTAATTAAGAGATGGGCATCACAGATAACATACACATGCTGTGTCCAAAGAGCTTGAATGCAATCATTGACCCCCAACTATGATATTAGTGTAATATATACATTATCAACACATACTAGAGATTGCTTCCACAGCCATGACAACACCTGCCTTGACGAGACACATGGAGGGATGTGTTTAATCAGGAAACAGACAAAACAACCAAGTATAATATGGACATCACACTCTATAATCAGACCATTAGGTATGTGACCTGTGTCCTGGGGTATAGGGTTAGTGGTACAGCCACCAGCATGTGGTCACACTGCTGACTACTCCCTTAACTGTAACACAAGTACTGGGTATGTGAAGGACATGCACATCAGAGTGCATACTAATGCCATGGTTCCCAATCTTCATCACACTAATAACTGTGTACAATGCACTCTTCATCATGTACCTCCTGATACATCTTTCAGTGATGTGCAACTGAAATGTACCACCTTTGTCACAGTGCACTGTCACATAGCTTATTGTCCTTACCTAGGCATTCTTTCTGTGGAATACACATGACTGTCTGATGGTGTAGAACACCAATCACGTTGTTACACCAGATGCATGTGTGCTACTTGTTCAACTTATGCACACACTGCATACACAGGTGTTTGACAACATTAATGGCATGTATATGATTTGTGACAGCGTGAATTGTGCCATAGATATATGCCATGCACACAAGGGAACTGGCCTGTATTGGCCATACTGTCACATATAGGTATAACAATGTCCCTTCTAACACCTCCTGCAGATATTACAGTACCAGGACAGTGTACATGGTTACCCTGATAGAGTGTGGATGTATCATACTAGTTGTCCAGTGTGTGTGGAGGCTCATCTGTTATCACTTCACATCATATATGTTATGTCAGAGGCACTGGGATTAGTCGTAGTATTACTCAGATATTGTCCATGATTGTGACTGGTTCTTGTAATGTTTGCCAAGATCCTTTACCTGTGGCCACCTTGCTAGAAGTGCAGGTATATCAGTTTGCACAGCTTCCCAATATGCACCCTACCTCAGTTGTATGTCAGATCCCTGATCGATGTCCTCTGCATTATTCTTATAAGGATGCTTATCTCACCCACACATCCTCTCCATTGTTATGTCACCTTGTGTGACAGTCACAGACAACACATTTTCACTGTACAGACCATACTGTACCATATAGATATGTGGTTGGTGTTGCTGCTACAACCATCTTCCATTTATATGCCCTCCTCTGCTGTACATGCAGGAGTGTCACCTACACTCTTTCCCTGTGTTCATTCCTACAATTCATCTGTGCGTCCCTATTCAATACACACACTTCCCCTGAGTGAACATTTTACATGTTCACCTGTGTCCTGTTACAGATGAGATGGCCTACACCTGTCACCTCTGGGATTTCGGATACTGGCAAAGGCTCTTGCCGCCCCTGTAGTGCCTTTTTAGGCAAGGTTCAAATGACAAATTCACCACCATAACAGGAACAGGCAAGCAAAAACTGAGGGTAATGCTACTCAATGCTAGAAATCTAAATCTCAAAATGCACTCACTTGAGGCACTCCTTAAAATGGAGAACATCAATATCTGTACAGTGACTGAGACCTAGTTCAAGGCTCCAGAGAGCACCCCTGCATTACCAGGCTTACTCATACCACACTTTTCGGCCATCTAAACTGGACTGGAACACCAAAGGTGGAGGTGTGTCCATATTCATTAAGGATATCCACACCTCCAGGCTAGTTGCTCAGCATAATGCATCTGAAATTATCCACTGCAACTAATACTGGGCAAAACTGCAATCCAAATTGTAGCTTGCTACAGATCCCCCACCATGCCCCAGGATTCCTACTTCTTGATATATTAGGGTTCAACCAAACACCCTAATACTGGGCGATTTCAACTACCCCACCATTAACTTGGAAAACTACTCATTTACCAACTCCTTCACTCAGCACTTTCTGGAATTCATAAATTCCAATGCCCTGGAGCAACTTATCCACACCCCACCAGGTGCAACAATATCCTAGACTTAGTCATTACCAACATGAGTGACTGGTGTTCCATACCTAAAGTCAGCTCCTCGTTGGTCCGATCCGACCATAAGCTATTCACCCTAGATATCCACATCCCACCCCCACCCTCCATAATGGAAACCATGGTAAAAAATTAATCCAAAGCCAACTTCATGCTTCTTAAGACAGAAGTGGCAAACCTCATAACAACCATGCAGATGGACAATAGAGTTACGACTAATGAATCCTACACAAATGCACTCTATAAGCACTTACACGAGTGCATGGATTGTGCTATCCCAAACAGAACCAAGATGCTATCCTCCAAAAAAAAGAAGACAATCTGGTGGTCCCCTGCCATAAACAAACAACAGAAGGAAAAAAATGTTGAAAAAAAGAGTAAAATCCCATGAGTGGAGGAGCTCCCTGGTCAGCCTCAGTAAGAAGCTGAGATCCCTTATAAGATCCTCTAAAGCTAGCTACGAAAACAAGATTGCCACTGATTTTAAGGACAGCCATAAAGCATTCTATAGCTATGTCAAGAATCTCAATCGCAACACCCAGATCTGCTCTGAGTTACAGCACAATGGCACAACAATTACAGAACCAACTGATATTGCCAACATCTTTGCCGATATGTTTAGTGCTAACTTTACCCCCCCACCCCCTAAAAGGCTCATATCTATACAGGAAGAATGCAGAGTCCCTGTAATCACAACTACACAGGTAAAATCAGCACTCTCTAAAGCCACAAACGCAGCATCCATGGGACTGGACAACATCCCAGGTTGCGTTTTACACAAACATCAGAATGAATTGGCTCCCCACCTAAGCACCATGTTCAGTCATAGCCTCACATCAGGCATTGTGCCCACTGAGTGGTGCACAACAATAATTAAGCCACTCCACAAAGGGGGAGCCACCACTGATCCTGGGAACTACCGCCCTATTAGCCTGATGAGCCTGATCTGCAAGGCCATGGAACATATCATCATGGAATTCATAAACAAAGACATTGGTAACTTCCAAACTCTGGACCCCACCCAGTTTGGGTTTGTGAAAGGCAGATCATGCCTCCTGAATCTGGTCGACTTCTTTGAGACAGTCACTAAAGCCGTAGATGAGGGTAAGGTGTTCACACAGCCTATCTTGACCTCGCCAAGGCTTTCAACACCATCCCCCATTCTGGAATTATAGCTAAACTCACTAAACTAGGTATAAATTCCTATGTCACAAGATGGGTTGCCAACTGGTTCACTGACAGAACCCACACTGCAAAAGTTACAGACTCCCAATCTGACTTCAAACCAGTGACAAGTGGAGTACCAGAGGGTTCAGTCATGGGACCTCTCCTGTTTGGTATCTAGCTCTCTGAAGTACAGGCTAACACAGAAGGCCTCTGGCTAATGAAGTTCACAGATGAATGCAAACTCGGAGCTATAGTCGAGTCCCCAAATGATGTGCATATCCTACAGAAGGGCCTCACTGAGACAGATGCCTGGTGTCAGAGCCATGGCCTCAAGCTCATTGCCAAAAAGTGCATTGTTATCCCATTTGGTAAAAACTCTGTACCCATGAACTACCACATAGGCAGCAGTCCTCTTAACACCAAATGTGTGATGAGACCATGGGACTCAGGTGGACAGTAGTCTGTCCTTTGATAATCACATTGCCACAGTAGACAGGAAATCCTTCTACATGGCACACCTCATCACAAAAGGGTTCTCATCCAGGAAAAAAAAGGTCATTGTTCCCCTCTACTCGATACTCATTAGACCCATTATAGAGTACAATGCCCCTTTTTGGAATGTACCTCACAAGACATCTGCAGCAGCTGGAAAGGCCTCAGATGTACTTCACAAAGAGGATTACTGGCCTCAAACAGATGCCGTACACTGACCGTCTCAAAAAACTCCAGCTTTACTCTGTATCATATCGCCTACTCTGAGGTGATCTCTGCCTAACATATGAAGCTATGTCAAACCCAGAGCTGTTGGACATGCTACACCTAAAGAAATCCCAATCCCTCCGAGCTACATGTTCTAGGGACCTAAACCTTGTCACCACAATAAACAGGACATGCTGGATGGGTAGATTCCTGTCCCAGAGACTACGCATACTCTGGAACAAGCTACCCATCTATGTCAAGCAAAGTTCCTCATTAACACTCTTCAAGAAAAATCTTGATGAGTGGATGGGAAATAGGAAATACACCCCAGGGATCACTTCTGTGGCTCTGCTCGACAGGGACACAGGAAATTAACTTTCTTGGGTTGGCGTAAGCTAGTGAACTTTGTTGACTAGGCTTACTTAGGCCCTTGGGCCAATAGCCTAGTACCTACCTATAAATGTATGAACACAGCTTCAGTACAGAATGCCAGGAATGGGATATCACAATATTCTGCACTGTAGGTACACTGTCTTGTACTGTACTGTGTTTGGACCATATACTTCACATTCATACCTCTCAACTGTCATGATTTGTGCAGAATGTCCAGTTTTTGTTTCACATTTGTGCTCTTTTCCTCATAACATATTTTCCTGGAAGATCATGGGGATGTCATTGCAGAGTGCAGTCAGAAACTGATGATTGACATTTAAGTTTCAAACTTCATGCTCTTCAGAAAGTTCATGCTAATGTACAACCTAATATATTCTATCAACTTCATAAGTTTGGACATGGAATATGGCTTTGTCTACATTTCTCACTCTAAAAGGTTGAGAGTGTTACATTCAAACTCATTCCCATATGACATCTTTGTTAAATACATCCCAATTACTGGTTATTTGTCCTCTCGTTAAGTTGGCCTCTGTGCAGATATGTTGCACTAACAGAATTACAGTTGTTTGTACAGCCATACCTCTCAACTGTACAGATTTGTTTAGAATGTCCAGATTTTGCCTCATATTTTTGGTCTATTTCTCATACAGTTGTAGTTTTCTGGCAAATCATTGGTAAATTATTGAGGGTTGAAGTCAGAAAATAGTGACAATGTAATTTTCAACTTAATATCTGTCTCTACTTCCCATATAATACATTTATTACACAAAACTTATGCCCTGCTCACCCTCTGTAGACAGTCTCCCATATGAATATCTAAGATTGCTGCTCCCTCTATTGCCTGCCAAGTCTCTGTCTTGATCAATCAGTCTATTCATGAGTTATATGTCCTATCTGGAAAAAAAAATAGATCATTCCTCTTCATAAAGGGGGAAACTCCACTGAAATAAACTTCATATAAATTGCAATGTTGTCCCCTCTTTCCAAGATCTTAGAAAAATGTATTTATAAACAACTTTTACAATACTTACTCCAAGAAAATCTATTAACCTCTACTCAATACAGCATTCACCCAGATCAGAGCACAATGACTGCCCTTGTTGCGTTTTTTGGACCACATCATTATAGCCAGAGATCACAATTGTGTTTCTTCCCTCTCCTTAGCTCTCTAAAGCATTCAATACAGTTTGACATACCAAACTACTCGCAAAAATGGCTGCTTTAGGCTTTTCCAGTACAACAGTCACTTGGTTCTCTAGCTACCTATCTAACTGGCTGCAATCAGTTAAATGGCTCTCTACTTATTCATCTTTTCTCCCAGTTAATGCAGGTGTTCCACAAGGCTCTGTACTTGGCTCTCTCCTTTTTATCATGTTTACAAATAATCTACACACATCCTCCCAACAAGCTATACTTATACAATATGCAGACAATCCCACTGTAATTTGCCCATCTAATAGTCCTTCCCAATTACAATCTATCACTCAGCAGGCTTTCAACTCTATTGAAAACTGGCTCAGTGAAAATCAGCTTTTCCTAAATCCAAATAAATGCACTTATTTCTCCCCAAATCACAAATACACATAAAAGACCTTCAAAATATCCTCTCTCAACAATACTGAAATAGAGATTGTACCTTACACAAAGTTACTTGGTGTCATAACAGATGATCAACTGAAATGTGACCTTTATATTCAAACTTGCATAAAAAGAACACACCAAAAACTGGGCATGCTCTATAGATCAAAAGGATTTCTTACCAACTCCTTAAGAGTTACTCCAGCCAATACATACCTCCTTCCTTCACTACTATATGCCTCACCCATTTTCATCAACATTGAGATCAACTCTTAAATCAAAACTTGAGCTTTGCTATAACAAAGTGGCTAGATTTGCAGCCAGTCGGTCATACAACTCCCATCACTGCTCCACCCTCAGATACTGAAACTGGCTTGAGTTACCTCATTACCTCAATTTCACCCAACTCCTCCTTGCTCATAAAATGGTATTTAAATCCTAATCCTGCCCAGAAACCAGCACCATTCTTAACCATTACCTTGCTAATTGCCCTCTTTGCTCATCTGAGTAGTACCTCCTTGAAATCCATAAACCAAAAAAATCTATCAGTCACTGCCTATATTCCTACTCAGTAGCCAAGGTCTGGAACAGTATTCCTACAGATATTAGAGTAATGTCATGTAGTCACATATTCAAACAATATCTAAAGAGATTTCCCCTTAACTCCTGCCTCTGTACTTGTCTTACACCAGGCTGACACTACCCATTATTCCTTCCTTCTCTTCCTTTATCTCCTCTCTTCCTTCTTCCTTCTCTTTCCTTTGCTCTTCTTTTCCCCTTCCTTTCCTCTCTTCTCTTATTAGCCAAAGCACCACTTACTAATTCGATAGTTCACTACTTTAACGCCATTTCCTAATCTCCCCTAGTGCAAAATCTCTTTCCTTTCTCTTAGTATTTTACCCATATTTAAAATGCTTAAAGTCTTTATCATTGGTTATCAATGCTGATTGTAATTTACTAGGTGTCCAATATCTGAGGATTGTTGTTTAATATTCGCTGTATGATTTTCTGATCTGATTTTATTTATCCTGCATGTCAATTCTTTTATTTGTTACTGCATTTTACATGATAATATTATGTAGTTTATTAACTGAAATATGTATGTTGGAGCTTTTTTTCCATGGGGCACTGAAAA
>NC_056725.1:78433448-78655948 GCF_019279795.1 Protopterus annectens | reverse complement strand
AACATACACACACAGCTGTATGAGTCTATCAGTATCCTTCTTTAACACAGGATATTGATACACTTATACAGCCAAAAGATTCACTGAATCACTTGGCTGAATGTAAATTCCTTATTACAGGTATTTCTGGGGGAAGAACATATGACCAATTAGTACAGGTCTCACCCCTGGAATGCCTCGTTATTATTAGTGGTAGGCCACAGAGACTGCCCACTATCGTGCTTCACCATGGTAGGGTTGTCTTCAAATCAGACATGATTACTGCAAGGTGTATATCAGGTTCACATCTTGTGGCAACCTTTCTGAATTTGGCCCTTAGACTACTTGTAGACTGTACACTGACTGAAACACACATTGATGTTGTCACTTATCAGGCTAATAATATCTTGTTCAAGTAATCCATCCAGCCTCTTGGTTGGGTAGTGGTAGTACTCTCTGCTGATAGTCATCAGTTTAAAAACTTGATTCTGGTAATGGCAACAGATGCTTCCTCTTGCTTCACTAAATCTACAAATCAAGATCAGGTACCAATGAGATCCATTTACACCAGTCACTGCAGTCTGATACACCAGTCACTACAGTCTGTTAAACCAGTCACTACAGTCTGTTACACCAGTCACTACAGTTTGTTACACCAGTCACTAGTCTGTATCTCGACTATACTACTCATAACATACTGTCATGTAAATTTAGTGCCAGCTTCACCCCAAAAATATCTACTGCTTATCCTGATGGAATCCAGCTTCCATCCATCATGAAACAACACATACTGAAGGTTTTTGCCAAAATGAATAAGACCTCATTGGTGAAGCCTGATGATGTATTTGAGTGCCTAATCCATAGCCTTAAACAAGCATTGATGGATCCCCTCCTCTGCCTCTTCAACCTGAACCTAACAACTGTCTTTGTCCCACAGGAGCGGGACACAGTTTTTGTAAAGCCATTCCACAAAGGTGGTCCCATCATGGACCCACTGACCCTGAGAATTCCAGACCTATCAACCTAGCATGTCTTATATGATAAGCTATGGAATGTATCATAACTGACCCAATTAACTGGGATAATAGAAATCAGATCAGACTCAACCCTTTTAGTTTGGCTTTGTCGGGGGAGATCTTGTCTAATGATCTCTGTAAACATATTTAAGAGGGTTAATCAGGACATAGACAGTGAGTAAGCAGTCCACACAGTGTACTTTAACCATGCAAGGCAGACAACCCTCTCCTCCTCCCACGTAACACTAACACTTGTGAGAGATGCAGCTATTTAGCCAGACTGGAGGCTGAGCTCTCTCAACTCAGGACTGGCAAGACCAGGCAGGAGGAGAAGGCAACTACACACACCACAATACCAGTCTCACATAACTCAACCACACCACTGAATCAAACACATAAACACACTAAGACATACTCGGAGGCTCTGAGTAAAAATTTACCTAAACAGCAGAGGCCTCCAAAGCAGACACCCAAGCAACTGCAAACTCAATACACCACACAAACAACACATAAACAACAAAATCAGTGTGCAAAGCAGTCACTGCCCTTAAGGCCAAATACAACACCAAACATACTTGTCATAGGTGACTCCATAGTCAGACACACTGACGTCCCGCTCACCAGACTGAGTAAGGAGAAGGTCACAGTAAGCTGCCTGTCGGGCTAGAATCCGCCACATAACACAAGCACTCAGGTCTCTCAACAGCAGGTACAAGTACGACTCAGTCATTGTCCACGCTGGTGTCAACGACCTGAGACGTACCTCCTTGGACTACATGAAAGAGACATTGAGGAGCTCTCTGATTATGTAGCCCAGGCAGGTATGACCCTGACCTTGAGCAGTATCCTACCTTCACCTAGAATGATGCCACAATACAGTGATAAGATGATCAGCTTTAATAATTGGCTTAAATTCTGGTGTCATTCAAAGGGGATCCAATGTCTGTCTGCCTGGGATGACATGCTGGACAAGCCACGCTGTCGCAAGGGACAGCTTGCACCTGTCACCCTAGGCTTCGATATTGGCAAAGGCTCTTGCCACCCCCATAGTGCCTTTTTAGGCAAGGCTCAAATTCTAAACCTACCACCCTAGAACACAAAAAGTAAAAAACTAAGGGTAATGCTGCTCAATGCCAGAAGTCTCAATCTCAAGATGCACGCACTCAAGGCCCTTCTCAGTATGGAGAACATCGATGTCTGTGCTGTGACAGAAACCTGGTTCAAGGCTCCTGAGAGCACCCCAGCACTAGCAGGTTTCACCTCATATCATGCGTTCGGCCCCAAAATCCGGACAACACCAAGAAAGGAAGGGGTGTCCATATTCATAAAGACACCCACACCACAAGGTTGGTGGCAATGCGATGCATCGGAGACCATCCAGGTGCAATTAACCATAGGCAAGACTGCTCTGCAATTTGTAGCATGTTACAGGCCACCCTCTCAAACTCAGGAACCTCACATGGCCTTCCTGAAAACAATGGCGGGGATAAATGTATCTCCAAACACCATCATACTAGGTGACTTCAACTACCCTAATATAGACTGGGAACACTACTCAAGCCCAAACACTCTAGCCCAAAGGTTCCTGGAGTTCATAAACTCAAATGCCATGGAACAACTAGTCACCATCCCCACAAGAGGAGAAAACATACTTGATCTCATCATCACGAACATGGGATCAAAATGTTCAACACAGGAAGTATACCCCTCACTGGTGAGATCAGATCATAAACTAATCTCGCTGGAGGTCCTCATCCGCCCCCACCTGAAATAAAAAGACCACAGTGAAAAACTTCTCAAAAGCCGACTTCACACTTCTAAAACTAATGTGGTCTCCTTTAAGGCCCCTGAGCCAGTGGTAAACATTACTCAAACCGCTGAATCACTTACAAATGCCTTCTACCAGCACCTACAGGACTGCATGGATCAGGCAATCCCAAACAAAACTAAGACTCTTTGTACCAAAGGCAAGCGTCCAGTCTGGTGGACCCCAGCCATAAACAAGCTCTACAACAAAAGGAGGAAGCTACTACAAGATAGAGCAAAATCCTTGAAAGGTAAGACACCTTTGATCATTATAAGTGAAAAACTAAGAGCTCTCATAAAATCATCCAAGGCAAATTTTGAGAGAAAAATCGCCAAGGACTCAAAAGACAATCATAAGGCCTTCTTTAGCAATGTTAGAAACCTAGGAGGAAACTCCCAGATATGCTCAGAATTAGTTCAAAATGATGTGAAGATTACTGAACCTACACACATTGCCAACATACTGGCTGACAGGTTCAGTGCAAACTTCTCCCCCTCCCCAAAGGAGAGATATCTATACCAGAGGATTGTAGCCCCCAAACATCTCCAACACCCAGGTGAGAACTGCTCTCTCCAAAGCAAAAAACACAGCATCCATGGGACCGGATGGTGTCCCCGGCTGTGTGCTCCACGAACTCAATGAGGAATTAAACCCGCAGTTAGGACAGCTGTTTAATCTTAGCCTCACCTCAGGATACGTACCAAGGAGTGGCGCATGGCGACTGTGGTCCCACTTCACAAGGCGGTGCCTCCACCGACCCTGGAAATTACCGTCCCATTAGCTTGACAAGCCTTATCTGCAAAGCCATGGAGAGGATCATAATGGAACTCATAAATAAAGACATAGGGAACTTGCAGACTTTGGATCCAACCCAGTTTGGCTTTGTCAAAGGCAGATCATGCCTTTTAAACTTGGTTGACTTTTTCGAGACAGTCACCAAGGCCATTGATGAGGGAAAGGCAGTCCATACAGCCTACCTTGACCTGGCAAAGGCCTTTGACACAATACCCCACTCAGGTATCATCGAAAACTCATCAGCTTGAATGTAAACCCATACATCACAAGATGGGTTGCAAACTGGCTAAGTGACAGAACCCACAGGGTCAGAGTTGCTGGAGCCATGTCAGACTCAAAGCCTGTCACAAGTGGTGTCCCACAGGGATCAGTCCTGGGTCCACTCTTGTTCGGCATCTACTTTTCTGAAGTACAAGCAAACACAGGAGGGTTATGGCTGACAAAGTTTGCAGATGACTGCAAACTGCGCCATAGTCGAAAAACACATCTGACACAGATATCCTTCAGAAGGGCCTCACAGAAATGGATAACTGGTGCCAGAGCCATGGCCTAAAGTTAAATGCCAAGAAATGCATAGTCATACCCTTCGGGAAAAACAAGGTTACCCCTAGCTACCATATAGGTGGCAATCCACTGAGCACAGAAGAAGTCATCAGGGATCTGGGGACCCAGGTTGACAGTAGCCTTCGTTTGACACTCATGTTGCTAAAGTAGTTAGGAAAACCTTCTACATTGCCCACCTGATCATGAAGGGATTCACATCTAGATCAAGGGAGGTCATCGTCCCCCTGTACTCATCACTCATTAGACCTATGATTGAGTACAATGCCCCATTCGAATGTATCTGACCCGACACCTGCAGCAGCTGGAAAGGCCCCAAAAGTTCCTCACCAAAAGGATAAAGGGTCTCAAAAATATGTCTTATGCTGCCCGACTGAAAGAACTCCAGCTCTATTCAGTCTCATACCGCTTGCTCAGAGGTGACCTGTGCCTGACATATAAGGCCATGTCAAACCCTGATTTGATGAATATGCTTCACCTCAAAAATCTAGATCCCTCAGAACCACAAGGGCGGGAGACTTAAACCTTGACACGGTTATTAATAGAACGTGCTGGAGGGACAGATTCATCACCCAGAGACTCCCTATGCTGTGGAACAAAATCTCGGTACATGTGAGGCAGAGCACCTCGCTGGCCTTGTTCAAGAGGAATCTTGACCAATGGATGGGGGATCGCAGATATACCCCAGGGATTACTTCAGTGTCACTGCTTGACAGAGGCACAGCAAAATAATAGGCATAGTTTTATTCAAACTAAAGGGGTGGCGAAAGCCAAATAACTATGGGCTAGGCTTATAAATGCCCTTGGGCAGATAGCCTAGTACGAACCTATGAACCTATGAACCTATTACATGTAAATATAATAAGCATACTGAAGGAGCTCCAGACTGAATCATAAGAGTTGATCTAGTAATCAAGGGCACACATAGAGAGTAATCTATTCTTTGGCCATCGTGCATTTACAGTAGTGAAGATGTAATTCTGTGTTGTGAAACTTATAAACAAGAGTATGGCATCTAAGTCCATGGAAGTCATTGTTCCACTGTATTCAGCATTTATCAGACCTATCATTGAGTAGAATAGCACCTTTGGTATGTACCAAGCCAGCCACATACAATTGGAATGCTCACTGAGTTTCCTCACTAAAAGAATACAGGGCATAAGTAACATGTCCTTTGAAGACCACCTAAATGCCATATTCCTGTATTCTGTCTTCTTTAGGCTGTTGGTGGGAGATCTATGCCTGGTATACAAGGCATTGTTGGACATCACCCTGATGGACCTCCTTTATATAAAAAAAAACAGTGCCATAATTACCTGTTCTAAAGACTTAAACCCTGCCTGTGATATAATTAGGGTCTGCTGGAGAGACAGGAATGTTTCCCAGAGACTATCCTTTCTCTGAAACAGACACCCTATCCATTTGTATCAGAGTTCTTCCCTAACCCAATTCAAATGTAATGTGAAGAAATGGACAGGGAACAGGAAATTCATCCCTGGTTTGGCACCTCTGTCTCTAATAAACACAAGCAGCCTATAAATGTTTCACCCCCACCCCCCGCTGTCCCATGCATGCAAATATTTCTTCTTCTCTGTTTATCCTTATCAAGGATACCAGGACATATCAGGGACTTGGGATGCATGCCTCGGCTTAAAAAGGCCCCAGTGGTTATTAGCCTAGTAACTATTTATAAACCTAGAAATCTAAAAGCAGACTCTGACATTATGTTGTGCTCTCTACCTATATCTAGCTTAGCTGTAGCTGTTCAGCCTTTCATCAGCAGGTCTTCTGATGAGCTGTTGTATTTGCTGCCAGAGGGCAATTGAATTAAATCCATATTTCATTGACATGGTTATTGTCTGCTCTAATACTATATGAAGCATGCACTCTGTTAATGGAACGCAGTTCAGTCATTAGTAAATATTTGTGCTTCACACTGATCGTTTTTCCTCAGAAACTTCAGTTTCTTTATTTAACATTCTGTTCCATTTCTTATCATCTTTGGTGTAATGGTTTCACCTCTCACAAAGCTGACAGTCCTTATTAAATGCTTTGCAACATGCTCTCTTCAATGGTCATAAGTGTTTGGGTTTCATTTATTTTCCGCATGTTTATCACCAAATGCCATCCTGTCTGACATTTGGTTACCAACATTTTGTTTTATATTTAATAATTTAACAGGTTTAGCTTTTGTTTTGCTCAGTTTTTCAGTTATTACCTTTATCTTGCATAGTTTGCTAGCTCTGTATAAAACTTATTTTTCAGCATTAGATTTATCTCTCTTTAATAATGTACCTTTTAGCTGATCACTTCTCTGTCCATACACAATGTTTGTCTCTGGTCAGAAAATTAGCCAAATTGCAAAATCCACAGTGACCTTTGTTTAAGATCAGTCACTTACATACATTGACTCTTGAAAAATGCTGTACATATTGGAACTTTTCATTGTCTAGTTGCATACTTGTAATTTGTATTTAAAGACAGATGTGTCTTTTTTTCCCTCCTGTCCAAAGGTAAATGTGTTAAATACCCTTGATCCTTCTTTGTCTGTAACATGAAACAACACTGCTCACTGTATTCTATCAGATTTTTCCACAAATTCATTGGATATGGAGATTCAGCTAGGGCTGCCCTTTGATCAACTGATGCCCTAGGCAAAAGGGCTCCAAAGCGCACCCCCTCACACCACCTCTTACCCCCATCCTGGCATACCTACATGATCCAGATTACTGGAAAAGCACCCTTGCTAGAGCGGCACACTAGACGGCTGCCTAGTTGGCCTATGCCTATGGCCTGGTATGGATTCAGCTCAAAATGTTGACTCTATTAATTTTCAGTTTGAAAATGAAGTTCTGATACACTTTCTGAGATGTTGGTAGTTATGGCATAGTCATAATGAGCCAAAATTTCTAAGAATTAAGCCAGCACACAATAGTCCAGTGGACTTAAAAAATAAAAATACAAAATGCAATGCAGAAACTGTAGTTTTTACTTTACTAAAGTATGATGTGTTTACTTAAGAAATATGAGAAATTAGACAAATGGCAGATGATTTTAACATTTTCAGTAGTACTGTTGGCCTGTTACTGCCAATATATGTGATACTGCTCATCTTGTCACATGATTCTTTGGAAGGATGAGTATGTCAGTAAAGACAGCTGCAATATCAACAAGAGTTTGTAGAATGAAGACAAATGTAATTCTTTGCACTTTGCCCATTTAATTCTGATAACATGTCTTATGGTCTCCATTGTAGCACCTTTTCATCTGG
Organism: Protopterus annectens; assembly: GCF_019279795.1. Classification (NCBI taxonomy): domain Eukaryota; kingdom Metazoa; phylum Chordata; order Ceratodontiformes; family Protopteridae; genus Protopterus; species Protopterus annectens. The sequence goes on along the minus strand of NC_056725.1, from coordinate 78,648,519 downwards.
CGGTATGTCATAAATGAATAAATAAGGAAATGTTAGACCAGAGCTGTATACTGCTGCAAGACTACATGCCTCAGTTACCCACTGGAATTTTTAAATTAAATATTTTTATTTATTTTGAAAATATCCAGCATTTAATTTTAAACAACTCAGACATCCAAACTCATGAGTAAGGAATGAGCTATATACAATGCCTGCATGATTCAACATCTTGCATCTATAATCTGTCTGATCTTATTTCATGATAACCATTTATATCCTTGTCACTATCCCTACCTCCATGTCTGTTTTATTGTTGTAATACATCCTTCTGTGATTTTATTGTGGTTATGTGTTGTAATGCATCCTTCTGTGGTTTTATTGTAGCCATGATTTAGAATTATTTCCCTTTGTCTGTGATACTCTGCTTCCATGTAATTCTCCATGTAAGGCCCCCTAATCTTTGATGTCAATTAAAGGAATCCACAAACGCTGTTACTCAGTGTATGAAAGTGATTCTGAGGACTGTGTTTTTTTTTTTTTTTATTCTAGTGATAGCAGTGATGGCCATGTTGTTCTTTTAACTTTTGATGCTGGTGTTATAAATTCTTACAAGGGTGCAGAGTTTAGCAGAAAGTTTAGATGATAGCGAAGTTGATGTTGATAACATTTTGTGGCCTGTTCCATTCCATATTGAAGAACATTTGGGAAATAAAGATTAGCATGGGTTATAATACAATGAATTTCTTTTGCTGGTGATTATGATATGAAATATATTCATAGCTAGACAGATATGGGTTTATGTCATATTACTGAGTTTAAGAAAGTTGAAAGTCATATGATCGAGACCATATTTTGAGTTTCCGAAAACTCTAATGTAAAACAAAAAAAAATCTGTGTTTTTGTAGGGGGGCAAACCACCACACCCCCTGCAAATTAGATCTACCAACTCCAAGGCTGTAGTACAGTGGGGAAAAGGGTAAATTCCTTGTTAAAGTATGTCCGTGTAGATCGTGGTACAGTGAGGAATGGCGAACTTACCCTTCTCCCCACTGTAGTGCAATCTTGGAACTGGGGTATATAATTTGCAAAGGGTGGAGGGAGTGCAGGAGAGCATGTCCTTGCAAAAATAAACATTTATTTTTTTGCATACAAGTTTTCTGAAACTCAAACATATGGTCTTGACCATATGAATTTTGTGTTTCTGACATATATATATATATATATATATATATATATATATATATATATATATATATATATATGTCTGTGTGTGTATGTGTGTGTGTGTGTGTGTGTGTGTGTGTGTGTGTGTGTGTGTGTGTGTGTGTGTGTGTGTGTGTGTGTGTGTGTGTGTGTGTGTGTGTGTATTTTTTAACTGATAAAACAGCAATGAAGGTAAGAATAGCAATAAATCAGATAAAACCTGACAGTACCAATTGTTATAACAGAATAAGATTAGATTTAATTTTGTGGTCACATTTACTGTTGTCACTGATGACTCGCAGTGGTACAGTGTTTTTGTTGTTAATGTTTTGAGTGGCAGCAGTATGCGTACAGATAAATTGCTTTTGTTTGATATGCAAGGGAGGAAGTTAATGAACAGTGTGGATCTGTTTCAAAATTGCCTTTGAATATGAAATTAGCTATGACCACTGTTATGACCCTCACAGAGAATATAGTTCTTACACACACTCACACACACACACACACACACACACACACACACACACACACACACACACACACACACACACACACACACACAATTGTTTTGGGCCATGGGAACGAAATTTGGTGCATTAGTTATGCAATGAAAACTGGGGTTTTTTTGCATTATTATTTCTGAAGAAAATATAATAGGAAATGTAGTACGGCTATGCAGCACAGTTTATGAGGAAACAAACACTTATTCCTGAAACAACTGGAGAGTAATAGAAACAGGATGTAATGCTGAGAGTGCTAGGAGTAGATCATCAAGTTATATTGGAATGTGCACAAGGAAGTTGTGTATGAAGTGTTCAGCAGTATTGTGTTAAAGTCCTGTGTGTGTGTGTGTGTGTGTGTGTGTGTGTGTGTGTGTGTGTGTGTGTGTGTGTGTGTGTGTGTGTGTGTGTGTGTGTGTGTGTATGCATGTGAAAACCTAGTTCTACAATGCTCGGGACAATTGAGAAGTATACACAGTCCTTCTAACATGACACCTTGGCTTACATACTTAAAGCAATATATAAATAAGTAGATATTTCCACAGGAAAAAACACATCATCAATGCCAATTTTAAAAATGAACAGTGGCAACCATGATCCTAATGGCAGTACAACACACACACATACAACATTTCAGCAATCCACAAACTTAATTGTAACTCTTTGAAAAGTAGTGCCATGTAAAGTAGTAGACCAGCCTCTATGATATATTGATTAGAATATGTAAAGTAGTAAACCACCCACTACAATATACTGATTAGATTATGTAAAGTAGTAAACCACCCACTACAATATACTGATTAGATTATGTAAAGTAGTAGACCACCCACTATGATATACTGATTAGAATATGTAAAGTAGTAAACCACCCACTACAATATACTGATTAGATTATGTAAAGTAGTAGACCACCCACTATGATGTACTGATTAGAATATGTAAAGTAGTAAACCACCCACTACAATATACTAATTAGATTATGCAAAGTAGTAGACCACCCACTATGATATACTGATTAGAATATGTAAAGTAGTAAACCACCCACTACAATATACTAATTAGATTATGTAAAGTAGTAGACCACCCACTATGATATATTGATTAGAATATGTAAAATAGTAAACCACCCACTACAATATACTGATTAGATTATGTAAAGTAGTAAACCGCCCACTACAATATACTGATTAGATTGTGTAAAGTAGTAGACCACCCACTATGATATACTGATTAGAAGATGTAAAGTAGTAAACCACCTACTACAATATGCTGATTAGATTACAAAACAACTGAATGTAAATGCATTTACATAGTTTTATTGTTTTTATCCTGTCAGAGTTGAAATACAGAAAATAAAATAAGAGCAAAGTCTCCAAAAAAAAAGTCTGTAACACTTTAGTATTTCTAAGTCCACTCTAGCATTGTTTACCTAACATGATATAAAATAGAGGCAGAGTTTCAAAGAAAAATAGGCTTTAGCTTGCAAATGTAAGCACTTTCTTGACAAGTCCAGCTATGAAACAAATAATCCCCCCAAAGAAAATATACACAGCAGTTATCACTGCAGCAAGTAATACTGCTGTTGCAACACATGCAAAATGAAACAAAAACAGTTAAAGTGTGACACACCATTTTAATATTACACATTCCTTTGAGGACTAGTTTAACATCTCAAACCAATCCTCTAGTTCATTCTAACAGTAGCTTGCATTGCTTATTATAATTCAAAACCAGATTAAAGCTTTGATCCCCTCTAGTTGAGTTTTCTTAATTGTACAAGCAGTTTTGAATCGCTATTCTATAAAGGCTGCGAAAAAGTCTCCAGAACAATGGGCATTAAAAAAAACATCTGCTAATGTATGGAAATGATACTCTGAATCTCCCTTGTATCTTATTTATACCTCAAAATAAAGATCTACTACACTTAGAATTTTTCTCCATAACTACATTGCCCATATTGCTTTCACAACCATCATCACTAGTTTTCCCAAGCAGGGGAACATAGATCCAGAGGACCACATATTTATGAAGCCTTGTGTAAACGTTCCCAACCCTGTTCCAACTTCCTCCGTTACACTGTTGACTAACCTGGGCAGATAACCCCTTTGTAAAAATAATTCCTTTATTTTCATAATCTGTACTATAAAATCATCATAAAGGGTGGTCATCCTAGCTGCCCTAACTAATTGCCCCCTAAAAATGTTACTCTTTTGATGGGGTGGATGTTCACTATGATAATGCAGGTATGAGTTGGAAAAATTCTCTTTCCTATATAATTTAGAAATAAAACTACTGTGGGTCACATCTTTATCGATGGTGACATCAAGATTACTAATCTCATTCTCAGCAAATTGTAAACTTTAAAAAATCAGTAGTACTATTTATAAAATCCAAAAATTCCCTCCGTTTCTCAACTGATACATTCCATATCCTAAAAATTGTAGGTATAAGATATAAAACCTATATATCCAAATTTGAACACATACTCTTGCTCCCAGTGGTAAAGTACCATGTTGGCATACATTGGGGCGCAAGCTGCACCTGTCGCTACACCACTCAATTGCTTATACAATTTACCTTCAAAATGAAATTAAAGTTATTAGTTAAAGCCATTTTCATGCATTACACAAGAAACCTTAGTTCACTGTCCTTCAAAAATTCATTTATAGCCTTTTCAAACCATTGTAAACTGACTCCATAGGGAACAACAAGTCTACTACTTCAGTAATAACTAGAAGACTTGGAACCTGCTACAAGTCTTGATTAATTTTCATTAAATAGTCACAAAAGGTATGAGTGGCATAAAAGTTGAAGAGACCCTCTACCTGTCAGCTACCCAATGGAGGAGAACCTTATCAAGCATGTTAATACAGACATTGAGGGCATAAAAGCATATATTATAACAAATTAATTAATAGTATGTTTCAGACTCAAGCTTCATTGGTACAATATATGCTAATGCTCAGCCATACTTTAACCTCACCATTGATGACATTACAAAATAGCTTCAACATGTTGCAGTTCAAAAGCATGTGGCACAATTAAGGATCAAGGAGGCCACGGGGTAACAATAGCTAATCCACAAATGTTTTCAGTTATCATTACACCAGCCTAGGGTGGGTGTACTAGACAGCCAACTCCTCAGCTAAAAGTACATGCTTTGGACTATACTGTAGCACATGCTTCCAGTAGTATAAATTGGGTAAGCTTATACATGACAACACCTTAAAACACAGTACTATGTGCAGCTACTTGTCCCTATTTATTCTGTCTACACCATCTAATGGAGTTGCCATGGGGTGGTAAGCCAATGACACCATGATAGCAAACCAATACAATTTAAGACAGCTACTAGAAGTAAATAAAAACATCTGCTGAATATCTTTTACTTTAGAAATGAAAACATCTGCTGAATAAAAATGCTCTTATAAAAAAAATGCATCTGGTGAATATCTTTAGTTACTATGTACCATCATACAAGAGATGACCAACTAGTCACTTATAGAAATTTGATCACCCAATTCTATTTTTTTTAAATGCTGATATTAGTTTCCCCACATGTTAACCAGCATGGAGCTCACTACATTGCCTTCTGCTCCGTTTAATTACCCAAAAATGCTTGGGAATCAACAAATGGCAACTTCCACTCTGTGAATAATGGCACACATTTATAAAATACAGTTTACTATCAATATGACGACGTTAAAAAAAATTGAGGCAGACATATCGAAAGTAAACTGCGAAAATAAAAAAAATAGAACAAGACACAATGTCAAATCTGCTGATTCAGCATATTCGACATTGTTTTTGAAAACATGTGATGTCAGTATAGGAGCTCATGTAAAGTAAACTCCTATACCTAACATCATGTTTTTGCAGGGGGGGGCTGTGCCCCCCCACACCCCCTGCTAACTATATATTCAAACTCTGAGGTCACACTACAGTGAGGAAAGGGATGAATTTCCCAAACCACACTGTACCACAATCTCTGTACAGTTCTTTGCATTTATATTAGTGAATGTTGAATGCACAGTGCAGTTGATAATATAAACTTTCAGACATTCAGATGTTCCGCCAGGTGAAAATTCGAGCATCTGTGTGTTTCGAATTTTCTACCTGGGGACATCTCAACCACAAAATTTTAATAGTCAACCATATAATACAGGTGATTAGCACCTTTGTCCATTTACAGGTTGTTTGTGGTTTATAAGCTTGGTGCTCAGTTCCTGTATTTTGATTTTTATTTCTTCTCAGGGAGAAGCTTGAAGAGCACATGGGAGATACTTGGTATGCAAGATATGAAGCATCTGCATAAATATTTCCCCATCTGTCCTCATACGTACTATGTTATAATGCATGCAGGGCATCTTCCGCTGTCTTGGCATGCAGTTCAAAGAGAGTAAGTTATCCTTGTCTTAACAGAGTGGAGTTACAAATGCAGTGGTCCCACACACCTTTTCCAGGCAAATAAAGTTAAGGTATTATACTATATGCTGCCCGCCCCCCCCAAAAAAAAAACCAAAGATAAATAAATAAACTGTACTGTAACTGCCTTTAGGAGGAGAAAAATGATTAAGCTCTTACTGAATGAGCATAACCCACTCTGGTTCACTACTACAAACCTCCAAACCTACAGTATGCTTCATTTTACTAGCAACGGCTTCTCTACTCTCGATCCTAAACTCTGGGAATTAATTCCTCCTTATGTCAAACATATTACCTCATACTCTAATTTCCAGGCTAGCTGTTAAATTCCTTCTTTAACTACCCAAATGTAACTGCTTCCACTCCACATGCACCAGCCTTGATATCTGAATCCCTTGGGCACCAATTCTAGATGTCCTTTAATGGCCAGTCACTTGTCAATACCTTCAGTGGTAATATAAAACACTAATTTGCTAACACTGAGTTTGTAGTTACAACATTTACTGTAAACATCACCTAGTCACAGCACATGATATGCTATTTTTCCAGGTCACTAATCAGGACAAGTATATCATCTGCATAAGACAAGATCTTAAATATCCTACCTCGTATCAAGCTCAAATGGATATAAGGATCTATTTATACAACCCAAAGCATTAGCTCTAAAACAAGATTGTGTTCCATCATGGATGGAAATGGACAGAAAGAACACTTGTTTTGCATCGTATTTTACTGAAGTCTTGTGAGAAAGCATTTGTAAGGCAGATTCTCATAAACTGCAGAATGGTCATGAAGATGCATTACTGAACTCTCTCAAATACATTTATGACATCTGATGAAAAAAGATCCGCACGCACAACAAACACATGCATTTCATCACAGGACTCATCTTCTGAGAGTTTAAGTTCACATTTATTATACTACCTATTTCCTTGACACTTTGCATAATAGTATCAGAACATGGTATTCCAGTAATAGATAAAAAGCCCCATCCATGAAATAATGCCTGATAGGAGATTAACTTTTCATAGCACTGCGAAATTTCTCATACATGAGAGCATGCAGTTAAATCATCTCAGAATCCACGAATACCAAACGCCGGACTGAAGTACAGTGGCTTGATTTTAGACTTTGCAGTACAAAACAAATTCTTGTGATGTTAAATTTAACAACCAAACGTGAATGTAGGAAAATAACCTTTTACCAATGCAAAATTAGCCTGTGAATGTAGCAGATATATTACTCATGCCAAAAGAAAAATAAAGCACCTTTAAAAAAAAGTATTTGAAGGTCTTCTGGAAAAAATGTGTTAATTTGTTAAGTACTACAAGGGACAGATAAGGTTCTCCAGTTTTATCCTCAGCTGGGTTCCTTCTGTGGGGAGTCTAAAACAAGGGTTGGGGAAAGTCAAGGGAAGCCTTTTGGGGTTTGATTCTCCTAGTAAACAAGAAGAGGCTCTTGGACACAGCTGATGGCCAGCTGCAGAGAATGACCAAATAAATAAATAAAGATAGATGCTGCACCTAATGTGCAGCCCTGTCCTTACAGAGCAGCAACAAAAGCTTTCAGTCATGGAACAGGTGCAGAAAAGAATGGGTTATAAGGAAGATGAACTCTGAGATGAATTCACTTGTAAGTAATAGCCAAAACAGAACTAATGTGTCCTGCTTCTCCTCTGACCATTCTTCATGGGAGCTAAATACAGCAGCTTGTAATGCACTGGGAAATACTTTGTGTAGAGTACAACTGAAGGTGAAACTAAGTACTGTACAGCCATCTTGGATGGTGGCGAAACATATTCATCCAGAAGCTTACGAAGCTTATGAAGCCTTGTGTAAAGGATGAGTCCAGTAACTGGTGTTGAGCCTAACACAGGATGAATTTGTGTGGCTGTCTTCCAGAAATACAAGTCTAAAGTCCTCTAGAATAAACAACACGAATGAGGTAACTGAAGTTATTTGGCTTTTATATACATAGATAAAACGGTGACTGTTGAAGCAGCAAATAGTCATGGTGCAAAAAATTTTACAAGACTAGTATTTGAAGCTTAATGATTTCATTATCTAGAGGCAGATGGATATGAAATAAAGTATTAAAATTAGATTCATAAGCAATGATTTAGACTAGTGATAAGGCTTAAAAAGGTATTGATCCGGGAGAAGAAAGGTTTCTTGAATAATCATTGCATATAGGAAGAAAGTCAGTGGAAGCAAATGTTCAAGATGAAAACAAGACCTCAGCTATGCAGGGAAAGTCCTTCATGTCCAAAAATGCTAATAAGATTTTTTTGCGATGCATTCTCACTGACAAGAAGTAAGGTGGGGAAAATAGCATACCCTACTTTAAGGAGACCTCAAATGCAAAGATAGAGCTGTAAGGTAAAAAATCAAAAACCTATAACTGATCAGAAAGACTAGAGTTATGATGCTGGTGATGACATGAAACATGAAAACATGTCAGTGTTACTGAATCAGCAATTGGCATTTTGTAAAGAATGAAGGAAAAAGACAACCTCAAATAAGTCTTTTGAGGCACCTGCTAATGTAAAGCCCAGTAAGGTAATTAGCATGTTGGGCATACAGAATGAAATGTAAATACTAGAGTTTAGTGAAGACAAACAGAGAACATAAATACTGCAACATTAAGACAACAGCAGCAATGTCTCTGAAAACAGTAATGCAAGTAATCTCCGTGGTATCGCAGAAGTCTCAAAACAACCCACCAAAGTATAGTGGGTCCAAAAACATAACAGTGTAAGAAACTTCTCTGTGTGGAAGATTTTCAGTCCATATATTTTTAGTTAATCACTGTATATTAATCAGATCAGACAATAGTAGTAGCTGTGTACTTAATAAAGGATTTTCGACTGGAAACAGACTGCCTGCCTTGCTTGGATTACTTTCGAAAACTTAGTAATGCTGTACAATTATATATTTTCTATTATTACTTTTTGTTTTGTTTTGACTTGACGAGTTTATGTTCGCTACTTCTACTACTATTGTCTGATCTGATTAATATACAGTGATTTATTAAAAATATATGGACTGAAAATCTTCCACACAGAGAAGTTTCTTACACTGTTTTGAAAACAGTAATGCCCTGCTATATGAAGATGGCAGTGTTGAAGGAGATGGTTTCAGTGGGAATAGCCCCACTGGTACCACTTTCACTTTTTATGCTTTGAAGATCACAGATTTTTCAGTTTTATCCCTAAAGCAGTTCTTGGATTCATGTTCCATTTCAGACAGTTCTGTGTAGGACAGGGAGAGGGAGTGTTGAAATGAGGTTTTAACCCTCTTGCTTCTGCTAATACCTCTTCTTTCCATCCTGTAGACCATTCAAGTGGTTTTTCTCTGGATTTCTTCTTCTTATGTCCTTTATCATATTTAGCCCTCAGAACTGCACACAGTACTCAAGAAATGGTCTCAACAGGACTCTAAAGTAGAAGCATTAAATAATTTTTATTTTATCTAGCAATGTGAGAATGTGCCACAGCACTCTATCATTATTGTCATTTCACTCTGCTTCTGGTAGTCCAATCTAGGTGTAGTGAACAACTCTAGATTGATTTCTTGCTGTGCTATTGGTTCTACTCAACAAAGCTAATACTTTGCTTAAGGATTGCTGTGCTCTATGTGCAGAACTTTCATTTGCATTTGGCCTCCTTGTTGCCTACTTATTCAGCTTTTCTCACAGCCTTTGCTAGCCTATTTCCCCTATCCAACATTTAAAGCCACAAATAAGGGAGACTACACTGGACATAAGCTTTTCAGGGGACTCAGCGCTGTAGAAGAGGTGTTGATTGGTACCTGCAAGAACTAAATGTCATGCATTTACAATGGCAGTTAGTGTTTGTAAGTTCTTTGCTACAGTTATCAAAGGTACTTGACATGGTTAGTAAAGAGTTATTGCGTAGATTAATACTGCAACTAGGGTACAACGAAGTGTACCAGTGGCCCAGTGGCCCAGGTACAAGATGTTAGGGAACATAACTGGGGATTAGGCCTTAGTGCAGTACTGGGATTTATTTAAACACCCAAGGCTGATATCCCAGCTACTTAAAATAATTTAAGTAGCTTTATATAGTTTCATCTATATGTAGGAAAGAGGTAGTAAATCACTTGCTGCAATGCCATTGCACCTGTTTTCAAAGTGAACTCCAGCATCTATGGTTAATGACTGTGACTGAATGGGGTGTCAATACCATTTTTTCAAGAAAAACTAAGTTGCTTTTTGCTCACTAGGTTTGTTCATGTCATGCTTGCTCCTAGCCTCCTATCTTACTACAACATCCATAGCAGGAGATAAATTAAGAGACACAAATGGCTTAGATGAAGATTCTCCACCATGCTTTCTACACCCAGTGCTCCTATCAGAAGGTAGTCTGCTGTTTTAGGGTGGTGACTCAGACACTTATGTCTTTTTCCAGGCAGAAAGGAGCAAGAACAGTTAGGCACTGTCAAATCCAGCTGAGGAAGTTTTGCTTCTTCCTTCAAACCTCAGATTTTTAACGTAAATATATGAGTTGTGATTTTTGCTAACCTTGCAAACTACCTCTCACAGAAACTAGCAGTTTTAACCCAGCATTCCTACAACTCTACTGACGCAGTATACCTATGATTTTGTCTACCAGGAACATGTAATCACTGCAACCAGGAAATACCCATTTCATGTTTTACATCATCTCTACACAAGATATCAGAGTTAAAAATACTTTGAAAAATTGGCGATATTCTGAAAAGTCATATCTGTTCAGTTACACAACCCATAAATCATTTAGCATTTTGTTGATAACAATTGTTTCTGTATTTTTGTGGCTTTGATGGTAGCAGCAAAACATTTTTTTTATTTCTAACAGACACTTTCATGGTGATAGCTTCTCAAGATCTATTGTAGCTCACAGAAGCTAGCAGATATACAAATTGGCCAACTGTCCCCAGAAGATGCGTCCAAAGCAGGATATACCAACTCCATGATTGCATAACTGTGGAGAATATTGAACATACCACACATGGGGAATTGTAGCTATCCACATACACAGGGATTATGTACAAGTAACTTCGGCCACCAGGTAAAGCTTGTTCATATATTTCTACGAATTTGTATTACAGAACTATGTATAGCTATGTCACATTCAGTGAAACAGATTTTCAGCCAAATGGTCATTCAGTTTAATGAACCTTCAGTCAACTGGTTCAGTGATTTGTCCAGAACCATAGGCTAGGTTATCTGGTGCTCTGTGCAGGTTACTCAAGTGGCACCCCTCAACTGTAAATGACTCCATTCTCAGTTTTAAACTTGAGGAATAGAAAGAAAGAAAGAAAGAAAGAAAGAAAGAAAGAAAGAAAGAAAGAAAGAAAGAAAGAAAGAAAGAAACTGTGGCAAACAGCTTTCTGCAAATGTGTTTTCCTATGGTTCTATATCACTATATCAAACCATCATTTCAGAGAACGGCATTTCATTGCTGGGTTTATCATTCAGCAGCATTGGCAATCAATCAAATATCAAGGACCCACTGCACTTGTGTGTTTGTGTTGCTTAGTGACATTGTTTTCTGAGGTTAACAACTTTTAATGTCTTGCTTTTTTATATTTAGTTGTATTTTAGTTACCAATGTCCAATTTGCATGTGGATCAGACAGTACTTTAGTTTCTGTCTCCTGAATGAACAGAATGAAGCTATAGCTTTCTTGTGCCTGTAGTGTGTATGTTCTGTTTGTGAGGGTGGGTTTGAATCAGTAAGTCAACCACTGGACCTAGGTAGTCAGTGGAAAAAAATGACACCACAACTTAAGAAGTTCAAATCAAGTTTGTTATAGTAACTATGGAACTTATTTAATATCGTATCGGTAGTACTAATAAAGTGTTTAAAACTACAGATAAGTGCTACTGTTTTTGTATGAACTTAACTTGAACTTCTTTCAGTTACTTTAGTTAGATTGATGATAGCTATTATCTATGATATTCTAAAATTGTTTTCATAACTGGTGAGTTCATCTTACTGAAATCAGATTCACTGATATTTTTAAAAATAAATAAACTGCACTGTTAGGATTTTACTATGACTCTGTTTTACATTTTCACATTCTGGGTTATATATAGACATCTTTCTGTTGGCAATGCTTAATTTACAATGGGAACACTGATTGCCAATCATTCTGCACATTCTGTGTACTAAGCTGGCTTAATTGTGTAATGCCGTATAACTCATACAGGAAATATAAGGCAACTGCTTTGAAGACAAGTTATTGCCATGTACTCTGAAGAAGTTATCAAAGTAGCATTTTCCTTACTAAGTAACCATCTGTCACTAAATGAAAAATGTTTTGTATTAGGAACATGTTTTACTTGTATTTTTTTCTATGATTATTTCCAATGAACCTGCTTGATGAGAATCAAACCCTAGCTCTCCTCTCCACTTTCATTGTAGAGTCTGCCTGCCTGCACAGTACATATGACATGCTAACCCAGACCTTGAAGCAGTCCTGAGTTTGATTCTCACTGCCTTCATTTTCCTGCAGTGCAATTCTGAACAAGTCACATAACCAAACATTGCTCTTGTGATACCCTAATAAGGGACTGAGTGTTGAGAACTATTACTTAAAGAATTTGTTTCTCGTAATCAGTGCAGCTCACTCAAAGAAAGATGCTATGTCCTTAGGTTCCATATGATGTCATCTTGGAATTTTCACAAAGATAAGAAAGCATAGACTTTTGATAACTGATATGTATGGCTTGGCCCACGTACAATACTCAATTCCCTACCTCCTGGATTGATTTGCTAAGGCTCCACAAGTTTTATCCTGCTCTTGCTAAGAATTTCCTTATAATTGTCCCATGTATTCTTAAGTAGTCTTACTAGTTTTGACTGCAATTCTTCTGGTAGTCTGTTCCAGTCAATTACTATCCTTTCTAAGCAAAAATGCATGTTCTGTATTCTCCTGCTGCAAATTGACTGCAGACTGCATTTATGAGCACCTGCACTTAGTGCTGCTGTTGTGTACTCAATGAGCATATGATAAAGTGCTATTTGATGCACACCATTAAAACATGGGTAACCTGCACAATATGCTAAAGAAAGCATAACTAGTTGAATTACATGCCAGTTAGCCAATCTAACATGGTGGAGCTATTCAGGAACATATAAAGTGATCATGCACATTCAGTGCTCCCTTTGGCCCTTACATCCAAAACTCTTTGGAGTACAGCTATGCAGAGACTTAGAAAAACATGGTAGGGGTCCCGCTGTCCTGGTTAATCTGTATGTGCAACATGCTTTAATTAATGGTGCTGCTGCTGCCAGACCTCAGCACAGAAGGAGAAGGGCACTCAGGCCCTGTTTGACATGTTGTGGACTGCATGATACTGAAATTATAGAGAGATGCAGCTGGCCAGGAAAATAATACAGGAAATATGCAACCTGTGCCACCCTGACCTCAGCCAGGTAAATCATGAAGAACCCATCCGGGTGGAAACAAAGATATGTTTAGCATTACAAATATTAGGGACTTTCAGAGGCCCACAGTGCATATATTAGAGATGTCACAGGCCTTATCTTCTAGAATTTTATATCACTTTCTAAATGCAGCACTACAACATGGAAGGTATCATATCTGGTTCCCATGTACCTCAGAGAAGAGAGCAACAACCAAGCAACACTTTTATACCATAGCACACTTACTGTGAGATTTTCTAGGCCATAGACTACACACACATAGAAATAAAAGCTCCATCCTGTAAACAGGGAAGAAAGTACAACAGAAAAAGATTCCACTCCATTACCTTTCTGGTTGTTTGTAATGCCCAGGGGATCTACAATCTGTGAGCAGGTAACCATGGCATGTTCCATGATTTACACATATGGTACACTTGTGACTTGTATACAATATTTACTAGGGATTACTTTCCACAAGTGCATCTACTGGGGGATGCAGGTTATGCATTATAACTGTGGCTCATGACACCAATGAGAAACCCATGCAACCCCAATGAGCAAGGGTACAATAATACCCATGCTCAGTCTATGAATATAATATAATGTGTGTTTGGCATGCTAAAATTAATATTCTATTGTCTAGACACATCATGAGATCCCCTGCAGTATGACCCAGCCACCTCCACCAAAATACTAATAGACTGTGCCATGTTGCACAGTCTAAGTCTTAGGAAATAGCTACAACAAGGACAATAAGGACCTGGACCACAGTTCCCAGGACCACAGGCAAGACCAGAAACTCCAGCAGATACAGATGAGGAGTCTGAGGAAGAACCACCAGCCACAGATACTGCTGGCAAATGTAGGCATGCACAATATGCCATGGCTCTGTCTAAGAGAGAAAGGGTAGCACACACACTGAATACCTAAATGAAAGAATAACAGCCTTAGCACATGTAAATAATAAAACTGATGAAAGCCAAAGTCCTCAGTGTTTGCTTAACCATGAAATGGTCATGTTTCATCAACATCAGACAAACACAACTCCCAAGGACACATCTTGCAGCTTCAATATTATCCTAGGTAAGTTTAACTTGTAAAAAAATTCTCACATTACTTTTATATACAAATCGTATCAACAGTAATATCAGCAGTAATTCAAGAGTGACTAATACAATATACAGCTATGATTTTTCCCAATACTATGCATCAAGCATGACATTTGACCAGTGTAGATAACTCAACAGTGAGAAGGTCAGTGTTAGCCAACACTTACACAAGTTTAAGAGCACGCAACAATTCACAACTAGCAAGAATGAATTAGTAAGAATAATACAACCAACCAATAGAATTACTGTCAACAAATACATAATTAATACTTTACAACAATATTAATGAAATATTGTTTGCAATACACGTGATTAAAGCAAGTATGTGGACTAAGCCAGCATTAGATATCCACTCTGTTCATCAGACATAGGTAACCGAAACGCAAAACAAATGTGCAAAGGGGAGGGCAGAGTCATCATCACTTGCACAGGGTGGGGGTGGGTAGGAGGGTACAGGAAGGCAGGCCTGGCAACATGAATAGTTTTTATGTAAGAAACTAAGTTTTCAGGCGGGCGGAGTCTTGCTGGCCAGCTGAGAGCAGTGAATTTTGAGAGCTCTATAAACTAGCATAATAATATAGAAAATTTTTATTATTTTCAAGTTTAAAACATCAGAAATCTATAGATATACTACTAAACCACATAAATATCAATTCTGGTGGAAATAAATTTTCCTGTCAAGTAACTTGGAGATATATTGACTCACTGAATATGAACAACTCAAGGAATTCTTATCCAGATGCTGCCTTGAAAAAAGAACTGCAATTGATGACATTTACCTTATAAGAACTATCTTTGAAGATGGATGGCATTAAAAATGACTTAGAAAACCTCAAATGAAATTCTCAAAAACAGACTGATACTCTTATGGAACTATTACAGCAACACCACACAAAAATAACAAATATAGAGACTTCTCTAAATGACATTGAAGGGAGACTCAAAGAGGAAGAATTCCAAAAAGAATTTCTGCTTAAACAGAATACGTGGCTACTTAACAAAATAGATGACTTAGAAAACAGGGAAAGGAGAAACAACATAAGGATCTTTGGTCTGCCTGAAAACACTGAAGGTGAAGATGTTATTTCATTCTTAACAACCTGGATTCCTGAATTTTTGACTTGAAAGAGGGACTTTCATTTGGAATTGAAAGGGCGTATACAGCACTGAGGAAACCTGCTTCTAACTCAACAAATACTCCACCTAGATCCATAGTTATAAAATTTCTTTCATTTCTGGACAAGGGACTAATATTAAAATCTGCTTGGAGAAAATCACCCTTAAAATACAATCAAAGCCTGATAAGGTTTGACAATGATTATTCTTCCAGAATACTAGAACAAAGGAAAAAAGTCTGGCCAATAATAAAATTGTTGAAACAAAAGAACATTAAAGCACAGCTGGCCTTTTTAGCCAAGATAAAAATACTTTTTGCCAATGAGATGAGAACCTCTAATGACTTAGAAGAAGCTACTTTATTCATCAAAAACAACAACATAGTGTATATCCCCGAAGAAATGGAATGGATGACTCCTACTCTTAAAAGAATAAAAGAAACAAATCCGTCCACTGATGCTAGAAAGAAGAAACAAAAAACTGATTCCAAGATAGCTGTCCCAAAAAAATAACTCTTACAACTACATCTCTCAATGTATCAACTGATATGGTACATCACTTGTCATCTGTTTTATTTAAAAAGAGGGATTCTTAAACTAAGAAACAGTAATGATTTATTCAGAATGTTCAAAGAGTCCAATAATTCTTCACAAACAATTATATATAAGCCAAACAAAGCAACATATAATATAAACATAGAAGTTTCTATTCCCCTACTTGAACTCAGTGAATACTTATCTTGTTAATTTTTCATTGATTTTACTTATAATAATTTAAGTAATTAATTAACTTATTCAACAAGGTACCAGTCATTAGAGTTCAGACTCAAATGTAACAAATTAATATCATATATAATAGCAGTAACAGTAGAGTGTTTTAAAAAAAATGCTGTCATGGAGACTAATGCCTTCTTCAGTTAAAGTATGATTTAGAAATGTCATGTATATCCTGGTAAAATATTAGTAGCAAGCTCTTAGTACAGATGCCATCATTATTCTGTCTAAATATAGTTAATACCAATTATGGCAGGTATCACAGCTACAAGTGCTGTTTGATCAATCCTGATATGGTGTGCGTGGATGCAGCCATGTGCAAAACTTATATTAAGTAATAAGTTTTGAAATACTTTATCAATAAGGGTGAATATGTTAAACAACTATGTGCTATAATCTTTTACTGAGCAGCTAGTACAAATGTCATTATTATTCTGTCTAAACATAATTAATATCAGTTATGGCAGGTATCATAGCTTTGAGTGCTATTTGATTAAGTCTCATATGGTACATGTGGATGCAGCTGTATCTGGCAGCTATTATATGTTTCTGTTTTCATCTCCGGGAAGCTGTGGGTTGTGGCTTGTGATCAAGGTTTATGGATGCTTGTGTATTAGCAAGAGACATTTGTTGTTTTAGCCTGGCAGGGAAAAGAGGGTGGATAGAATTGTGATTTGGGATATTTTGGCAGTGAATGGCTTGTTTGCATGTCTGCTGAGTGAGAGGTGGGAGGCTGGAGGAGTGGGTTGTCTCTTGTGGCGGCTTGCTGGGAGTTTTTTTTTTAATCTGTTTGCTCAATGTTCTTTTCCTGGCTGCTGCCTCACTGAAAGGGAAAGAATTTAGGCTTAAAGTTGCAGTGAAGTGAAGCTTTGCTTCAGATGCATTGCAAGCCCCTGGTATGCAGTACACAGACACATTAACAGAAACAAATGCTCCTAGGTTGCTATGATAACAGAGACAGAGTGATGATAATGCTTAATGGCTCTGAGGAGCCTCTGAAATGATTCTTGGCAATGACATTTTTGGTTTAAAAAATATATATATATATATATATATATACATACAAATATATATATATATATATATATATATATATATATATATATATAAATAACAAAAAGGCTTTTTTAAGCCACATGTACACATATTGATGGTCTCCCAACACTTTGTTTAGCTCATTAAGTTGATTCTTGATAAAAAAAAAATAACCACAATTTTATATTTAAAATGTATTTTGGTTCAAACACATTAAGGACTTACATAAGAGTGGAAGTCTGAGCTACTGTGAAAGACTAAGAGCACTTGTTCTTGTGCAGTACCCTTTGCAGTGGTCTGGGAGGTGAGCTTGCATGGACATGTTGGGCATATGGGGATAGCTGATTCTAGGGGTGTTTGGAGTTGCCAGGAATTGCTACAGAGTCCTCAGATTTCCTTTGTGGAAATATCTATGGGAATGGAAATTGTGTTGAGTGGTTCAATGGCAGAGTGGCCACTGCATGGAACAGGCTGTTAAAATGGAACAGGACAAATATTGGTTTGGATATTTTAAGAACAGCCTGGAAACACACCACATGAACTAGTGAATGGTATTCTGGCAAAACTGGATGGGCATTGTTGGCCATGCTTGAAGTACTGATATGTGTGTATGTAAGGATGGAAATATATTTATAACAAATAAGAAACTAGAAGGGTCTCATAATTTAAAGTCTATGGACTGCATAAACATGCTTTGAAGGAGCTAATAATAAGAATAAACATTATGGCTTGTGGTCTCTCAAATAACTAAGCAACAGCCAAAAAAAAAAAAACACACACAATAGTTATGTAATGTATTATTTTAGTAAATCTAGACATAATATATATAATTGTCATATACAATGAAGCAGTATACTGAATTTAGATATTAAAGACAGGCTTTAATAACATGGGCTTGTGTATAGTAACACTACTGTCCTAACTTGTCATAAATGACATACACTACATTGAACATCAAGGGGAAGCATGATGATTTTCTCATATAAGTAAATGTGTATAACAAGTCATATAACTGCTTTAACTTGAATTGTGGTTTTGTAATACATCTTGACCATACATAATACTTAAGCTGTTACCATGGTAACTAATGTTTTATACATGACATCAAACTGGCAAAGTTGTTCAAGGGAAACAATAGATGCCTGAACTGGGAATGTCACGGAATGTAACAATCACATTCTGAACAAATGGTATTAAATTGACAATAATCACTCAGTTTAACCTTTGCCGATTATACAAAATAGAATGTTGCCATTTAAATCTAAAAACTTTCAGTATATGCCATAAAATGGCAATTTATGAATATGAGAAGGGACTTGTAATCATTAATCATAATAAGTGAATTTGTTATTTTTAACCTATAGTTTCACTCACTTTATAAAAAGAAATGACAGATATGAAAATCCTTGTGTGTAGGAAATGGAGGGAAGAGGGATGCATTGATTAAAATGCACTTTCATCAATGTTTACATAAAACAAACTTGATACTTTAAGTAAGTTAGGAACAAAGTGATTACTTAAATGCTGGCAAACAAAATATAACTTCTGATATATGTAGTAAAATACATTGTATTATAAACATCAGGTATAAATATTATTACCATCTACTTATATTAAGTAATAAGTTTTGAAATACTTTATCAATAAGGGTGAATATGTTAAACAACTATGTGCTATAATCTTTTACTGAGGTTTTATATATGGTACATCCTACTTTACTATGATTGAATTGCGTGTCTATCTTTCATGTAAATATTAATTGCTTATACAATAAGTAGACATTTATATTGTATTAGAATTCTGTCTAATCTACAATAGTACCATATCTGTTCAAAATAATATAAAATTGCTTATTCCTATTACAAATATTCTCCATATGATAATTCAATTTATGGAGCTCAGATGTTCTGGATTGTCAAGTTATGAGTGATAATCTGATGGACTTAGGTTTATCTATCGGATTAGGAATGATTTTCATTCCATGGCTAGTGCGGATCTTAGATTTGTTAACATTTTGTTAAAATTTATTTCACAAAAACATTTTTAGTATGCCTGACCAAAACATTACTTTATTGGTAAACACTCAAAGTATAAAACTGATAATTTTCTTTAAAAGCTCAAACATATACTTTATAGTTATCAGAGAAAAATGTTTGTCACATTAAAGCAAAAAATACATAGTCTAAATAACCTAAGATGAATTCAACTTTATTATATTTAAATACCAATGGCTTAAATAATCCTAGCAAGAGATCATATCTACTGAAATATTTAAAACTGAACAAAGCCCAAATTGTCTTCCTTCAAGAAACTCATTTCAAAACAAATGACAATTACAAAGGGAATCCTAAAGAATATATGATATTGGCACAATCCAGTTATAAGACAAAGACAAAAGGGGTAACAATATTATGGAAAACAAATGTGTTTAACCTAGAAATCATTTATAAGTATGAAGATAAAGAAGGCCTTATGGCATTAGTAATAGTTACATATAATAACAGAATATGGACCCTATCCCATCTATACTGGTTCCCAGGCATTGGATCAGGGACTGTTAAAAAACACTTAAATTTCCTTTCCAATAATTATAAAGGCAACTTAATATTAGGAGGAGATTTTAACCATATATTTGATATTTCTGAAACTACAAATAAAAGACTGCTGTGTATATCTGCTGTATCAAACACTTTAAACAAGTGGGTAGAATAATTTCATCTTGTAGATACTTTCAAACTTAAAGAAGATAAATCTTTGTTATTTTTCCATCAAGATCACAGATCTGGTACCCAAACTAGAATAAATAAAATATTTGCTGCCCATGACTTACACTCTAAAATCATTAATTTCTCAATCACTCCCTGCCCTTTTTCAGACCAAAATTCATTGATACTAAAACTTAAAAATGGGTACAAACCATTAATCTTTAACTCCAGAATTCCAGCATATATAACTAAAATTAAAGAGTACAAACCCTGGTTATTATCTGAATTACAGTTCTTCTTAGATATTAATTACACCACAGAGATAAATAAAATAATGCTATGGGACTCATGAAATGCTTACATAGATGGTAAAACCCTAACTTTGTATAAAAAAAAATCTGAAAATGGGATTCTGAATTATTAGATCTACAATTTAAATGTTTGTCAGTAAAAGCTGAAGAAAATCAAAATCATTTGGAGATGAAAAAGAAAGTAGAAGTATTAAACAATAAATACAACAAAATTCTAACACATAAAACTAGTTTAGCTTTAAAAAAATTAAAATTAGTACCCTGGCCATTTCTCCCAAATATCTACATAATTTATCCACAAGATTCAAAATACAATCAAAAGCTAATAACATTAAAAGTATCTTCCATGAAAAGAAAGGGAAAATGTCTTGGATATAGGTGACATTCTTGATGCCTATAGAAATCACTATATAGAACATTTTCAAAAAGAAAATATACATATCAATCAATTAAATCTAGATAAAAAATGTTCTAATATAAAAAAATACCAGAAAAATTAAAACTAGATCTGAAAGCACCCATATCCTCCAAAGAAATTACAGATACAACAAAACAATAAAAGAGGGTAAAAATAATAAAGCTCCAGGTATAGATGGCATCATTATGGAAATATTTAAACTTTTTCCTTCAGAGATACTATCCCTGTTCTATAAAACTCTATTAGAAATTCAATCACAAGCTTTAATACCACCCTCTTGGAGATATTCCTTAATCACACAAATCCTAAAGGAAAACAAATCCCCAAATATCTGTACCTCATATAGACCTATATCATTATTAAATAATGACTATAAGATATTTATGACAATATTAACTAACAGAATGAAAATACCACTATCCAAAACAATAAATAATGATCAAACTGGATTTATATATCATAGACACACACATGACAATAGTAAAAGGATAATTTCTCGTATAGATTATGTTAATAAAGAAAATAAAGAAATACTCATAATTAGCTTCGATATAGAGAAAGCCTTTGATTCCCTAAACTGGGACTATTTATTCAAAATTCTGGTGTTATTTGAATTTCCTCCTTACTTTGTTCATGTACTAAAGAATATATACAAATAATTTAGCGTATGTTAGCTAGGTCCTTTCCCCTCTGAATCTGCACATATAACAAAGAGTACTAAGCAAGGATGTCCCATGTCACTGATTCTATTTGCTTTGGCTATTGAAATATTGGCAGATGCAATATGTAACAATACAAAAATCAAAGGAGTAGATGTTTATGAGCAATACAATTCTAAAGTAATGCTCTTTGCTGATGACATATTATTAACGTTATCCAATAAAAAAGAGACATTAGAAGAATTAGATATTTTAATTGACACATTTTGTAAGACTTCAGGACTCCATTTCAATAAATCAAAATCAAAATTTTTATTTTTAAATTAAAAAAAGAATTGCAGAAGAAGGGGAATCACATTATAGGGAAACAAGAATCTGCATTAAAATATCTAGGAAATGAGTTATGCAAGGATAATAATGAATTAGTCTCAAAAAACTACAATAATATCATCCATACAATTAAAATCTCTATGGAAAAATGGAACAAAATAATATTAACATTTGAAGATAGACTACAGTTAATAAAAATGGTTTTACTACCCAAGATTCTATATATAACGTTAGCAATAATCCACTTGTCACTTGTCTGGAGCTGGATTTGGAGTCGGCTACTTTTACAGTGTGGGTTCTGTCAGTAAGCCAGTTGGCAACCCATCGAGTGACGTAGGGATTTATGCCCAGCTTAGTAAGTTTATCTATGATTCCAGAGTGGGGGATGGTGTCAAAGGTCTTGGCAAGATCCAGATAGGCTATGTGGACTGCCTTGCCCTTGTCCACAGCTCTGGAGACTGATTCAAAGAAGTCAGTCAGGTTCATGAGACAAGATCGGCCTTTCACAAACCCAAAAAGCAAAACTAGAACTCGCCACAAACTGATGAATAAAAGAACGCAATAAAGTTCTAGTGAAAAAGCCACGGTCCAGTTGATATAAATCCTTTATTGTCACAAGTATAACTAGTTAAGCGCTTTCATCTACGATATAGTAGACTTCATCAGAACAACATTTACAAGTTCCACAGACACATATATACTGAAAAAAACGATGAAAGCGCTTAACCAGTTATACTTGTGACAATAAAGGATTTATATCAACTGGACCATGGCTTTTTCACTAGAACTTTATTGCGTTCTTTCACAAACCCAAACTGGGTGGGGGTCCAGTGTTTGAAGGTTGCCAATGTCTTTGTTTATAAGTTCCATGTTAATATGTTCCATGCCCTTGCAGATCAGGCTTGTCAGACTTATGGGACGGTAGTTCCTGGGATTCAAGGTGGATCCCTCCTTGTGGAGTGGGATAACTGTAGCTTTGCACCAATCAGTGGGCACAAAGCCTGAGGTGAGGCTATGATTAAACATGACACTTAGGTGAGGTGCCAGTTCATTTTGTAGGTCATGTAGTACACAGCTCGGGATGTCATCTGGTCCCATGGATGCTTAGCTAACTGTAATATCAATAAATGAATTTGAGTTACTAAAAAAATTCAAATAACAGATAAAAACAATTTGCCATGGCAGATATGCATTAGTATGCAATATAATACAACTATGCCCACTAAAACTGGTATGCTTAATTATTACATTGACTCATTTAGGAAAATTATTAATGCAAATATAGATTTAAAATCTGGTTTGATCTTTTAAAACCATTCATAGTTTCAAAGAGCTATCCACATAAAATATGCAGAGAAATAATTCATGGGAACAGAAAGGATTTGTTTGTTGGTTTCAATGTATCAAAGAACTAAAAGTTATGGATATGCGAACAATAGAAACAACATGCAAAATTCAAAGATTTGCTAACTACGCAAAGCATTCTGATGTATTTGCAAGATTTATGTAGAATAATTTGTAATTCTTCATTTAAAGAAATACCTAAACTTATGAAATACCTATATGAAATCATATATAATGATTATGACCTGGGAACTAGTATTTCAAAATTTTACAAGATATTGATAAATTATAAAACAACACCCAAATCCTCATATTGGAATTATATAACAAAAGGACACTTATTACTAACTGAAGAAATTAAATCAAATATTTTATTATTAATAAAACATACATTCTTTACACAATACTGGAAAGTTTTTAATTGGAAATGCTTGCATAGAGCATTCTTAACTCCAGATAGAATTACTAAAATGAATTCTTCCACAAAGGGAATATGATGCAGGTGTGAGCAAATACACAGTGCAGACTGGATTCACATTTTTTGACTGTGTTAAATTTAAGCCATTCTGGAATGGTATTAAAAACTTTTTACAAGCTTTATTTAATGAATTGTTTAACTTATCTAAAGCTCTAGTTAGTATTATTAAATGTTTAAGAAGGTCCTCATTTGAATTAGTCAAACATGTATCTAGTATGGACAATGCTTGCAATCTCAAGGAAATGTATAACAAGAAGATGGAATACAAACACAATAGCGACTTTGGAAGACTTCTACAGCCTACTGAAGACCACAGCATTGTTGGAAATTAAAATTAAAGAATTAAGGATTCATCCTAAGCCATTTATTAACAATCCATGGAAAAAGTTTTATCATTGATTGACACTTTTACAATAACTGAACAGATACACACTGATAACTGTTTTGTTATACCTATAAAGAAATTGTTTTTATTGAGCTCTGTTATAGTGTCAGGCTGATGTAAATAGTGTACATAGTTTTTAAGATGTTATATACAAATACTATGGAATTTATTTAACTGTATTTGAAAAATAAAAAATAAAACATTTTTTTTGAGGAAAAGAAAATAAATTTTCAGCAAGTATACAGTTTCTGGGGCCAGTAGTAATAGACTGCTATGATTCTGTACTGACTGTTTAGATAAAAATCTGTGTGTGTGTTTTTGTGTATGTGAGGTGGTATGGGCAAGTTGATGTTCAATGTGGGTCTGTATGAACACAATGAAAGCACCTGGGCTAGCACTAAGTCCTTGCATTCATTCAGGTGTAAGACATGCATGGCAGAGTAGTCAGTTCACCATCATCGCCCCGACCACAAGACTTACCTCTGCTAGCAGTTGCACTGCTAGTATCTTCGCCCTGGTTAGAATTCAGGGTGCTACCTAGTACATGAGTTTTCATCAAGACAATATCCAGGACCATAACCATGTGCTTTACCACATTTGGATATGGACCCCTCAACCACTAAAGTAGCAGTGGAAGTAGTGTCACTACAGGAGAGGGATATCGCACAGTCACATTGGCTAACACCTGATGATGTGGTGTATCTCTGGCCATTTTATGCAGACCCTCTCCCTGCAAAAGTTTCATTACAAATACTGCCTAATCCAGTTTGCCATTAATCCTGTCAAAGGAGTCACCCACATGGTTCAGGCAGTTTTACATGTCAGAATGCACAACATGTAGTTCT
This sequence comes from Protopterus annectens, assembly GCF_019279795.1. Classification (NCBI taxonomy): domain Eukaryota; kingdom Metazoa; phylum Chordata; order Ceratodontiformes; family Protopteridae; genus Protopterus; species Protopterus annectens. Next base: position 78,623,470 of record NC_056725.1, on the reverse strand, counting down.
TGGACGAACTCTTCTGAAGACCTTGGGTAACAAGCCTGTGCCTCCGTGGCAGTCCTACACATATACTGCACAGCACTTACTGACATATCAACATTTGGAGGATGGTGGACAGCAGGGCTCCTCCAAGCACCTCTGTCAAAACCCCTGTGTGCTACTTCACCCTCAAGATGGCTATTAGGAGACTCAGCCAGCTCAGCAACTGAAATAACCACATTACTCTGATCAATTGTGTCACATCAACTTGTACTATGTCTGAGGGCTCCATGTCATGGGTATGCATAGGAATATTGCCTGTGTCTGAAATATGTGCAGGGAATGAGGGATCCACAACTTCAGTGTTAGTGTGACCCTCTGCACCCCCAGAGGGGGCCACTTCAAAACCACCATCATCATCAGATACCACTGATACTTTAACTTTAGGCGGTAGGTGTTTCACAGTGCCAGTGGCAGGATCACCAATGAAATTAAGTGATTAAAACAACAAAGAAAGAAATCCAATAAAAATGATCAAACATATTACGCAAAACATAATTTAAACTGAACCTGATGCAAATGCAAGCAAAAATGGAGTTTAATGTATACATAAATCTGCTTTATATATAATAATAAGGGAACAATCTTGCCTGCCATTTGCAGGTGGCTGTGCAAAATCAGTACCAAACATGACTGTACAGGAGAAATGGAAATGAAAGACAGATGATAAGTATCACAATGCAAATGACACAATAGCCACAAAACAACTGACTTTAAGGGTGCTCGTTAAGAAACATTTTATCTAGAAAGCTTCTCTCAAGTATCCTCCTCCTCCACCACCTTCTCTCTCTCTCTCTCTCTCTTCCTCTTAATATCTCTTTTGTTCCAACCCTCTCACTAGCTATATATATATATATATATATATACACACACACACACACACACACACACACACACACACACACACACACACACACACACACACACACACACACACACACACACACACACACACACACACACACACACACACACACACACACACACACACACACACACACACACACACACATGCACACACATATATATGTATATATATATATATATATATATATATATATATATATATATCGAGAGAGAGAGAGAGAAACATATAAAAATATATGCAAGAGAAATTATTTATTTTATGTTACAATTGGAAGCTCAGACGTCGATGCACTTTAGTTTTCCTCCACCTCAGCACCAACATCAATTACTCTATAGGACCCTCTTAAAGAGCTGTCTGGATCTCTGACAGTGGATATGAACTCCTCTATTTCAATCAGTAGAGGCTTAGTAGATACCGTTAGCCATCCATTTATGAACAATTGAAATATGTTTTGCATATTTTATCATGCCACTGACACAATGTTTTTTTTTTTTTTTTTTTTTTTTTTTTGGTAGTTGTGTCCATGTCCCAACAGCACTGATGCTGTTAACCAACTGTTCCCAACTACATTCATGAGATAACTTGTCAGACCTTCCGCTCTCTGCCAGGAATGAGGGGCATCTCTATAGTGCCTATATGACAACTTCAATCTCTGAATCTGTGCATGGTGTTTTATGGGGAACAGATGTCTTGAGTGCCATAGCCTTGTAGGAGCAGAAAGTTAGGAAGAGGAAAAAAGGGAATTATAAAAAAAGGGAGAGTGCTAACACTATATATATATATATATATATATATATATATATATATATATATATATATATATAATACTACCACCTCTATCTACTCTTAACTTTTATGTCTTTACCCAGTTGATCACCTCACGCACATACCAATAAAAAAAAAATCCCATAACAGCTCAGTCATTGAATAAATATTAGCATCCAATCCCCAGTGATATCATAACCATTGATCCCTACCTAACTCCTTTAGATACCACCTCACTACCTCACTAGTAAGACACTCTCCCAATATACAAAATCTCCACACTGTCACTCAACAATCTCTGCACCTAGTAGAACAATGGCTAACTGAAAACAACCTGCTTCTCAACCTCAAAAAGACCAAGCTTTTCCTTCCAAAAGCCTCAGTTCAGCTAAAGAAAACTTCACCATCTCATACTTAGATAATGGAATTATCAACGCCAACTCAAACACCAAATTACTTGGTGTTACTATAGACAACCAACTGTGTCAGGTAGCTCTGCTCTATCTACTGGTACATTGGCACCCTCTGGGAGAAGTACTTGTTGAACTGGTGATTTTATCACCCATTAGAGGCTGACTGGGTTGGTGGAGGACATAATGTAGTGAGACTTCAGTGCCCAAATTAGCAGAGTTGAAAAGATCCTATGTCAGATTGCCAGACTGATACCACATCCAACAATGACCCAAGAAACTGAGACAGTGATGACAGTTCAGAGGGTGAGGACTAGAGTCTCACTGTGCTCAAGCAGGACACAGATGCACTTCTGGTGTCCTCTACTTATCCTCAATCATGGTGTCCCCAGCCTTTTGTGTCCATCATTATCCCTGTCTGTCTTATATGTCCTGTATGTCTACAAATGCTACCCTATGTGCCTGACCTTCTTATTCCTAAGTAACTTCCCAACAATACTCTCTCTCTCTTCACCAACAAAAGGGTACCTGTCCTAAAAAAAAAAGTTATACCCCATAAATTACTCTCCATTTTGCCTATATGTAACCTTGACACACTTGATTTGGACCAATTGGCTCTACAACATTATTCAGTTGTTTTCACCCATCCCTATTATGATGACTCTCCAAATTCATCAATTATGTCTACAATATTACATATATGTTGTGAAGAAGTGAACAACTATTGTGCTCTTCCACCAGCATCCTGCAAATTTTTATATTCTTTCTCCTGTGTCCTGTCCTCTGCATGCCCTCCATTTTCATCATTGTCCTATTAGCCCCTATTTTCAAAAAATAGAATGGCACACAACACACATGGCCAGAAATAAACCATCAAAAAGTCTTCACTTTTTGTCCTTAGCATTTGTGCTTAGCATAGCATCATGCACCAATGCTGAGTGACAGTGAGTCACATTTCACATCTATGGCAAAATAACTAGTGAGATTTTACTTGTACCAGTATGGTTACCTTCATGCAAATGAGCTTAAACCCACTGTGCTATAGGAATAGAGAGTAAAGACAGTACTTTGAAACTATTACTGTGACAGTTATTAGTCTATTGGATATAATGAACTCAGACTTCTTAAGTGGTGTGTTGAAATAATTCACATGTCAGTAGACTGATGTTTTTGCATTGTGGCAGGGATTCAGTACCAGACTTTTTCAGAATATTATTTAATGTCTCTTTATATTCCTATTATGTGTTTAACTACGAACGTCTGTATTTATCTCTAGTTACATTTCCTTACCCTAGCAGGGGAAACAGACAAATGTAGGTTTTGTAAAACCAAATTTGAAACAGTCACTCATCTTGTTGCTGGTAGCAACACACTAATGGCAGAAGGACTGTATACTGAAAGGCATAATAATGTGACAAGACTGTTTCACTGGTGATTGTGCAAACATTATGGTCTTGAAGTAGCTAAAAAACACTGGAAACATGAGCCACAAAACATCATAGAAAATTATCAAGTTTATATCACATGGGATCACCCATTACCAACAGTCCAAAAGATAGATGCTAGAAAACCAGATATAGTGGTCCAAGAAAAGACAAAAGTAGCATGATCATTGAAATTGCCACACCCAGTGACTATAGTATCTTGCTTACAGAGAGACACAAAGTCATAAAATATCAGGATCTGCAGGCAAAAATGAGAGCAATGTGGAAGAAAGAGAACCAGACAGTTCCAGTAGTTATAGGAGCAACAGGTCTTATAAAAAAGAATTTCAAATAATCTCTGTGGTATCCCCGAAGTCTCAAACAACCCATTAAACAAGTATAGTGGGTCTAAAAACAAAACAGTATAAGAAACTAACTTTATAACTTAACACAGGGAGAAAGAAAAGCATAGACTACATGCAGAATATCACATGCTATGTATGTTTTATAGATGACATCTTTATTGTGTGGCAAGGTGACACCTTGCAGCTTGGAGATTTTATCACTTACCTCAATCAAACAACCCCCTTCCTGAAGTTTACCTCTTCCATTAGCTATACTTCAACGACTTTCTTAGATATGTAGATTTCCAAGGACACCAACAATAACAGAATCACCACTGATCTATTCAGAAAACCAATGAGGGTTAACTTATTACTCCACAGTAAAAGTTTACATCCTACAAACAGCAAGTATAATGTAGTGAAGTCCCAGGGCTATAGATTAGCTAGAATTACCACAGAGCTGGAATCATTTTTGAGAAACCTGAACAACTTAGAGAATGATTTTCTAGTGAGAGGCTATGAAAGTCAGGTGTTAAAAAACATCCTGGAACCCATTATAGAACTGAAAAGGACTGAAGCACCTTCACTCAACCTCCCCAGTAGGAGAATGTTAAGAAATTCTACAGAGAATAACAAATGCAAAAATAGCTGCATCCTGACATACACTTTGGATTATCACAGTATCAAAAATGTTATTGAGAAAAACTGGGCCATTGTCACAGGAAACCCTTTTCTGATTAACATCTTAGGTGAAGCCCCATCCTTTGTTAACAGGAAGGTCAGTAACATTGGATGTTTTATTGAATTTAAACTTAGACCATATGAGAGAAAGACTAAAAGATGTGAAGCTGATTGTACATTTTGTAAATTTATACAGCAAGGTGGTAGTTTTTATTGACCTTAGTTAAAGAAAATCATTAAGACCAGTTCAGGGGTGACTGTAACACTACAAAAGTAATTTACAGGGCACAGTGCAATGAATGTGATGCATTCTATGTGGGCAAGACTGTAAATAATCTTAAACATAGGATTTCATTTCATCTGTCAGAAATCCTCTCTGGATGTAAAAATAGGGCACTACCCAAACACCTTTCTCGTCATAAAAGACACACAGGATTTAAGTTCCAGATCCTAGATCGCATAGACATGGGTGATCTTGAAGGAGACATCCTGAATATTTTGGAGAAACATGAATTCATGTGGCAATTAAAGCTGAACTCTTTTAGGAAGCCTGAACTAAACTACTACTGTTCAATTAAAAGTGTACTGGAACTTAGAAAATTGCCACATTGTTTACATGACTAATTTTATTTTATTTTATTTTATTCTACCAGTTAGTTTTAAATACCATGTTAAATCAGTTTTAATTTGTGTATATTTTGTTTCCATTATCATACATTTTTTATTATTATTTTTTTCTTTTTCTTGTTTTCTTTTTTCCACTTTATCCAAAATGATGTGTAATAACAATACTTACTAATTATACAATAATATTTTTAAGATAGTTTTTAGGGTTCTTGTACACAGACCTGAAGATGTCTAGAAGGACAAAAGCGATCGTTGTTAAAAATAGGTTCTAAAAATAGAATATGATTTTTACAATTGATTTTTTTATATGCAAAGTGTATGGGCCAGATTCACGAAGGCTTGCACAGAGTCTAAGAGTAGAGTAAGACTCCATGCAGCCAACATGTCTGCCAAGCGATCCAGGAGCAGCTGGTAGGGGATTGCAACAAAGCTCCTAAAACGAGTCTTACACGGACAGGGCTTGGATATGCAAATGACCTCAATTGCAGGTGAAAGCTATGCAAATGATGTAAATTTGCTATCCAGGAAACCTGAACCTGTCCGAGTAAGAGTAGTGTTATTTGCAGAAATGTACTCAGTTGACAACTGAGTACCGTTCTGCAAATAGCAAAACGGAGCCGTGCCAGCACCAAATAAAGGTTGCATCCAGTTGAGGAAGCATGCCAATGGCCAAATATATGGCCAATGGCAATGTTCACCGATGCAAAATAAAAATAAAAGTTTTTTTTATCCCGATCACCGATGTTTAAGCATAGCGCAGCGCCGTGCAAACGCGCTGCTCTATAAAAACCAGAAAACCAATAATTAAAATCCACAAATGTCGATTTTATTGTAATTCCTAATTTACAATGCAAGGGAATGGCAGGCTGAAGACAACATGGCTTTTGAGTAGAGGTTGCTAAGGGGGGAAGCTCAGTCTAAGAGATGTAACCAAGCATTAGTAGGCAATCCTATGTAAATGAGGGTAAGGATAGTGAATCCCAAGTTTACATAGCAAATGAGCACAGTCAGTGGAGTGTAGGAGTAGGATAAGGGGAGTATCAGAGTAAAAGATAGGTGACATCATGAGGGGGGGTATGTATAAAAGAAGTGATGCTCATTGGAGCAGAGGGACATGTGTTTGCTGTCAGTTACTGATCACTGCAAGAGGTATGTCAACAGGTACCCTAGCTAAAGTCAGGAAATTGAAGGTGTATGCTGTGGATAGCACTAAAGTTTCTTGTAGAAGTGCTTGCAGCGTGTTTGTGCATGGGTGCGCACCTGTATATCCGAGTAAGACTGTGTGCGTGAGTGTACACCTGTGTGCGCACGCTTTTAAGCCGAAGTAAGCATGTCTAAGGTTGTTTAAAGTTGTGTAAGTGCATTTACACTGGTGTGCATGCGTTTTAGCAAGAATAAGCAAGTTTTAGTCCGTGTAAGCATGTGTGAGTTGGTGTGAGCATGTTTGCGCTTGTGTGCGCTGTGCTGCCCCCCTGAGGAAACAGAAAGGGAAAAGGAAGCACGACAAATAGTAGGAAGTTAAACAGGGAGTACTAGTAGAGCTAGCAGGTGAAAACATCAGAATCAGGCAATTACACAGGCAGTACACTAGCCCAGCACAGCACAGCAGTTAAAACTCTGCAAACAACATTCCACTATGTTTCTCTCAGAGACAATGCAACACTGCAGTAAGCTAATAGAAGTGAAAACTGAAAAAGCTTTAATGAGGCAAAGACATGTTAGGGGCTGCCATTCCTGTTATAAGGTGACATATGCAACATGCTGAGGGTGGTGACAATGCGAATGCTGCTGGACAACCCACAGTGAGGAGACGGAGAAGAGTGTACAGGCCCAGGGTAACCTATCAGGGGCTACATGAGCTGGAGATAGTGGAGCGCTATAGAGTGGACAGAGACCTCATGCAGCAAATTGTTGAGCTGTGCAGGCCACGCCTGACATACAGAACAAACAGAGGGGAATCCATCCCAGTGGAAACCAAAGTATGTGTTGGCCTAATAATATTAGCAACAGGTCCCTTCCAGAGACCAACTGGTGATATGACGGGGATATCACAGGCATCAGCATCCAGGGTACTGCACCAGTTCCTGGATGCCATGTCAGCACATGTCTGTGATCATGTATATTTCCCCAATTCCTGTGAGGTATTGGCCAGCAATATGTGTCTCTTCCAGCAAATAGCAGAATACCCTGAGGTAGTAGGTGCAATAGACTGCATGCACATACGCATCAAAGCACCAGCCAGTGAGCAGGGTAGGGTCTACTTTAACTGCAAGGGCTTCCCCTCCATCAACTGCCAGGTTGTGTGTGATTCCCAGGGCATAATACTGAATGTGTGTGCTGGCTGCCCTGGAAGCTACCACGATTCCCATATCTGGCATCTGACACAGCTGTACCAGACATTTGCCAATGGGGACATCCCTCATGGTCACCTAGTGGGGGATGCTGGCTATGCAATGGAGCCATGGCTGATGACACCCATCAGAAATGCACACACACCTGAACAGGAACACCATAATGAGGCACATGCACAAACACGAAATGTAATCGAGCGTGTGTTTGGACTGCTCAAGTCACAGTTTGGGTGCCAGGACACATCTGGTGGAGCCCTGCAGTACTCACCAACTATGTGTACCCAAATTGTCATGGTATGTGCTATGCTACATAATATGATCCTGCAAAAACAGTTGCAGCAGGACCAGCATAGGCCCTGGCCAAACAGCCCCCCACCATTGCCAAGGCCATCACAGGCAGAGCGTGACTCGGAGGAGGAACAACATGAACCTGCCCCAGTAGGCAGAAGGAGGCATGCCCAGTATGCTTTGGCCTTGGCAAAGAGGCAACGCATAGCACATACACTGGCTCAGTAGGAACCCTGGAAATGATACCTCTCTCTGACTCGCACATATAGTAAAAGGGATGCCTAACTTGACACTACGTGTTTTCAAACATGTATAGGGAGTGTAGTATGTGCATCCGACATAGGCAGCCCTGCAACACCACCTGAGGCATGATTGCCATGTGTTAAGCAATATAAAGCAGTGCTAAACAGCTTTTACCACCATTTAGTATATGTAAGCAAAATTGCACACACCAACTAGCACAACTGTGGTCAATGTTGAGCAATACTGGGCAATGTTCAGCAATGTTGGTTAATGTTGAGCAATGTTGGACAAGCTTGGTCTAAGTTGGGCATAGCTGAACAAAAGCCAACATGCTCATATTTGCTCTACTGGCCCTTAAGCAGTCTGGTCTGCTCAGTATGAAAATATAAAGCAGTGACAGGCCTCAAACCCAGGATATTGTGCCCTGTAGTCATAGTACTGAACCACTAAACCATGACACTTTTTTCAGTGGTCAGCCTGTATGAAGAAATGTTGATAAGTCTATGCAAAGTATCTCATGGAAACCCTGCAGGCACAGCATAATCCCTGTCAAGTTATGACACAAAGGTGAGCCCTGCAGTAAGAAATGAACCTGATTTTCAACACATATATAGTATAAATGTTAATATTGGTCATGTTCACACACATCAACAAATGTAGTGGACCTCAGAGAGCAACATACTGAAAGGTCACACTGGGCATGCTCACACACTTGAATAAATGAGACAAATGTCAGGCAACAAAACACTGAAAGGCTGAACTGGGCATGCTCACACACTTAGGCCATGTCTGAGTACAGCAGTGGGCCACACATATCCGGCAGTTGCATGTGTTAACCCAGGAACCTCTCACTATTCAGCAATCTGCCCTGTGCACACAGTTATATGACAACAGACATATATAATATAGTGGAACCCTGTCATAATCAAATATGTTCTGCAGATACTTAGGTTGTTCATAGAAAGTGGGAAAGCAAAGAAGATAAAAAACCTGCAATCTGTATCATCAGTAAACAATGTGCATCCCAAACGTTATCATAGATTCAGAGGTTGATACTAGGCTATCTGCCCTAGGGCATGTATAAGCCTAGCCAGAGTGCATTTGGCTTTCGCGACCCTGTTAGATTAGTACACTGTGCCTATGAATAGTAGGTCACACAAGATAGCCCATTTACATTTAGTCTATTGTGCCTCTGTCTAGCAGGGACCCAGAAGATATCCCAGGGGTAAACATACGATCACCCATCCACTTGTCAAGATGTCTCCTGTAGGTGGTCAGTGGGGGGCTCTGCCTATGCGGGACTGGGATTTCATTCCGGAGTGAGTGGAGCCTCTGTGATAAGAATCTGTCCCTCCACCATGTCCTATTAATATCTGTGCTGAGGTTTACGTCCCTGGAGTGTATAGCTCCAAGGGATTTGGATATCCTGAGGTGGAGCATGTCCATTAATTCTGGGTTGGACATGGCTTTAAACAACAGGCACAGATCACATCTGAGTAGGCGGTAAGTGACTGAGTAGAGCTGGAATTACTTTATCCGAACTGCGCAGGGCATCTGTGTGAGTCCCTAGATCGACTTGTTGAGGTACTTTTGTGGCCATTACAGTTGCTGCAGGTGTCGGGTAAGGTACATCCCAAATGGGGCATTGTATCCAAGCATGGTCTTGATGAGTATAGGGGCACAATGACCTCACTTGATCTAGATGTGAAACCTTATGGGATAAGGTGGGCTATATAGAAGGTCTGTCTAACCACTTTGGCAACGTGATTGTCAAAGGCAAGAGTACTAACAACTCGTGTCCCCAAATCCCTAACAATTCCTACCATACGTAATGGATTACCACCTATGTGGTAATGTGTGGGCACGTTGTTATTCCCAAAGGGGATGACTAATCATCTAATGGCATTTAGCTGTAGGCCATGGCTCTGACACCAGTCATCCATCTCTGTGAGACCCTGTTTGAGGATGCTTGTGCCAGTTGGATAGCTGATTATGGCACCCAGTTTGCAGTCATCTGCGAACATGGTCAGCCATATTCCTCCTGTGTTAGCCTGTACATCAGAGAAATATATACTGAACAAGAGAGGTCCCAGGACTGAGCCTTGTGGGATGCCACGTGTAACTGGTGTATAGTCAGACATGGCACCTGCAATACTGACCATGTGGGTGCTATCCTTGATCCAGTTAGCAATCCATCTTGTGACTTATGTGTCAGTATTGAAGCTGGTGAGCCTATGTATAATGGCCGAGTGGGGTATTGTGTTGAAGGGTTTTGCGAGGTCTAGGTAGTCTGTGTGGACAATCTTCCCTACGTCTATGGACCTGGAAACTGTTTAAAGAAGTCGAACAGGTTCAAGAGGCAAGATCTGCCCACAACAAAGCCGAAATGTGTAGGATCCAGTGTCTGTAGGTTCCCGATGTCTATGTGTATGAGTTACATGACAATACACTCCATAGCTTTGCAGAACAGGCTAGTTAGGCTTATAGGGCAATATTGTCTGGGGTCCATTGTGGCACCACCTCTGTGGAGCGGGACCACTGTTGCTGTATGCCATTCTTTGGGTACATATCCTGTAGTAACTCTGATATTGAACAGTGACTTAATGTGAGGGTTACGTTCGTCATGAAGCTCGTGTAAGATGCAGGCCAGGACACCGTCTGGTCCCATTGATGCTGTGTTGTCTGCTTTGGAGAAGGCAGAATTCACCTGTTCTTTTGTGATGTCAGGGAGGCTACATTCTGTTGGGATGGACAGTTGCTCTTTAGGGGGGATGGGGGGGTAGACATTTGCACTGAACCTGTTTGCCAGGATGTTGGCAATGTCTGTGGGTTCAGGGTATGTTTAGTCAGTATGCAGTAACTCACAGCATATCTGTGAGTTTCCACCCAGGTTCCTGACATAACTAAAGAAGGCCTTGTGATTGTCCTTAGTGCCTGGTGCAGTTTTCCATTAGAAGTGGGCCTTAGATTAATTCATGAGTGATCGTAGCTTTTTGCTAGTACTGATCAGAGATGCCTTCCCTTTTTGGGATTGTGCTCTATCATGTAGTAACTTCCTCCTTCGTTGTATAACTTATTAATGGCTGGGGTCCACCAGACAGGTCCCCTGCCTTTGGAGGAGTGAGTCTTGTTGTTATTTGGGATAGCATGATCCATGCATTCCAGTAGGTGTCCATAGAATGCGTTTGTAAAGGATTCAGCGGTCAGAGCCGTATTTACCGCTGTCCCAGGGTCTTTGAAGGATACCACCTTGGTTTGGAGAAGTGTGACATTTGCTTTTGAGAAGTTCTTCACCGAGATTACCTAGGATGGGGGTGGGGACGGGATATGGATGTCCATTGAGTTAAATATATGGTCTGACCTTACCAATGAGGGTATACCTCTGGTGTGGAACATAGAGTCCCCATGTTGGTGATGATCAGGTCCAATATGTTCTCCTCTCTTTTGGGTGTGGTGACCAGTTGTGTGCCACAGCATTTGAGTTTAGAAATACTAGCAACTGTTGGGCGAGGGTGTTGGGGCTTGAGTAGTATTCCCAGTCAATGTTTGGGTATTTGAAGTCACCCAATATAATGATGTTTGGGGGGACCTTCATATTCTCCAGTGTTCCCAGGAAAGCCGAGTGGGATTCCCGAGTTTATGAGGTTGGTCTGTAGCAGGCTACAAACTGAAAGGCAGTTTTGCCCACTGTTAGTTGCACATGTATGGTCTCCGATGATTCATGCAGTGCTACTAACTTGGAGATGTGTGTATATGTTATGTATATGGATACTCCCCCTATTTTTGTTGGCCGGTCTGAGTCTTGTAGCCAAAAAGCATGGTATGAAGTATAACCAGGTAGTGCTGGTGTGCATTTGGGAGCCTGAACCAGGTGTCTGTTACTGCACAGATATCAACATTCTCCATACTGAGGAGAGTTCTGAGTGCGTGCATTTTGAGGGTAAGACATCTGGTGTTGAGCAGCATTACCCTTAGTTTCTTTTACCTTGTAACGTCTATGGAGGTGGGTTTGTGTTTTGAGCCTCGCTTAAAAAAGGCACTATGGGGGTGGCAAGAGCCTTAGCCAGTATTCGGACGTCCAGGGGTGACAGATGCAAGCTGTCCATATCGAAGCTACATGTTATGTCGAGCATGTCATCCCAGGCTGACAGACACTAGATCCCCTTTGAATGACGATATGTTAGCCAACTGTTAAAAGTGATCAGTTTGTCGGTATACTGTGACATCATTCTTGGTGAGGGTAAGATGCTACACACGGTCAGCGTCATACTGGCTTGGGCTACATGATCAGAGAGCTCTTCTATTTCTCTTGTCATGTAGTCCAGGGAGGAACATCTGAGGTTATTTGCACCAGCATGGACAATGATGGAGCCATTTCTGTACTTGCTTTGGAGTGACCTGAGTGCATGTGTTATGTGGTGGATCCTGGCACCTGACAGACAGCTCAAAGTGACCATCTCCTTGTTTAGCCTGGTGAGTGGGACATCAGTGTGTCTAACAATAAGTGTCACCTATTACAAATGTATTTGGTGTTTTATTTAGCTCTAAGGGCAGTGACTGTGTGGCACACTGACTTTGTGAACTATGTGATATGTGGATATAGTTGTGGGATAGCAGTTGTTTGTGTGTCTGCTTTGGAGGTCTCTGCTGCTTAGGCAGAATTTATTTAGAGCCTCTGAGTATGTTTTTGTGTGGTAATGTAGTTTGATTGCTGTTGCAATAGGTCTATGTGAGACTGGATTTGTGGTGTGTGTGGTTGCCTTCACCACCTGATAGACTGTGCCAGTCATGGGTTGAGAGAGCTCAGCCTCCTGTATGTCTATATAGTTGCATCTCTCACATATATCTGAGTTTGTTGGGAGGAGGAGAGGGTTGTCTGTGTACATAAGGCAGTTGTAACATTGCGTCAAAATTCCAATATTCACCAGCTAGACTGGAGAGTACACACGAAACCGACCTTTGGACATGCCAGAATATTATGATGGCATACTCTGTTGACTGATCACAAAGGATCAGTAGGGTGTTAAGTGTGTAAAAGAGAATAATGGGTTTAGTGCTCAGGTTTGTCGGTGTTTTGGAAATATCATCTGCGAAGGAGTCCAGACTGAACCATGATACCTCCTTCAGCTATGTCATAAATAGCAATGTACACTCATATATGTCCTGAGTCAGGGCCAACTGTACCTGACTGACAATGCCGACATCCTGTCAGACAGGCCCATATATACATACCCACTGACAAAAAGCCCTATCATCATGCCAGGAGATATCACATGTAGAATGGGTAAACAGCTCCCCCCAAAGCCAAAAGCATGGCATCAATTGGATTACATTGTTTCCCTATATGTGCATGAGTGAACTACAGAACAAACAGACCCTGCACCTGAACAGTCTGTTGAGCCTCACCCTCTCTACAGGATCTGAAACTGTTGAATGTGTTACAGCAACATATGGCACTCCCCACAAGTGTTGGTGCACAACAGACCATGGGAAGTATAGTCCAATAAGCCTATGAAGTCTGATCTGCAAGGCCATGGAGTCCATCATGATTGAAGTCATAAACAGAGCTATTGGAAGCCGACAAACACACAACCCTACCAACTGTGGTATGTTCATGGGCAGATTATGGTTCCCAAACCTGCTAGACTGTTTGCAAGGCAGCCACCCAGGATATACATCACTGAACGGAGCTACACATGTCCCACATAGACTCTGAATAGCCCTTTATCAACATCCCAGACAAATGTCGTATCCACAAAATCAACAATCTGTGCATAAATATGTATTGTCATATGAAGGAATGGCAATTTGTCCACAGATAGATCACACAAGCTAAGAACTGTGGGGTCCTGTTCAAGCTCTTAACACCTGCTGACCCACATGGTTCATTCCTGGGATTGCATAAAACAAAGTGTACACACATTACCATGTCCAGTCTGATCATGTCAGCATCCTACAAATATAGCAGGAGAAAAAAAGTCACCCAGTCAAGCATATAGTGTGTTGTGTTAATGTGTATCTCTCTAGTGTCATAACATAGTTAGATAGGGGTTTGAATCCTGCAGTTGCTGACTGCGTGTGCATGTGTGCTCTCCTTTGAGAGGTGTGCCCTTTTTGGAGAGTGGGAAAACACATTAAAAGAGGTACATTCCTCTTTCTAAAGTCTGATGATGTCAGCATCCTACAAATATAGCAGGAGAAAAGACACCACCCAGTCAAGCATATAGCGTGTCATGTTAATGCGTATTTCCCTCGTATCATAACATAGTTAAGTAGGGGTTCTAATCCTGCAATTACTGACTGTGTGTAGGGGGGGTGTGTGTGTGTGATTTCCTTTGAGAGGAGTGCTCTTTTTGGAGACTGGGAAAACACATTAAAAGAGGTACATTCCTCTTTGGAAAGTCTGATGAGGTCAGCATCCCACAAATATAGCAGTGGAAACACAAACTCCAAATAAAGCATATAGCACGTGTTAATGCATATCTCTTTAGTATCATAACATAGTTAGGTAGGGGTTTGAATCCTGCAATTGCTGACTGTATGTGTGTGATTTCCTTTGAGAGGAGTGCACTTTTTGGAGACTGGGAAAACACATTAAAAGAGGTACATTCCACTTTGGAAAGTCTGATGATGTCAGCACCCCACAAATACAGCAGTGGAAATGAAAACTCCCAGTAAAACATATAGCACATCATATTAATGGGTATCTCTCTAGTAGCATAACATAATTAGGTAGTGGTTTGAATCCTGCAATTGCTGAGTGTGTGTATGTGTGTGATTTCCTTTGAGAGGAGTGGCCTTTTTGGAGACTTGGAAAACACATTAAAAGAGATACATTCCCCTTTGGAAAGTCTGATGATGTTGGCACCCCACAAATACAGCAGTGGAAAAGAAAACTCCCAATAAAGCATATAGCATGTCGTGTTAATGCATATTTCTCTAGTATCATAACATAGTTAGGTAGTGGTTTGAATCCTGCAATTGTGGTGTGTAAGTGTGACTGCCTTTGAGAGGAATGCCCTTTTTTGGAGACTAGGGAAACACCTTAAAAGAGGTGTATCCTCTTTGGCAAGTCTGATGATGTCAGCATCCTACAAATATAGCAGTGGAAATACAAACCCCAGTAAAGCATATAGCGCGTTGCGCTAGTGCGTAGGTCTCTAGTTTCATGACATAGTTAGGTAGAGTTTGAATCCTGCAATTGCTGAGGGTGTTTGTGTGACACTGTTGGTTACTGTAGTGTGGGTTTTGCTTTTGCTATGGTATGACATATCAGGATTAAAACAGTATGTGCATTGCACACATCAGGTATCTGTGTGGCAAATAAATATATGTACATGTGACCTCAATTAGTACATAGGTGTGAAGCCTGCATACTACATGAAAACATTTGTTACCTTTGACAGATTGTGCTGTTGCTTCTCAGATCGTAGGTCACATATGTATGTATGTGACAAGGCCGGCCACTGTAGTGATCTGTAGCCAGGGTCATCTGTGTCACACACACCCATGACAGTTACTGCAGACTAGTGTGAGTGAGGGTACATGCCTGGGGTATATGTCAGACATGTTCATACACAACAAAGTCTGGCAATAATGGACAGTCATTATAGGTGTACAACATCCTTGTGAATATGCATACAGGCCCCTAATTTCTTATGTGATACACTGAGGGACTCCACAATACCTTTGGATATGTGGATACCAAAGGACAGATAACATAACACTTGGCTATATGTATACATTGGTACCCGACAGACATGTTGGGGGCTACCACCTATGTGGTACTGTCGGGATAGTATGTATAGTAAATGTGGATGACTATGCTATAGTTGGCTTAGAGCTATACAGCATGTGTTGGACAACAGGTATCTGTCTGTATGATACCCTTGTGTAGGATATGTGTCCCATCCAGAGAATGCATTGTAGGCCAATGCATGCATTTCCAGATGTGGATGGACATATCCCTAGTGTGTTTGCATGTACCTAAGAGGGCTATATGCCAAACAGGTGTGGTCCCAGGAACGGGTGGCGGTCAATACCACTGGTTACTGTTATAGTATAGTACCGGAAGGATCCAACTGTTACTGAGTTTCCTACATCTGTGTGTCAGTTGTCAGGACATCATCTAATGATTGGTTATAGTCAGGCAGTTGAGGTTGTGTATACTACCAGAATGCAAAACATTGAAAGATAGTAACAGTATCACCCACAGCATAGTGTCAAACCATGTCATACACACATGTGTACCCATGTTAGAACATATCTGTAGTAGAATGCATACTGGCCACCGCGAGATACTATGAGATGTTAACACTGTGTAATACAGGGTATGTCACACATCCCATGTGTCCACTATGCACGTACATGCAGACAGTGCACCTCCACCATGTTCACAGATGTACACCTGCTAATCAGTACTGCACACATCACATATGTACTGTCCACTCAGTAACACATGCTGGCAACATTATACACTTCAGCCAAGTGGCACATGGGCGGACAATACATACTCAAACTTAACACTGGTGTAAACAATACTACATTGACAATCACAGCTTTGATGCATCATGCCTGCTCAGGTATACCTACAAGGATATCATTACACTTTCCTGTTGACAACATGCTAACATTTCTACACTGCTATAATGTCATCCTGTGAATCAGCACCATGTTAACCTGTTCCTGCATCAATGTTACAGCTGACAGGAGATGGCACAGGTTTCATCATATGCACAGGGTGTGTTGTTGGTTTGCCAGAGCCCGACATTGACCCATCCAATCGACATGTATGTGTGTGTGTGTATGTGTGTGTGTGTGTGTGTGTGTGTGTGTGTGTGTGTGTGTGTGTGTGTGTGTGTGTGTGTGAGGGACAACAGTACAGCATGGGCCAATGTTGATGTAATGTGTGTGTGTATGTGTGAGCCCTAGGTGTTTGGTTCATGTGTGTGTGTCTGCATGCACAAAGCTCGATGATGTGGCTGCCATATATGGGAGGTTGTGGGACAGCCACAGACTGTACCTGCCAGGCTGTACAGATCATTGTCTTTGGGCATGGACACGGTACCTGTGCCTGGCAGGGGTGCTATGGACAGTATCGGGTACCAAGCCTGACTGGGTACTATCATCAGAGGCAGAGATATGTCGACTGGACCCATGTCCCGCTGGGACTGGCCAGAGACACTTGCACATGGTCTACTATGGCGGTCAATCAACAGGCCAGCCCCAGCACTGCTGGGGCTGGTACTGCCACTATGGGAGTGGCTGTGATCTGTGGGTCGTCCGCGACAACTGCCAGCCGTTGATGTTGCTGGCATACGTCTGTGTCAACATCTCAACCATCCCGTATGGTCCTGGCTCATGGAAAACACATTGTGGAGGGCATCTAATGTCTCCCCCCAACGTCTATCAATGACCTCGGTGGAATTATGGATGGCACCGGCAAGGTCACGGATACTGTCATTGATAGTGGTGTAATGGGCCCTCTCCGCCGTTAGTCCCTGTCTGGTGTACTGTTCCATACGTGCCTGTGCCTGCATTACAGCCCGGAACATACTTGTGGTTGTAAGACCTGTGGGGGCACATCTGCCAGGGGCATTACAACCAGCGGTGCTCCCACGGGAACCCCTGGACATCCGCCTATGTGGTACTGTTCCAGGAGTCCGGGTATTGCTGCTGTGAGGGGATGCATGTGCCATGGATACCACACTATCCTGATCAATGCCATCTGTATGCTGTCCCTCAGCTAAGGCCATTGGTGATGAGGGATGTATTGGCAGTATGAGTGTGCGCATAGATGGGTTGGAAAGCTGTGTACTGTCGATTGGCAGACCAATGACAGACCGTGTCAAACCTGCCTGTGCCACAATACATGTATCATCATCTCCACTATTTGTGGCAGTGACTTCAGGTTCCCTGCTGCATTCAGCCAACCCAACCTTAGCACCTGTGAGAGGAAGGCAGGAAACACACTTTACAATCTATACATCATGTTATCACACATGAACACATGCACACATGCACACATTCACACATGAATA
Source organism: Protopterus annectens (assembly GCF_019279795.1). Taxonomy (NCBI): domain Eukaryota; kingdom Metazoa; phylum Chordata; order Ceratodontiformes; family Protopteridae; genus Protopterus; species Protopterus annectens. The sequence goes on along the minus strand of NC_056725.1, from coordinate 78,605,396 downwards.
CATGCACACATGCACACAGGAACACATGCACACATGCACACATGCACACATGCACACATGAACACATGAACACATGCACACATGCACACATGCACACAAATACACTCCTAACTACAGCAGATACACACACACACCAGCAATCCAACACACTGTGTAATACAGGGTATGTCACACATCCCATGTGTCCACTATGCACGTACATGCAGACAGTGCACCTCCACCATGTTCACAGATGTACACCTGCTAATCAGTACTGCACACATCACATATGTACTGTCCACTCAGTAACACATGCTGGCAACATTATACATTTCAGCCAAGTGGCACATGGGCGGACAATACATACTCAAACTTAACACTGGTGTAAACAATACTACATTGACAATCACAGCTTTGATGCATCATGCCTGCTCAGGTATACCTACAAGGATATCATTACACTTTCCTGTTGACAACATGCTAACATTTCTACACTGCTATAATGTCATCCTGTGAATCAGCACCATGTTAGCCTGTTCCTGCATCAATGTTACAGCTGACAGGAGATGGCACAGGTTTCATCATATGCACAGGGTGTGTTGTTGGTTTGCCAGAGCCCAACATTGACCCATCCAATCGACATGTATGTGTGTGTGTGTATGTGTGTGTGTGTGTGTGTGTGTGTGTGTGTGTGTGTGTGTGTGTGTGTGTGTGTGTGTGTGTGTGTGTGTGAGGGACAACAGTACAGCATGGGCCAATGTTGATGTAATGTGTGTGTGTATGTGTGAGCCCTAGGTGTTTGGTTCATGTGTGTGTGTCTGCATGCACAAAGCTCGATGATGTGGCTGCCATATATGGGAGGTTGTGGGACAGCCACAGACTGTACCTGCCAGGCTGTACAGATCATTGTCTTTGGGCATGGACATGGTACCTGTGCCTGGCAGGGGTGCTACGGACAGTATCGGGTACCAAGCCTGACTGGGTACTATCATCAGAGGCAGAGATATGTCGACTGGACCCATGTCCCGCTGGGACTGGCCAGAGACACTTGCACGTGGTCTACTATGGCGGTCAATCAACAGGCCAGCCCCAGCACTGCTGGGGCTGGTACTGCCACTATGGGAGTGGCTGTGATCTGTGGGTCATCCGCGACAACTGCCAGCCGTTGATGTTGCTGGCATACGTCTGCGTCAACATCTCAACCATCCCGTATGGTCCTGGCTCATGGAAAACACATTGTGGAGGGCATCTAATGTCTCCCCCCAACGTCTATCAATGACCTCGGTGTAATTATGGATGGCACTGGCAAGGTCACGGATACTGTCATTGATAGCGGTGTAATGGGCCCTCTCCGCCGTTAGTCCCTGAACACATGAACACATGCACACATGCACACATGCACACATGCACACATGCACACATGCACACAAATACACTCCTAACTACAGCAGATACACACACACACCAGCAATCCAACACATACTCAATAGTGGTTGAAGGTGGGTGACAGTATCACAAGGCAAACAGTCACTTCACACTTGTCAGCATGCAGAATATGTGTTGCTCAAGACCATGCAGTGTGAGTATATATAGCCCTAGTTAATAACAGTATACATGGCTTTGATGCATGTGTGTAGTTGTTCAGTGGTTGGCTACACCCTGGAACACAATGTGAACAAGGACACAACATTGCTGTGCAAGTATTATCAGCTCTGCAATGTCCTGTGCACCATCACTCACAGGTATACATACCATGGCTGCATGTATCTGTGTGTCACATAGATTTCCATGTCTGATTACAGTGTCTGTGTTTGTAGCATATAATAGTGGGCACAGGTGTAGCACATGCATGCTATTTACCCACATGGGATGAGTGGTGCATGTATATGTGATGGAATACCAATGCTCGACATGGCCATTGTACAGTGGTTATGGTGAGTGTGGGACATATTGCAGATATGTCGGTGCCAGCCATGACATGGCATGCTACACGACTGCAACATTAAACACCACACATACCCAATGTGTGTCATTTGACCTATACACCAAATAGCATTCCAGGACATATATGTGTCACTTTGTAGAGATGGTGACTGCTATGCATATTGTGTATAGTTGAATATGTTTTCACACACACAGCATGCTATGTATATTGTGTATAGGTGCATACACACACAACATTGAGGTGCAAAGCAATGACTGCTATGTATAGTACTATGGTTACTGTAACTGGATGGGGTGTAGTACCATGAGCCATCATCATCATACATCATGTGGTCACTCAAGGCTACTAATGTGTGACAGACCACTGCCTAGCATGCTGTACCGGAACTGCAGTGCCGTGGCTATGTTCACAATTACACAGCCACTTTGTACATGGGTGTGTGAGGTGCCTAATAGGGAGCATTGCCTAACATGACTGTGTTATGTGTTGAAGAGTGTTGCACAGCCCCATGATAGGCCTCTAATCATGTGTGCTGTGTGGATGACATGTGGGATACTGAAATGTGATCTTACAGCAGGTGTGTGGTTACACCATGTGTAGCATGTTGAGGTGTATTGCATATGACAAACGTGTTATGTTGTGTACAGCTGTATAAACTATGCCTATCCATTGTGCAGTACAGTGTTATCACAAGTGTGTCTGATGCTCTGTGTATTGCATGTGATTGAGGCAGCTACTGACATTACAGAGCAGTGCAAAGTCTTACAGCAAACATGCACAGCATGCATTATGCGTAGGTGTGTTACGTGTACATGGCCTACACCTCACCTATGACATGCACATTTCATTACCAATATTGAAGTTATAACACACTCACCAGCATGGATCATCTGCCTAGCTGTCACACCAGAGGGCCTACAAGAATATGAGACAGTTTGGCAGTGGCCACAACTTTGGCATTGCTACTGTGGGATTAGTAGACTACAGTAGAACAACAGTCGACAGTCATAGGTGTACAGATAACTTTCCAAATATCAGTATTGCACAACACTAGGCAGCACAACTGCTAAACACACAGTACACATCTCACATATGCATAATCTAACAATACAGGTAACTGTAGTCTACAGATAGGGCATGTTACCTGCATGCTCCATGTCAACATGCTGGGTGGCTCCGGCCTCCATGATGACACATGCCTGTGGCAGTTGCTGTTGTTGACCAGGAGCCACCATGCTTAGGATCAGCTCCTCCACTCTGCTGAGGGGGGGATGAATGGCCACCCCATCACCTGTGGCAAGCTGTTGTCTATGGATATCAGATGCATGCCGCCGGACATGTCTAATTAAATCACTGCAGTGATGGCGTACCTGCTCATATGTCCAGTTATGCATGTCTATGTCATTTACCCGACGAACAAGATCTTGCCAAAGTGCAGTCTGCTCATGCTGGTGCTGGCTGCTTCTGGAAAACAGCAGGGTGTAGTGCTGTACCAGGCTGTGGTGGATTTCCTGTTCCTCCGCTGCTGTGTAACAGGGATTACATTGGTGGGCCATCAGCCTGAAAGAGAAATGAACAATATGTGTGAGCGAGTCCTGTGGCACACTTTACACCCTTAACTACAGATATCACTTAACTGCCTTATATACCATCCGTTTGTATGTCAGAGGATACAGATGTTCAATACCACAACTGACTGATAGTGCCTGGCACACTCTATATATCAAACCACTATACAACAGTATCTGGCACACTGTTTGTGACACAATGCACAACCTCACCACAGGGGTATATATCACGCTAATGCACGAAGAAAGATGTCATCCATTGCAATGAATGTCAAATACAGTTACAGTAGTACCAGTAAACCACCCTAGTCGTTGATGCCATACCCTTGCCTAACATATGTGCATAGTTGTTAATATAGGTGGCATACTGCTGTAACAGAGTATATATGTTGCTAGATACACACGTATATCCAGTAACACACATATGATTGCGGGCATGGTACAGGCATAACTACACACACATCAGACAAACATACAACACACCAATGTATGCCAACCCAGATGAGCTTTACCTGTGTACCATAGAGTACTGTGTGCCACTACTTACAAAACCTTATGCCTGAAGTATGTAATCTGTGCAGACTACAGGAAACACACAAGACAGTGTTTCCAAGCAATGTGAACATACACCATACTGTGCTGTTTAGGCCTACAGCTTCAGGTAGTACTACAGTTCATATGGGAGTTGGATTCACCAGCAGTACCACTCACTAAGCATACATGTATTGCTTTAGCCTACAATGGGACACCACAGTCGTCAACAAGGATCTATGTCACAACGTATGCCATACTACTATATCTGCCTAGCAATAACATACACATCTTTTGCTGGCCTCACAGCTAGGACACAAATTACCATGTCAGATACAAATTCACACTAAGCTATCACACCTTTACAGACCTTGCACACATTCAGCGTTACACTCATTCAACCTCACATAGCAGGTATTGCATTGAGTACATGTGTGTGTGCATCGTGTCATAGGTAGGTAATACGCTATTGGCCCTAGGGCCTAGAACAGCCTAGCCATATGCTACCCTGGCCTTTGACACACATGTAATTTGATTTCACTTGCCCCTGTCAACCAGAACCACAGAGGTGATTCCCGGGGTGTATTACCTATCTCCCAAACAATATTTATGACAACTGCTAATGAGGGGCCTCGTTTGCTATTGCTAGGTGGTTTATTCCAGAGTATGGCATATCTCTGAGATAGGAACCTATCCCTCCAGCATGTGCTGTTTAGTGAGCTGACGAGGTTTAGGGCCCTAGAGCGTGTAGCCTGGTGGGATTGTGATATGTTGACATGGTGGTTGTCAAACAGCTATGGGTGTGACATACCTCTGTATGTCCTGCAGAGGTCACCTCTGTGTGGGCGGTATGCAACATAGTCTAGCTGTGGTTTTGTGAGTCAGCCTGCCTAGGGCATCTGTTTGAGGCCAGTATTACTCTTTGTGAGGTATGTCTGTGGCCTTTCCACTTGCTGTAGTTGTCATGTGAGGTACATACCAAACGGGGCATTGTGATGAGTAGAGGGGACCTATATTTCCCTAGATGACACACCTGTTGTGATGACACGTACCACATAGACAGATTACAAGACTAGTGTGGCACTGTGATTATCAGAGGGGAGGCTACTGTCCACCTGTGTCCCATGTTCCCTTATCACACCTTCAGTGTTAGGTAGATTTCCACCTATGTGGTAGCTAATGGGTACAGTCATGTCATGCAATTCCACAACAACTGCTAGTAAAGACCCACAGAACAGGATTTGTGTTATTCCATTCCTATTTTCCCTTTACATTCCCTCATTGTAATGCATGATATATTTATTTCAGCACCAAGTTATTGTATATTTGCTGTGGCTTAGTGGTACTCCATGCAGTTGAGTGTGTCCAAGGTCTGGGGTTCGAGACTGACAGAGGTGTTTTATATTGCTGCTGAGCAGAACAAGGGCCCTGACATAGAGTGACTAAGGCACTTTTAAGCAGTTGTAAGTGGTTTTGCACCGGTTTGCGCGATGCTTAGCGATGCTTAGCTAAGCGCACACATGCGCACACTCACTTAAACCTGTTTACTACTGCTTAAAAGTGCTTATTCCTGCTAACCCTTGCACTAATTTCTTTGAAAGAAAAGAAAATGGGGAGATAGGAAAGTGGTGAAAAAGGGGGAACAAAGAGGGAAAGACAGTAGGAAAACAAGCTCAAGATGTGCAGGACTGGTGTAGGGAAGGTCCATAGCTGCCCATTTCTTTACCAGCAACAGCTGTGCATATGCAATAAATTTGGAATGAAATTTGAAACCTTCCACCCCTGGGAGAAGGGTGAGTACAGCAAAGTATGTTGTACTGCCAATTATAATTATCAGTTTACATATCCAGTGGACATGTGTGCAAAATGGGCAGCTATGTATGGGGCGTAATTTTTTTGTGGGTACAGATTGCCCTTTTTTTTTCAGCTGAGAGTGGAAAGTGAGGTAGAGGAAGTAGGTATGTTTGGGGAGGTAGGTTGGGGAGGTAAACAGACAAGACAAACAAGAAGCATACAGGGGTGGTGTATGACACATGGGGTGGGTGAACACAATTGACGGGGACGGATGTTTGGAAATCGCAAGCCCATGAGCCCACAGATGGTAACAGTGGAACTGAGATCCCCACCCATGGGCAGTCACCACTGCACCTTCACAGCCCCAAGGGTGGCTGTGCTGGGGGCTGCATAGGATGGGCAGGCTCACCCATGAGATGTACCACTCTCGCCTCGAGCTGGAGTAGGGGATCAGCGACTGAACGCTGGATCTCCCTACGCACCACAACCCGGACCCTTTGAAGGGTGACAGGTGGCCCTTCTCCGACCACTCTTGCACAGGGGGGACGGGCTCCATCCCCTGCAGTGCTTCCACCCGAAGGTGGCACAGGACCAATGGAGGAGGGGAGCCTGGGCTGGGCACCAGATCTGCTGGTGCCAGGTGCACTCGCCAGCTGAGGAGGGACAGGTGGGTCCGCTGGGACCGGCCTTCCCATATGTTCTGTGATTAGGTGTGTTTAATTACAACATAAACAACAGCATTCCAAATTAGTTGTAACAGCATCTAGTAATATTCCCATTAACCCAACACACCAAGGTTCCAACAGTTGAACAGCAAGCATAACACATGCATATATTGAATGACAGTGGACATTCCAACAGCATGCAGGGATGATTGGTAGTAACAGGCCACCATGATTGTGGTGTTTGAACAGGGCACATGCATCAAAGTGAATGCAGATATTTATAGAACAATAGGACATATGTCCCAGCAAATGTTTGAGATTACACATACTCATTGATGTGTGGAATTGCATGGTTTATGGACATACAGTAAGGTATAGAAAGAAACCTCAATTAACATCTTATAAGTACTTTTAGTCTACACTACATTCCTCGTGACTGCAGATGTATATCCCCTACATGTATTATTACACTTGCCAACATGCATTAGGTTGTGTAATGGGTTTGGCTAGTTCATTATATACCTGACCTATATCTGACGTACTAACTGTCCAAGATGCAGATGTTACTGCTACATATTTCTTGATTTTATTTATATTTCTTTATCTACATATCTGGATGTGTTCACGTGACATTTTCAGTTCAATTTGTACAGAACCCTGCATTTCTTGTAGCACACTCACATTTCTGGTTAACAAATTAACAAGCTACTCGTGTGCCAGATTTACTTATGCATGTCAGCCAGTAACTGACTGTTGTGGACTGTATATATGCTTTACAGCTACTGGCACTTCCATCACCCACTTTAGATGGGACTGCCCAACTGTGGGTTGCCAGCACTTATTAAAACAGTACTATTTGTATAATGCAAGGGTACAACAACATTTCAAATTAAGTGACACAGACACACTCCAGGTTTTATACCTTTATTAATTACATTCCACACTTTTCCACAGGCTCTCTCCTTTATTTGATATTACAGTGCATATGGAAGACATATTATACCCTTATTAATAGGTTAGAATACTCTTTTTCAGGCTCGTTCACTTATTTTATATGACAGTACCTGCAGAGATATTATTCCGAACATATTTTACCTTTCTTAATGGGTTACTACACTCTTTTTCTGGCTCTCTGACTTATTTTATATAACAGTACATGTAGAGGACTTATTCAGGGCATTTTATGGCTGTATTATTGGACCTCAACACTTTCTTTCAGGCTCTCTCACCTATTTTATATAACAATATATGCAGAATAATCACTAACCTGCCTGGTGGTGCAGCCTTAGCATAGGCTTGCTGATTTGCAGCACAGACACCTGCAGCTGTCAAGTAAATGAAGGGATAGTGAGACATACCTATCCATTATACAGAATCAATTATCATTTCTTACATACTGCATTCCATGGCTACCTACTCAGTTGTGGGGCATCTTGCATCCCACTGGCCTCCTGTATCCATTGGTTCAGTAGGTCCTGCTTCCATCTCTTCAGGTCGGCATGGTGGTGACGGACCTGCTCACCAGTCCAAGGAATGCCTGTGACACTGGTGAGGTCATGAGCTAACCGGTTCCAAGACTCTGCCTTGTACTCCATCCCTTGGAACTGGCCCTACAGGAGTCTTGACTCATGATGGTGGACAAGGAGCCAAACCATGTATTTTGACTCCTCGATGCCCCAACATTGTGCTCAGAAGCATGTACCCTCTCCAACACCAGCCTTTCTAACTGCAGATGGGAGCTACATTCGGTTATGGTGTGTATTCCCGCCTATGGGGCTTAAATATGCCACATTTCCAGCACTTTTTTGTGATTGGTCATTTTTGAAAATTCTCAGCTAACTGCGGACCTGCTTAGTAATGGTTATTCTCCCATTTATAAGTATATGTATGTTAACAGTGGCTGCTTACCCTAAGCTTTCATAGCTTAGTGGTTCAGTACATTGATTATGGTGCACAGAGTCCTGGGTTCAAACCTTGTCATTCATGTTATTTTACTACTGTCCAGACAGGCTAGGGGGTATGGCTGTGTTTAAGCAACTTTGCTCAACGTTGCTCCACGTTGCCCTACGGTGCATTGGTTTGTGCGGCGTGCACCTCCGCGCAAACTGATTGTGCTGGGTAAAGCGCTATTTAGCTATGGCAACTCTATTGCACTGGGTAAAGTGCTGCTTAACTGCGGGCAACTATATTGTGCTGGGTAAAGTGCTGCTTAACTGGGGGCAACTATATTGCGCTGGGTAAAGTGCTGCTTAACTGTGGGCAATTATATGTCAGGATCCTTTATAAATATATATTTTGTTCACTGATACATAGACCATTTCAATGGTTTTTAGTAAAAGTTTAATCATATATTTCAGGAATTATTTCATATGCTACTTTAGAACATAAAGTGGAAGGGGAGTAGTGGGACTCGAACCATGAATGCCTCCTCTTTGTGCAAACGCTCAACCATTACGCTATTGCTCTTTGGCGCAATTTGCATAAACATTCCTTCTTATGCTCTTCCATGTCGGGATTGCTAACTGCAGCTAAACAATGGGCACACCCGCGCACACACCCGCAAATACAGGCAACTATATTGGGAATTAGAAAAAAAAAATTAAATGTTTTACTTTTTATAACTGTACTGGGGGTTTACAATGTCAGGGAGTGTGGTGTTGTGTACATGGACATTTGAACAGACTCGCTCTTGTGTGTTGACATTTGGCATTTCAGACACTTGCAGGGGCGTGGACCTTTAGACTGCTCGGCAGTTGGACAAGCCCCTTGCTTTCCTGCACGGTCCGTGTTAGACTTGCTGTTGAGTCAGCGTACCCTCATGAATATTCATGGCACACTGACATCATACCGTTCAACTGCAGCCTCCGAGTAAGACTTATTTAGTCTTATACGGAGGATTCATGAATCCAGGGGTATATGTATATATTTATTTATATTTTTGATTGCTAAATGGACTAAGGTTGATATATTTCCAGCCATGTAGTATATTGTCTTGGATAAAATCACAGACTTAATAATCTGGTTAAATAAGAGGTACCACATCATTATAAATTTTATTTAAAGTACATAAGGGTTATATTATTATGACAGCTACTAAGTAGGGCAGGACCAGCTTGAATGTCACACTGATGGGGGAAGGGATGTGAATTAAACCAATGATGCAGCGGTTAGTGTTGCTGCCTCACAGCAAAAGGTTCTCCAGTTCCTTCCTCGGCTGGGGTGCCTTCTGTGTGGAGTCCGCATGTCCTCCTTGTGGTCATATGGGTTTCCTCCGGGTGCTCCGGTTTCCTCCCACATCCCAAAGACATGTTGTAGGTGGATTGGACACTCTAAATTGACCCTAGGCATGAGTGCATGCATGTGTGTGCCTTCTGTGGAAGGTTGGGCAGTGGGCTGGCAACTTGACACTGTGAAAATTCAACTGACAATGATGAGCGGAAAGGTGATCCGCTGTAGCGACCCCTAACCGGGAAAAAGCCAAAAGAAGAAGACCAATAACACTTTGTTTTACAGCACAAAAAAACACTCTCTTGCCTTATAAAAAAATATATATATATTTAGAAAGCTTGTGAGGAAACTATTACTCTCTTAATTTTGTTTTACTTGGATGACTTGTCTGTGTACTTAATAAAGGATTTTCGACTGGAAACAGACTGCCTGCCTTGCTTGGATCGCTTTCAAATACTTATTAATCCTGTACAATATTTCATATTATATATATATATATATATATATATATATATATATATATATATATATATATATATATATATCAGCAAACACCCCTCGACTGCAGCAAAAAAGGTTAAAAGTCCATCCAATTCAAATATCCGATACAATAATTCCTCTACTCAAGTATAAATCCAAGAATACGAAATGTAATAAAAACACTTTTTATTCGGAACACACAGACAGAACGTAAGCGCTTTCACGGATTCAACCGCTTCATCAGACGTAACAATTTCAAAACTGGGCAACCATTATTTAACTTAATTTTCAAATGCTTAATTAGATAATTGTTATATCTCATTTAAAGTACCACTACATAAAAGTGCTCACGTATACATAATAAACCTTCATGTTTCATATTATAACTACATAAAATAACATTCATAAATAAGTAAAAACTCCTAATACTTTAATAATTTTAAAATATTTTAAAATAAGTATGTATATTGTGACAATTAATTATCTAAGATGTCTGGCTCTAAGGATAGGCTTAATAGATACCATATCATTTAAGCCATAGCCCCTGTGTGCACCTAGCCTAAATATCCATTCTAACTCAGCACATTCTGTATCATTTGTAATATTCCCTAATCTTAAATTAATGTACTGAATATGTAATATTTGAAAGTGAAATATGTGAGTTGGACCTTCCTTATTGATATGTTGTGCTAGTGCATTGTAATCTTCCTTCCTAGCTATGCTATAATAATGATCTCTGATGCGTTCTTTTAATGTGCGATTAGTTTTGCCCACATAAAACCGAAAACACTGTATACAGTAAGCTATGTATACTAAATTTTTAGAATTGCATGAGCCATTAACTCTAAGCTCCCATAGCCGCCTAGTCTCAGGATGTCTATAATATCGTGACTCATCCACATATACACACTGTTTACAGTTATTGCATTTTCTCGTCCCATCGAATCTTGCTACTAAATTCATATCCCTCCTGGGACTCATTACTTTCCGATAACAAAATTGCTGTTTCAATGTCTTATTATTCCTATATACAAATCTTGGACTATCACCTAATAATTCCTTAGTTTTATCATCCACCATTAAGATGTTCCAACATTTCCCTATGGCTTCTTTTACTTTGTGGATATTATTACCATAAGGTATTACAATACTAAGGTCATGTTCTCTTTTTACAACATGTTGATTCTTCCTCAACACATTATTTGAAAAATATGGTCTGGCTTGCATTTTCCTTTGAGCAAGAACTTGTTTACAAATGGTGTCAATATTATTTGCCTCATAACCTCTAGATATAAAATCAGTTTTTAATCTTGATAACTCCTCAGTTAAAATATTGTCATCACAACATAACCTAGACAATCTATATGCTTGCCCTTTGACTATATTATTAAATATAGTCGGGTTGTGCATACTGGTACGATGTAGATAGGTAGGACAATAACAGGATTTCCTATATACACAAGTGGCAATTTTGCCTTGAACTATATTGATGGCAACATCCAAGTAATTGATGGAAGTATCTGACTTTTCCATCGTAAATTTAAGAAATTCACTTGAAGTATTCACTTGTATTAGAAATTTATTCAAATCTGCATCAGTGCCTTGCCAAAGCAAAAAAAGATCATCCACAAAACATCAATAAAATAATATATTGGGATGGTTCAATAAATTTTGTTTCTCCCATGCTACCATTATTAAATTGGCATAGGCATTAGCGCAGCTTGTACCCATTGCCACGCCCCTTTTTTGTTGATACAATTTGTCCTGAAACAAAAACAAATTATTGTCTAATACAAGCTCCAATAAGAAACATATAAAGTCTGCCTTCAAAATGTCCATTTTTCCATCTACCTCTAACAACCCCTTGAGTATAAGCAAACCTTTGTCATTAGGAATACTTGTGAATAATGATTCTACATCTAATGTTACTAAGACTAAATCCAAAAGTTTACCATAACCTTGTGTGAATGTGTATAAATCTTGCAAAAATTGTTCTGTGTCTACAAGGACATGTCCATATCGGGATAGTTGCTGTTTCAATTGTTGATCTAAATAAATCGAAATACCTTCCGTGGCCCAGCCAGCTCCAGCAACTATTGGCCTAAATTTTGGAAGTGTTGGATGTTTGTGAATTTTGGGCAAGCCGTGTAACTGTGGAATAATCGGGAACTCAACTGAAAAATAATTATATAAATCTCTAGTGATAATTTGTAATTTCTCAAAGCAACAGGTGTTTATGTGGCCTAGAGATGACGCTGTTAGTGCGAGACAGAATACGGCAACTTACTCACAACGTTTGCAAGGAGGACAACGTGAGAGAGTCAATGTGAGCACAGAAGCAGGTATTGAACTAGTAAAGAAGGGAGCAATTACTGATATACACCAGTCCAACGCTAAGCGCGCTGACACAAATCATTCTGTTAATGAAGGGTTATGGTAAACTTTTGGATTTAGTCTTAGTAACATTAGATGTAGAATCATTATTCACAAGTATTCCTAATGACAAAGGTTTGCTTATACTCAAGGGGTTGTTAGAGGTAGATGGAAAAATGGACATTTTGAAGGCAGAATTTATATGTTTCTTATTGGAGCTTGTATTAGACAATAATTTGTTTTTGTTTCAGGACAAATTGTATCAACAAAAAAGGGGCGTGGCAATGGGTACAAGCTGCGCTAATGCCTATGCCAATTTAATAATGGTAGCATGGGAGAAACAAAATTTATTGAACCATCCCAATATATTATTTCATCGACGTTTTGTGGATGATCTTTTTTTGCTTTGGCAAGGCACTGATGCAGATTTGAATAAATTTCTAATACAAGTGAATACTTCAAGTGAATTTCTTAAATTTATGATGGAAAAGTCAGATACTTCCATCAATTACTTGGATGTTGCCATCAATATAGTTCAAGGCAAAATTGCCACTTGTGTATATAGGAAATCCTGTTATTGTCCTACCTATCTACATCGTACCAGTATGCACAACCCGACTATATTTAATAATATAGTCAAAGGGCAAGCATATAGATTGTCTAGGTTATGTTGTGATGACAATATTTTAACTGAGGAGTTATCAAGATTAAAAACTGATTTTATATCTAGAGGTTATGAGGCAAATAATATTGACACCATTTGTAAACAAGTTCTTGCTCAAAGGAAAATGCAAGCCAGACCATATTTTTCAAATAATGTGTTGAGGAAGAATCAACATGTTGTAAAAAGAGAACATGACCTTAGTATTGTAATACCTTATGGTAATAATATCCACAAAGTAAAAGAAGCCATTGGGAAATGTTGGAACATCTTAATGGTGGATGAAAAAACTAAGGATTTATTAGGTGATAGTCCAAGATTTATATATAGGAATAATAAGACCTTGAAGCAGCAATTTTGTTATCGGAAAGTAATGAGTCCCAGGAGGGATATGAATTTATTAGCAAGATTCGATTGGACGAGAAAATGCAATAACTGTAAACAGTGTATATGTGGATGAGTCACGATATTCTAGACATCCTGAGACTAGGCGGTTATGGGAGCTTAGAGTTAATGGTTCATGTAAGTCTAAAAATCTAGTATACATAGCTCATTGTATACAGTGTTTTCGGTTTTATGTGGGCAAAACTAATCGCACATTAAAAGAACGCATTAGAGATCATTATTATAGCATAGCTAGGAAGGAAGATTACAATGCACTAGCACAACATATTAGTAAGGAAGGTCCAACTCACATATTTCACTTTCAAATATTATATATTCAGTACATTAATTTAAGATTAGGGAATATTACAAATGATACGGAATGTGCTGAGTTAGAATGGATATTCAGGCTAGGTGCACACAGGGGCTATGGCTTAAATGATATGGTATCTATTAAGCCTATCCTTAGAGCTAGACATCTTAGATAATTAATTGTCACAATATACATACTTATTTATTTTTATAATATTATTAAAATATTTTAAAATTATTAAAGTATTAGGAGTTTTTAATTATTTATGAATGTTATTTTATGTGGTTATAATATGAAATAGGATGGTTTATTATGTATATGTGAGCACTTTTATGTAGTGGTACTTTAAATGAGATAGAACAATTATTCAATTAAGTATTTGAAAATTGAGTTAAATAATGGTTGCTCAGTTTTGAAATTGTTACGTCTGAAGAAGCGGTTGAATCCCTGAAAGCGCTTACGTTTTGTCTGTGTGTTCCGAATAAAAAGTGTTTTTATTACATTTCGTATTCTTGGATCTATACTTGACTATAGGAATTATTGTATCGGATATTTGAATTGGATGGACTTTTAACCTTTTTTGCTGCAGTCGAGGGGTGTTTGCTGATATATTTTTTGGGCATCGTGTGTGGAAATATATATATATATATATATATATATATATATATATATATATATTTTTTTTTTTTTTTTTTTTTTTACTTAAGACGAGTTTAAGTTTGCTACTTCTACTACTATTGTCTGATCTGATTAATAGACAGTGATTAACTAGAGATATATGGACAGAAAATCTTCCACACAGAGACATTTCTTACACTGTTTTATAAAAAAGAATTTACAATCGTATTTGGATATGTTACCAATACATCTAACTCCATACAACATGCAGAAGGAGTCATTACTGGGCACATTGCAGGTGCTGTGAAGAGCACTAGTGGCTGACATCAAAGAGTGAAACAATACTAATTTCATGATCTTTGATCATACTTTGACTTAGGAATGGAGTCCATTCCCATCATGGTATTAGAAACCCAAAAGACTTGGAGAAATTAAAAAGACTAGGAAAACATAGCATAGCATTTGAATGATGCAGCAATAAAATACTTTGAAAACACATTACATCCCGAACAGGGAGACTTATTTAATCACCCTTATCATGCTCATTTCTTAATCTTGTTTCTACTCTCCTACCCTTTCTTACTGCCTGTAACTGACACTTTATTGTACAGAGCATGACAGATTAGTGTCTATATCCTCCTTGCTTTAATAAGTTTAGAGTGCCTTTAATTGTGAGATTTTAACTTTGTAAAGTAGGAGTTTCTTTTTGGTGTGATGAAATAATGCTCAGATCTATAGACTGATTTTTGCATACTGTAAAGGGTTCTAATGCAGAGCAATGTCAAACTGTTATTGACTGTTTTATAACACTATTTTAAGAGTAGCTGCTGCTTACATATTGCATTTAGTCCCATTATATTGTTTTAGCCTTAATCTATTTACTTCCTGCCTCCCTTTCCCCTTCTGTGTCATGAGTCTGACTCTTCAGCATTTTGAGTGCTGCCTGTCACCAAGCAGCAATGCAGTCGGTAAATGGCAGTTCACATCTTATGGCAAAATCTTGTCAGTTTTTGCCTAAGACCACATTATCACAATTAGCTTCACAGAAGTATGCTTAAATCTGCAGTGCTGTAGAAAAACAGACTAAAAACAATTAAGCGGGATACAATTACTCTTCCATATGTGTTTGACTGCTAGATGTCATGTGCAGTGTACGGGATGTTACAAGAGATGTAACTGCTATGAAGGCTGCTGCTGACATGCTCCCTTTCTTCCACCTGTTGTCAGTGTCCCTCACAATGTGTAATTTAAGCTTGTTAAAGTATGAGTTCCTATTTGATGAGCTGATATTATCTTCTGATCTGTACACTATTGTTTTATACTGTCAATAGTTCAAATCCAGAATTATGGCATACAATTATGTAATGTTTTACCATATTAATAGTAGGTGTTTAACCATGTGCTGCATATGTTATTAACCCACCACTGTCTTCCTAATGTCCTCATCAGGTTTCCTGTCTCCTACCCCTTTGTGATCCAGATTGGAAACACTTTATTGCACACAGCAATACCTCTTAAAGATTTTCAAAGGATGTCCCCATTTCTGCATCTTATCTTTTGGCCTTTTATAAACTGGGTTTGAAATAATAAATACAATGACAAGCCATTGAGTAATGCAACACAAAGATGTGCAGAATTCTCCCATAATGACATCTTTTTGAAGTGTCTCTATCCCTGTCTCCAAATCTTTCCTTCTTCCCACTACTTGTGTGTCATCAGTCTTCATCCTCAGCATCTGTGTGATGCCTGTTGCCGAGCAGCACCTGTAACTTAGGGGAAGTGACAGTACACAACTTATGGCAAATTCTTGTGAGTTTTTGCCTTTGGCTACATTAGTCTATGCCTTTCATGCTACTGTGCTTAGCATCACTGTGGTATGAAAAGACAGGCTGATAGCATGATAAGATGTTTACTATCATCTCTTGAACAGGCTGCAGAACTGAATAAACACCAAATAGGATGCTTCAATGGCAAATATTATTATGACGCATACTGCCCGAACAATTCCTGGCTTCATAGTGTTTCCATTGTTTGTTCTTCCACCAGTATTTACATGTGTCACATTTAGTGTTTTAGAATCAGTCACACCATGCTCATATCTGCCATGGAATTTCTGCAGGTCATTAGGTCCAATTAAGCCTTTACGTGTTAACATAGTACAACCGGCAAATTTTGACAGTATTCCTGCTATATACATATAAGGTTATAAGATCAATGTTGTTTCATTTCCATCCATGTTCTGAAGTATATTAAATATGTCTCATACATGTCTGTCATAGATGTATTGACTTTATTACTCAGTTATGTTATTCAGACATGTATAGTTGCAGCATGCCTCAAATACATGGAAAGTCACCAGATATGAGACCTGTGTAGCTATAAACCTGTATAATCTGTGTAATGATTAATGTAACGCAATTTCCCTGTGAAATGTGTAAATCATGACACATTAAACCTTGTGATGCCATATGATACCACATCTCTGATCTACATGGATCATTTATTATGCTGCAGGATGTAATGCACACGTTACGTGATGTTCAGGTTGGCATTATTGTGATGAAGTCTGATGCCTACATTCTTCCCTGATTCATTCTTTTGTCACTGGTCCTTCGATCAAGTAATTTTAAGGTTGTGAACTAACATTTCCTGTGTGATGTGTTGAAATGCTTCACATGTCTTTAGACTACTTCTTGCATAGTGTCACGTGTTTGAATCCCATTTTAATTATAAGGAAAAACATAATGGTATCACACTGCAAACATGCTCATCAATGGACCAGAAAAATAAGCATCTTTTGTCTGTCTCTACCTGTCTCCATTTTGCACACTTCTGTATCATCACTTTTTACTTTTGCATATTTCTTAGGCTAATGGACATAATGTACATGTTATTGGCGTGATAGTCATCATGACTGCAATGAAGACTAATGCATACTTTCTCATTTGCTTCAATCTGTTTTTACATTTGTAAGTAGGAGTTCATATGTGGTGTGCTGTGATAATGCTCATGTCTGTAGATTGCCTTTTGTATAGTGTGAAGGTTTACGTGAAAGTGTTATCGAATGTGCTTTAAATGACTTTTATGTATGTATGTAACTGTTCACTGCATATATCAGTGATGCACCATTATCACGCTGATGTATTAATCTGCTCACTCCTTATTCCAAAAACATTTTGTGCACAGATCCTGATGGAATAATTATGATGGCAAACCTAAGAGTAACACAATAAAAACATGCAAAAATGGTCCGTAAGCAAGATCACATCTCTATTCCTGTCTCCCAATCTCTCTTACCCATTTATTGTCCTCAGGTGTTGCATGGAGCTTTGCATCATACAACAACAATTAGTGATGGTGAATGGCATCTGATGTCTTATGGCAAAAGATGAAGATTTTAATTTCGAACACACTAGCATGGTTTACATCTCACAAATGTGGATAGACCCACTGTGCTACAGAAACACAGACAGACAAACAAAACTGTTGTGAGACAATTACTGTAAAATATTTATTAAGCTGCTGGATGTTATACCCACCTTATGGTGTCACCACTGTGATGATGCCTGATGCCTACATTTTCCATTGCTTTAATATGTCATCACTCTCCTTTCAAAGGTGCGATTTTCAGTTAAGAAAGTATGAGTTCCTTTGTGGTGAGCTGAGATAATCCTGTCTGTGCACTTTTATTTTACACTGTCAAGTGTTCAAATCCATGTGTATGTCATACATTAGGGCAATGTTTTCACTTGTTTAAGAGTGTGCGGCATATGTTATTAACCCACCACTGTCCTCCGTATCTCCTCAGCATGGTTCCATTGACCTACCCCTTCTTGTTACACAATGGAAACACTTTACTGTACACAGCAATACCTCTGAAATGCAAAGATTTCCAAAAGATGATGACATTTATTTATCTCAATTTTTGTTGTGGTCATTACTAAATTCATGAATGTCTGGTAAATCATTGAAGATTGGAGTCATTGTGAAATGCCATACATCTCATTTATAAATTTATAGAGTTCAGAAAATGCATGCTAACAGGAATCCTATTATCCTAACCAAGTTCCAATTTAATAAGGGCAATATTTACAATTTGTCCATTAGTTTTGTCTGTTGCCACCCAATACATTTCATTTTGTCACCCAATATTTTTTTTTACTTTGTATGTACAGATCCTAACATAAGAATCATTTCATACAAACACATAAAACTGCATTACAACAATAGCAAAATATCTCAAATAAATAGACATTCACCACATATAAGGGCTGTATCATTACTCACCTTATTAACATCTAATGAGTGAAGTACTGAAAGTATCATGACAAATGTGCAAATCATAACACATGAAATATTAACATAAGTTATGTCTGATGTGGATTTCATAAGATTCTTAATGTTTTGCATGTCTATAATTTGTATTTATGTACAGGTTGCCTCAGGGCAACATAGACTACTGCTAATTGTAGTTCTAAGTTCAACACCTCAAAATGTGATTATGCATATGTTAATATTTTGCAGTCAGTTGCACAAAGGAGCTGGTCAGCATTGTTCTTCAGGAAGAGATTAAAAAAAGGTGTGTGAGTAGATTGTACAACTTCTGTATGTGTTAATGGACTATTGTAGTCAACTTGCATGGATTTCAGTATGAGATTGCCTGAACATATAATTCTGTAAGGTTATGTCTACACTCTAACAGTTACACAGAAATGATTTGCAATGTTGTGTAATGTTTTCACACATTCTTTATCAGTAGTATTCAGCACTTCAGCATTGCATTGTCATATTTTTGACCTGTTTGGTTGTATTTACAATGCATGTTGCCCACTCATGAGACAATATAAGTGAAACTCACATAACAGATGATTAGTGTTAGAGTCATCCTAACATGAACACTCGCGAAGGCGGTTATCAATCTGCTATTTCACAAGTATGATTGTCATCAAAAACACTTTACTATGAAACAAGTACACGTTGCTCACATTAACATAATGTACAATAATGACAGGATAGATAAATTATCTGGGTAGTATTTAATTACTTAGGATTAGCGCATTGCTGTTACTTTTGCATGTCAAGACATAGGCGTTTTCGCAAAAATCTGTGAAGCACACTAGCTTCTGTGTGAAACACTGATGTGGTAATCTTTACAAATGTGAATTTTCACACATTTAAAGTTAGACTTCTCCTGTAGTGTTTCTGATTAATACTCTGTTGTCTAGGTTGTGTATAGAGAGGTAAGTAGGTAGTGTGTATCCAACAATGGTGAACTTGTGTGTGTGTTTATGTGTGTGCAACTAGTAAAAATGGATCCAACAACTGATGGGCTGGGTCCACTCTGACTCAGGAGAAATATTTACACTGAAAGAGAGCGCCACCCTAATTTTAACATAAACGCCTTTTCTGGAAAACACTGATGAACCTGGCAAAAACAAAAAAAATGCACTCTCTCCGTGAAGTCAGACTTCATCTGTGGTGCATGCAGTTGATTGGAATCCAGCAGTGGTAAATGTGTGTGTGTGTGTGTGTGTGTGTGTGTGTGTGTGTGTGTGTGTGTGTGTGTGTGTGTGTGTGTGTGTGTGTGTGTGTGTGTGTGTGTGCGTGCGTGCATGCGTGTGTGTGTGTGTGTGTGTGTGTGTGTGTGTGTGTGTGTGTGTATGGTTCTAGTGTCTGGTAGGTATAGCTTTATCAACATATCTGCTGCATTCACTTTCACTAAGGAGAAACAGTTTAACTGGGAGGGGACTACCATTTCACCTTATTCCACCTTTAACTGAATATCCTCTCTACAATACACTGATGAGGCCAGCCTAACAAAAGTACATTATCTCCCTTTAAAAGTCAGACCTCTTCTAGTGTGCTTGCAGTTAATACTGTGTACTCTAGATTTTGTAGTTTGATAGGTAGGTGGTTTAAATCCAGCATTGCTTAAATAGTGTGACGGTATACACTGTCATGTACAACTGGCTCCGTGACAGCACCCCATATGTGCACTTCCACTTAAGAGGCATATCTTCACTGGCAGAGGACTACCCTATAAATTGTACCATCCCCAGGCAAAACCCTGATTAGAGGATGATTTAAAAAATGCATTATCTTACACTTGGAATGCATCTTTTCCTGTGACACTGTCGATACTGTGTTCTCCTGACTTTGTAACTTGATAGGTGGGTTGTTTGAAACCAGTAGTGACTGATTACTGTGAGCATGTGTATGTTATCTCTCATGCTGTGTAGAAAAGACTTCAAAGACATACAGGCTGTGTAGATATAGTGAGTTACTGGGCTCTTCCAACATTTTCTTTCCTTTTTAGCAGAACCATCACCCCATTAAACAATAAGGATGTCATCCATTCAAATGTGCACTGTTAAAAAACAACATCCCTTGTAACAATTGTGATTTATGCAATGTTTTTTAGCTTGTGATTTCAGTCAGGTAGTCAGTTGTAATCCGGCCATGATTTCTTAGACTCACTTGTGTCACTATGAATGTGGATGTGCATGTAGGCAAGAATGTTGTCACCCACCTATCTGCTGTGTATGTTTAAATCTGGCAATTCCTCTTAAAATAATTTCTGTCCATTTTTCACAGAAAAAGATGCTTTATTTAACAATGATTATAGCCTTTGATTAAATTTGCTATTTGTAATATTAGTATTAAGCCTTCTCCTCTGGCATGAGAAATTGAGACAATGTTTAGTATGTAGTTGCCTTAGTAAGCCATGGGTTGAAATCCATGACTGTCTACACATTGTGCATGATGGTGATTCTACCATCACAGTGATGATGACATTATGCATTGCATGTGTTTGGTTATTCGTAGTATCATGAAATATTGTGTGACAGTGAGACAGATTGCACCACTCTTTTAACCACATTGTATGCACATGTCTTGTGGCAATAAGGTGATGTAATGCCTTCAAAATTCACTTTTATCTCACAGTCATAGTAAGACTTCTACCGTGGCACAGTCAGTCTTCACAATACCATGTAGATTCTGTGCAAAGATAGGTTCTCAAGACCCACAGTGACTGAGTGACTATAATCATTATGCATCAATCTAGTACTATGTAGGAATGACATCCAGTCAGTCTCCAGATCCATTTTTCATCAAATAAGTGATTTGCAACACAATCATATGATGTAATGACTTCACATAGATGGAGTCTTACAGTTGTGTTATGGATTCCACTAGGGCACATGTGATTAATATACATGTTATTACTGTGAACTTACATAGGCAGCTGTTCAGTTCTACAAAATGACAACACTACATGAGTGTACTGACATGGTTTTAAATGTGTACCCTCCAACAAGCCTGATTTGCTTGATGTGGTAATGGAACTCAAACTTTTTACAAGAAAATGGAGCCTCAAATGTATATTAATGCCTGATGAGCAAGGCTCTAATATACCATTACTTTGAAGATCTAGTACCTTTAACTCCTAATTAATCCCAAGTATACATCTTTCTGAACAATTATGTGAGCAAAGTATCAGGGAATGGCATTCTAACCACAGGAGGTATAAGTTCCACCACCTTTCTCATGAAGAGAGGAAACTCATGCATAGACTTGCCAATGATTCCAGCATATGAATTATGAAACCAGATAAAGGAGGGGGCATTGAGATCATGGACAAAATTTTGTATTCCTCAAAGATGTGCTGGAAAATTTACAAAATATTAGATATTTTGTTGACGTATCACAAAATGAGGTGAATATTGCCTGTCATAGTATAGACCTCATTTTGGAAGACATATTTATTACATTTGATCTACCTCTTCACATCAGAGAATTTCTGACTGTTTGCAAGCCTAAGATCCAGGAATTTTTGGCATTTCCAAGATTCATAAGTCAGTTATTGATCCTCCATTGTGACCTATAGTGGCACCAACGGGTTCAAAGACTGAACCATTGGCAAAATTTGTTGACATTAAATTAAAAACTTTTTTTGTGAACAAAAGTCAAATTTTAAAAGATTGATGGCACTTTTTGAATTTGATTTCAGGGTGTCCTTTTTTGCCTAATATTTTACTAGTGACCATTGATGTAAAGGACCTTTTTTCAGTTATTCCCCATGACGAAGGACTGGACTTATTCCACCAAGCTCTGGTTTAAGGCTCTAATTTGTCCAACAATGATATTAGTCTTATATATCAGATTATGGAACTCGTTCTGACTAATAATTTTGTATACTAAGAAAGGGGAATACTACAAACAACATACATGGGTTGCGATGAGGACCGCTTGTGCCCCCGTCTTTGTCAATATGGTCCTATGGTTTTGGGAAACTAATTTTGTGTTAAACTCAGCATTTGCACCCATGTTGGGTTTGTATCTGAAATTTTTGGACAACATTTTTATTTTGTGGAAAGGAAGTTTGGAGGACTTAGAAAACTTTATGGACTTCCTCAGTAGCTCCCTATTATGCTGTCACAGATGCAGGTTGTCGAATGTGTCTTTGTCAAACTGAAAAGTGCAAAAAGGCAAAATAGTGAAGTGGCTTTTTAGCAAATTCTTTCTCTGGAAAAGAATTTGTTTGGCCGCTTTCACTACTTTGCCTTTTCAGCACTGTATTGTGATCTCGGAGTTGGTATCTTTAAGTAGGGGGGTGTGGGGGGCACAGCCCCCCCCCACATTATGTAATGTTTTACAGTTTTTTTTTTTGGAACAGCAATTTTTTTTCCCTTGGAAAAAAATCGCTGTTCTGAGGTTTCGACGTTGTAACCTTTTGCTTACATGGGGTGGATTATGTGATGTTCGCACTTCTGAGCATGTGATATCATAATATAGACCCTCCTCAACCACTCTACTGATGTTTTGGAGTTCATCCATCACTATCATAACAACTCAATAGAGTTTTTGGATGTGACTCTTTAAAAGAACTTGGAGAATTTCAGATATGAATCTAATATATATAGGAAACTAACCTTTTCTAATGCCTACTTACATTTCTCTAGCCAGCATCCGATCTGGCAAAAGAAAAATTTAGTGAAAGGTCAGTTAATTAGGCTATGCAGAGTAGTTTCAGATGGTGAAGTGCTCAAAGTAGAGGTTAAGAAATTGGTTAGTATGTTCCTTGAAAGGGGTTACCCCAAAGATTTTTTTGGGCAGCACCATTGATTATGTTATGGAAAACAGGGGTGTTAGATATAAGCAGTCAAGGAACTAACGCTTGTCATAATTCATCACAAGTATTTGTTTTGCCATATAATCCAGGTATTTATTTATTACAGCACATGATTAAGAAACACTGGGCAACTGTTTTTAGATCATTGGGGGTTATGAATAGGTTGGGTCCTGAACCCAAATTTGTTTAAGAAAAGAACACAAATTTTAAGTGTATTTTTGAAACCAACAAACAACAAATGAATGGTCACACTAATGGTTGTGGAATGAAAAAATATGGGGCCTGCCAACAATGCAGTTATATCCTGGAGGTTAGTAGTTTGTTCTAGTTGAGGCCTGCTGACAATGCAGGTATATCCTGGAGGTTAGTAGTTTGTTCTAGTTGAGGCCTGCTGACAATGCAGGTATATCCTGGGAATTAGTAGTTTGTTCAAGGAGGGTTCTGCTGACAATGCAGGTATATCCTGGAGATTAAGTAGTTTGTTCAAGGTGGGGCCTGCCGATAATGCAGGTATATCCTGGAGGTTAGTAGTTTCCCTGTTCAAGCTTGCCCATTCATGCTTACTGTTAAAGGTAAATATGATTGTAATACTAAGGGGTTGTTTCATCAGTTTTTTGTGTCACTTGTTCTGCTATTATATTGGCAAAACCAATGGCTCCTTAACGTATGAGAGTTTACCAACATCGTTATGCTATTAAGAGCAAAAATACAAGTAATGCACTTTATAAACATTCCATCATCTGTCCTGGTTATAAGAAATTTGTGTTTGTTATTTTGGAAAAGGTGGGTGCACTAGATAGAGGGGGTGACTGGAAGACATTAGTGGAGAAAAGAGAACTGTATTGGCAAGTTATCTTAAATGCCACTACCCCCCAGGGCTTAATGAGTGCGTATTGATCAAGCCCATTTTAAAGTTGAAAGCAGGTACTGTTTGATTTTTATTATGAAATAATATGCACTTTTTTTAAATGTAAATTACTCAATGCGATTTTATTGTTGGCATTTATATCTATGGATGCATATATGTTTTTAGTTTTTAGTATTCAACATGCACTAGGATTTTATTTGTTATGAAGGCAGCAAAATGTTTTGTATTTTGTATTTTGGTACCACCTTCCTTAGAAAGTGAGATGATGCACAAGATGCTGCATAACATGCCTTGCTCGTGGGCACCACCCTCTCAAGGAAGTGATGTTTAGCTTTTTATGGTATTTAAAGGATGTGAGGTAGTGTATTTGTCTGATAATGTTTCTGTAGCACTAGAATCAGAAGCGCTTACATTTGGTTTATTAAAACACAATTTTGAGGCTTTGGAGCAGCGTTTCTTCTTTTTGCAGTGTTATTTTTCGCTGTTGGGCTTAGTTACTTGTATGCATTTTTATGTTTGACCAACAATGTTCAACACATTCATGGATTTCATGGCAGTGTAAAAGGTGTTCTAGCATTCTAGTACTGTAACTGTTCCTGTGGCACATGCCGTTAGTACTGATTTTTATAGCATATCTACACATCTAGGCTCACATTTGAGTCTGGGACTGTGTGTGTAAAACAACAATGTGGCTGAAAAACACTGGCTTGTCCAAGCAGTCCTGATCTTGGACCATTCACAGCTGTGGTAATATTAACATAGCGAGGGTGGAGCCTGAATGCCTAACTGAAAGCAGCAGTATTTTAGAGCTCCATATAACTAGTTAAATAAGACAGGAAAAATATTCTTTTTTTTCTTCAAAGTATAAAATCTTATAGATAAAGGACTAATTTACATAATTAAAAACTTTGGTGAAGTTTTACAAATAATTTCCTGTCAAAAAACTTGGAGATATATTCACTTGTTAAAATGAGCAACTCAAGGAATTATCACCAGGATGCTGCTTTAAAGAAAAAACTACAACAGATGACATCTACCCTGCAGGAGTTGTCTTTGAAGATGGATGATTTTAAAGAGAACCTAGAAAATCTTAAAACAAGCAGTCAAAAACAGGCTGACACCCTCAAGGAAATGCTACAACACCAGACAAGGATAACAGGAATAGATGTTTCTCTAAATGTCTAGAAAGCAGACTTAAGGAAGAGGAAACACACAAAGAACTGCTTCTTAAACAAAACACTTGGTTGGTTAATAAAGTAGATGACTTGGAAAATAGGGAGAGGAGAAATAACATCAGTATTTTTGGATTACCTGAAAACACAGAATGTCAGGACGTTATTTCCTTTTTATCAAGCTGGATCCCTGACTTTTTAAATTTAAAAGAAGGACTTTCCTTTGGCTTTAAAAAGGCACACAGAGCTCTTGGGAAACCTGCCACTAACTCAAACTCTCCTCCTTGGTCAATAATTATCAAATTTATTTCATACTTGGACAACAAACTGATTTTAAGATCTGCTTGGAGGAAGGCACATCTAAAATATAAACAGAGCCTGATAAGATTTGATAACAACTATTCATCTAGAATAATGGAAAAAAGGAAAAAAGTGTGGCCAATGATAAAGTTTCTGAAACAAAATAACATCAAGGCAAAACTTGCATATCCAGCTAAGATAAGAATACTGTTTGCCAATGAGATGAGGACTTTTATTGACTTAGAGGAAGCCTCTTCATTTATTAAAACTGATAATGTGATTACTTTACCAGAAGATATGGATTGGATGTCACCTTCTCTCAAGAGAACAAAAGAAACAAATGTCTGGACAGATGTCAGAAAGAAGAAACAAAAGACTGATACTGTTACAGCCAAATCTCTCAAAGCATCTACTATGATGTGATGACTATGCCCTGACCCAGCAATCAAGTAGCCTCAATCCTCACCACTAACAGCAGGGAGGTCGTCTCCTAGAAGAGGAAAGGATAACTAATACACACTGTAAAGTACAATTTCCCTTAAGTGCACACAGAGATCACAGTCAGTCTGGGGCTGGTTGCTCCCTTGCTCACCAGGTCCCCAATAAGACTCCCCACTGGCACAGCCATAGGGTCCAGGTCTCAACCTAACTGGGCAAGCTAAAACTTCCAGTATCCTCTCTGTCTAACCAGTTCTTCGTGTCCCTGCCAAGTAGCTGACACAACACACACACACACTTTGAAATAAGTATTTATACAACTTCACAGACACTCCTGAGAAAGGCTGACACAGATTCTCCAACTGTGCCCCTTTACCCAGACTATACAGTAGTAATTACTGCCACCACCCAGTTAATAATATCAGCTACTTAAAGGCCCTTAAAAGGGTGTCCAATTATTACTGTGCAATATTAATATCCAATGGTAGTATGACTAACAGTCAAGGCTTACTTTAGAGTGGCCTATTACAATAACCTCTATAAATATGCAATGTACTCTAGAGCTTATCTCTACACAAAACAGCCACAGGTAGAAGGTTTTAAAAATATTTAATAATAAATAATTAAAACACAAAACAAAACTACTACATCACAGAGATATCTAAGAGTTCAGAGATCACACAGAAACTTAAAATAATACAGTAGGACAGGTCTGATTTCAAAGAAAAATACCTAATTAATCTTTACTAGCTTTAACTATTCCTACAAGGAATCACAGTGCTAAAACTTACATGTAAGCACAAGGCAGAGTGCTGGTAAGTTAGATATCCAAGATAAAAATGCATTTAGTCTCTTGTGAGAAATAATATTTAAACATTACTAACAAACATGTCTCTAAGGCCATCCCAAATTACATCATTTTTGACACTTAGGTTTTCCCAGTATTCATATTACATCATCTTAACACCTGGTCTGAGTTCTCAGGCCACAAACTGCATTATTTAGCAATCTAACACCTGCACAGAAACTTACAACAATAGAAGACATTTCACATGTATATTCTAAAAGAAACTAGAGCAATAAAGAACGTTCTACATCTAAATTCTGTTCATAAACTTTAGCCTTAAAACAATGGACATGAAACTTTCATCCTGCTGCAATGGAACCAACTTATAAAACATTAATAGGATCTTTTCAACTTAAAAAGACACATTTGAAATACTTGGCTTGGTTTTCCTTTCAGCAAATGGCAATGTTGCAACAATCTTGAAGTTCACATTTTACAGTGTTTTCTTACATTTAAAAACACAAGCCTTTATTTTACATTTATTTATACAGTTGATAGAATTATGTATCAAATTCTATTTGACTAGGCTGGCAGCCTTCGCCCATCTCTTCCCAGTTGTCACATATTATATGAATTGTTTTAACATTACTTTAAAGGACCAATTTTACTGCTTGGAATTTTAAAACGAAGTTAACTAACTACTGGAATCTTTATATTTTTTGAAAATAGATGACACATGAGCGTTTTCACATTACCTCAGGTATGTAAAACAGGGTACTTTTCTTTCACAGAAGGAGGGTTATATAGCACATAAAATATTTATACTGTAACTCAACATACATAGTATATGTATATTTTCTCTTAATGTTCTCTTTTCTTTCTCTCTCTTCTCTCTTTTCTCATTATTTATTTTAACTGCATCTTGTCTCCCTTTTTAAATTCTCTCCTATTTACTATATTAATATAATCTGTATATATTTAACAACTCACTATCTATACATAGATAAGAGTCTAAAATAATCTAGTTTTAAGGTATACTAATTGGAATCGTGAACTTAATTATTTTTACAATATTTATTAGATTAATGATAGTCACTGTATGTTTATTGGGATTGGGGACATGTTAGTGATTAACTTTGAAATCTTCCATTCATGTACATATCTCCTTTGAATTATTTCCTTTTAGTATTAACAAATATAAAAAAAAAAGGAGGGAAGAATGTACTGTTGGTTAAGAGAAGTGAAGTTTTCTTCACATTCTATTTGCATTGCCATAGCAACAGTAAACAATTGCTGCAGTTTCTAAGGACACTGAATCTGCAAAGTGCATTTAGCCTCACAGATAACAATTAGTAAGAAAAAGTAATGTTGTTTAGTTGCATAATAGGACTATTTGTAAATATTTTATCATTTATCCTCATAAGATTACATATTCCTGGAAACACAACTGAAATGTTCCCAAACTACATATGCACTTAAATGTAGCTGCTTGATTAAAAAGTATTACTCAGTTTAACATGCTGATTCCACAATCTGTCTGCACTGTAAAATTTATATTTTATATGTTACTTGAAATTGACAGTCTCTAGAGCACATGAAAAGATACATATTACTTTTTGCAACATGTTATCTTTGCAGTTACATCACACTCTGTACAAACTCACTTGGCAACTGATTGCTATTCATTTAAAATATCAGTTTACATATTAAATGTGCCCTTGAAATGCTATTGACATTTTGACAAAATATCTGAACTGTAAAATGAATAACTTGAAAGAAGCAAAGTAATGCATAGATTTCAAAGACAGTTCTTGACACTACAGTATAAGTAAAAATGTATATTCACAAGAAGTATTGAAATGTTTTAGCCTTCCAGTTAAAATAGCTTACTGTCAACATTTTGCGATATCAAAAGGTTTGAAGAGCTAGGAAATTACTATTATTTGCCTTTATAATGATTATTAGACAGATGTTAGACTATAGCAATAACCCACGCCTGGGTGTAAGTAATGCTGGATTTACCCATGGTTGGTGTGGTTTGGTCACGAGGGCAAAACTATTATACAATGACATTATTTTAGAAAAAAACATAATAACTTTTCTTAAATAATGGCATTGTATAATGCCTCCTTGCTGCCCTTCCGCAGCTGTCTGGTATTCTGCGGCAGTTCTGATGTACTGCGCATGCGTATGCCTACACAGTACATCAGAGCTGTGGGCAAAAGCAACGGAGAAAGCAACATCTCCGTTGCTTTTTACAAACTGTTTTGCCATGTTAAATGGGTTTAACATAGCAAGACAGCTTTAAAAAAAGCAACTCTCTGTTGCTTATTTTAAAGCTGTCTCGCTATGTTAAACCCATTTAACATAGCGCGACAGTTTTGAAAAAAGCAACGGAGAAAGCAAGATCTCCGTTGCTTTTTACAAACTGTTTCGCTATGTTAAATGGGTTTAACATAGCGAGACAGCTTTAAAAAAAAAATGAAGAATCCCCGTTGCTTTTTTTAAAGCTGTCTCGCTATGTTAAACTCATTTAACATAGTGAGACAGTGTTGCTGCAAGAGTTATAGTAATGGAAAAAGACTGGGCGACCGGACCTTTTTCCATTACAATAACTCGGATTTACAAAATTAATGGGGGGGTCATTGTATAATTTGCTTTGTTTAATGAATTGTGACACATGTTTATGAGGAAAAGTGGACTGAGTTACTCACATTGGACTACACATTCCTGAAAACTCAACTGAAATGTCCCCAAATTACTTGTGAACTTAAATGAAACTGCCTGATTAATAAGCATAATTTACTTTAACAACCCGAATCAATAAGCTATCTGCTCTATATATGCTACATTATATATATGTCACTTGCATATGACAATCTCTAGAGCACACAAAAAATATATATTATTTTTGCAACATGCTATATTTGCACTAACCATACATTCTAACCTAACTCAATTGGCAACTGACAAGTTATTTATTTGAAACATCAGTCTAAATATTAATTGTGCCCTTGAAATATTGTTGCCATTTTGACAAAACAAAACCTGAATTGAAAAAGGAATGATTTGAAGAAGTGAAGTATTGTACAGATTTCAGACAACTATTGACACTACAATAGAAGTAGAAATGTATACATGCAAGGAAAAACTGAAATGCTTTACACTTTTAGTTAAAATAGCTTATTGTTAACTTTTTGCTTTATCGGAAAATTTAAAGAGCTAGGAAATTATTTCTAATTTGTCTTCATAATGTTTACTAAAGTGATGTTAGTCACTGACTTGTTTAATGGATTACAAGTCATGTACAAGACGGACTACTGAATGTTATTTCTGTTTACCTATGTTTGCTGAATTTCTTCTATTAGTGCTGATTTAAAACAAGGGAAAGAAAGGGAAGGGAAATCTCTGTTTTTGGTCAAGGGAGGAGAGGCTCAAGAGTATTCTAACTGCCCAGAGAACTCTCTAAGATGCTTTAAACATTATTTGATTAATACTTACGCAAGATAAGTCTTGATTACCATATGGGTACATACACATTCATTCTAGACCTGATGTGATTACCCATTCTGGAAGCAGGAGGTGCCCTATGCATGGTGGGAATTGTCAGGGTGAGCATAGTTCATTCTTAGACTCTGCTTTGTAAATCTATAAATATGTAAAAGCACTGCACACTAGGATGTAGGGTGCCTCTACTCAGAGTCAGGGCACCACTAATAAGCCATGTCTTTTCATAAGTGTAAGTTGAAGTTGGTGAGCTGAAGAGTGGGAAAGTAAAGGAAGACAGTACACCTACAGTAAATTCATATTTCATTGGTAATCACTCAATGTCTTCTACAGAGTCCTTTTAATCAAATTAATTTAGTAATAATCTAGTTGTTGTTGGCTTATTTAGTGCATGTTCCTCTGTTGCATTTAATTTGTCCGTAATGACATATCTGACATGTTTGGGATTTCTTAAGGGTAACTAAATATTGGATATTTTCTAAGTCAACATAATAATTGCTTACATTACTAACATTCTATCCTGATATATAAAATACTATAGAATAGTAACAGAATACTATAAAATGTCAGATCTCTTTTAAGAAAATTCTCCATATGATAATTTAACATATGGAGCTCAGTCGATATTGTTGGTTAAAGGTATGCATGATAATCCAATAGATCTATCTTTATCTATTGGATTATCAATTACTTTCATTCCATGTTTACTGGGAAATTCATATTTACTTGTATTTGATACTTTAGAATTAATGCTTTATAAAAGTACTTTTTAAAGCCTGACCAGAATTTTACCCTACTTGTATTTAAAGAAGAAAGAACATTAAATTATACTCCCAAGTTTACACACATAAAAATAACGTTCAACATGATCAGAGAATATGGTTTAACTACTATAATCAAATTAAAAACAATAACTTGAAATTGATTTAACATTATTATTAAATACTAATGACTTAAATAACGCAAATAAAAGATCAAACTTACTAAAATATTTAAATGTAAATAAGGCACAAGTAGTATTTTTCCAGGAAATGCATTTTAAGACTAATGATAGCTCTATTTGGAACCCTAATGACTATACAGTCTTAGCTCAATCCTCCTATAGAACAAAGACAAAAGGAGTATCAATTCTCTGGAAGAAAAACATAATCACACCAAAAGTTATTTATAAATATGAAGACAAAGAAGGTCTATTAGTGTTTATTATAATTAAATTTAATAACAGAATATGGACCTTAGCCAATCTATATTGGTTCCCAGGAATTGGAGCAGAGATGGTTAAAAAACACCTACATTTTATTTCCAACAGTTATACAGGAAATATTATACTTGGATGAGACTTTAATTGTACCTTAGAAGGTTCTGAAACCACCAAGAAGTCTTTTTGCTTAGCAGCTATTTCAAAATCCTTAAAAAGATGGATTGATTCATGTCATTTAATAGATACTTTTAAAGTAAAAGATGATAAATCCTTATTATTTTCCCATAAAGAACAAAGATTTGGAACACAAACCTGAATAGACAAAGTATTCGTAGTTTAAGATTTACAAAAAAAAAAAATCCTCAGCTTCTCAATAGTTCCATGCCCCTTCTCAGATCATGACTCTCTGATAATGAAGCTCCAAACAGAGTTTAAATATTTAATCCTCTCAACTAGAATTCCATCATATATCACAAAAATTAAAGAATTCAGATGCTGGATGTTGTCAGAACTACAATTATTTCTTGAAATTAATAATACAACAGAATTCAATAGAGTCATGGTTTGGGACTCATTAAAAGCATATTTATTTGGTAAGTCCTTTAGCTGGTACAAAAACAAAGTTAGAGAATGGGAATCTGAATCATTAGACTTGCAAACCAGACTATTGACAGCAAAATCTAAAAAAGAAAAATCAGAATTGTCCAGAAGTAAAAAAAGAAATAGAGAAATTAAATAAAAAATATAATGAAATTCTAACACACAAAACTTGTATAGCCTTGGAAAAATTTAAAATAAACTCATTAGCTACCTCCCCCAGATATCTACATAAATTATCTATAAGAACTAAAATACAATCTACAGCAAATAACATAAGTAGTATATATCATGAAAAGAAAGGGAAAAAATATCAGATATAGGAGACATACTTGAAGCATTTTGGTTCCATTATATGGAACACTTCAAATAAGAAGATTTAGATACCAACCAAATAAACTTAGATACAAAACTTAGCAATATAAAAAAAATCCAGAAAACTTAAAACTAGACCAACAAAAACCTATATCCTACAAAGAAATTGTTGACAAGATAAAAGAAAGTAAATCTAACAAAGCTCCAGGGATAGATGGTATAATTACGGAAATTTACAAACTCTTCCCTTCAACAGTACACTCCCTTTTTCATAAAACTTTGCTAGAAGTCTAGTCAGAAGCAAAAATACCACCTTCATGGAAATATTCTCTCATAACACCAATTCTAATAAACCATCAGACCTTTGCACCTCATACAGACCTATATCATTACTGAATAATAATTACAAAATATTCATGTCAATACTAGCTAACAGAATGAAAATCCCACTTTCAAAGACAATTAATAATGATCAGACTGGATTTTTATATAACAGGCACACCCATGATAATATTAAAAGGATACTTACTCTTATAGATTATGTGAATAAAGAAGATAGAGAAACACTTGTAATTGGATTAGACACAGAAAAAGCCTTTGATTCCCTCAACTGGGAATATCTATTTAAAACTTTAGCATTATTTGAATTTCCTCCTCCCTTCATCTTATTACTAAAAAAACATATATATTAATAACTTAGCCTACATTAAATTAGGTCCTTTCACCTCAGAATCTAGCCATATAACGAAAGGTACTAAACACGGATGCCTCCTTTCTCCTATTTTATTTGCTTTGGCAATAGAAATACTTGCAGAAATAATATGCAATAATCCAAGAATAAAAGGAATAGAAGTCTATGACCAGTACATAGCTAAAATAATGCTTTTTGCTTGGAAACAAGGAGGATTGAACTTCCCAGAAATAGAAACATATATAAAAGCATCTGTGCTGAAAACTACAATAGACTGGATAAACCCAAATTATTTTCCCAACTGGAAAGAATTAACAATGGCTATATTAACAAATTAATTTAATCTGTTAAAAAAATTTAATAGTAGACAAATCAAACAAACCCTGGTACATACTATGCATACGTATACAATATAATATAACAAAACCTTCTAAAACAACATTGATTAATCATTACATCAATTCCTTCAGGAAACTTATCAATGCAAACATAGATCTAAAACTTTGGTTTGACCTTTTAACCCCATTTACCATCACTAAGAACTTTCCTCACAAAATATACTTGGAAACAATAACTGCCTGGGAACAAAATGGATTCTTATACTGGTTTCAATGTGTAAATAAATTAAACATTTTAGATATACATATGATAAAAACTGCTTACAATATTCCAACACAGGACTGGTTAACCTTACAAAGCATTCGAATGTACACTCAAGATTTATGCAGATTAATTAATAATTCCTCATTTAAAAATATTCCAAATCTAATAAGTTTTCTGTATGAATTTATATATAATAGTTGTGAAAAGAAAAATTCCATTTCAAATCTATATAAAGAGTTAATAACATATAAAACAATTCCCAAACCATCATACTGGCAGTTTTTAACAAAAGGTCAGTCATTGCAGTTAACAGAAGAAATTAAAACTGACATCTTACTATCAGTTAATTAAACCTCTAACACACAGTACTGGAAAATATTTAACTGTATATACTTGCATAGAGCATTTTTAACACCAGATAGAATTATAAAGATCAGTAATACTGCAAATGTTTTTTGCTGGATGAGTGAAAAGTCAAATAAAGCATACTGGATTCATATTTTTTATGAATGTAATAAAATTAAATCATACTGGAAAGGAATCAATCATTTTACAAGCTTTATTTAATGAATCCTTTACCTTAACTAAAGCACTGATTATACTAAATGTAAATGAAGGTCCCTACCTGAATAAGACAAATATGTATTTGTTATGGACAATACTTGCTATATCTAGGAAATGCGTAACCAGAAGATGGAATTCAAATACACCCCCAACCTTGGAAGAATTCTACACTTTACTGAAGACAACTGCATCAATGGAAATAAAAATGAAAGAACTATGAATCTATCCCAGGCCATTGGTAAATAATCCTTGGAAGAAAGTTATATTTTTGTTGGACACTCTTCAATAATCAGTATTGTATCTCTGATAACTGATCTGTTAATCCTATATTTAATAACATACAGTGTATATAACTGAAAGTCAGGCTATTGTACATATTGTATATAGTTGTTTAAAATGATATTTAAAAATATTATGTAAATGTTATTTTAATTGAAAATAAAAAAATGAGGGAATATTAACATAGGTACCACCTTTTCATCACTGACAAATTATTATTTGATACATTAACATTAAAAGCCTTTCTTACTTCACACTTCAATTGCTGTTATTTCCAGTACTATCTCATGTGGCAGACACAAACAAAACACAGCTCTGTAGAGTGTATAGTATGGCTGGCAGGGGTTTAAATCTGGTGACATAAGTCTGTTGGGTAATTGTGCCAGACAGGAGTGTCTTAGGCAGAGAAAATAGTTATGGCACAGTCCGAGGAATACATAATTTAAGGTATTAAACACTCCAAGTTAGGGGATCCATAGACATTACAAGAAGAGACTGATATAATTCCTTTATTCATGATACAACCAGTGTGGTTGCTTCTGTGACATCAGTGGTTGATACACATTTCTCTGATCTACCTTGACATGCGCTCATATCTAGCAAGATGCAAATGTTGAGCCTATCAGTGACTGCTCACAGGTGTTGCATACTTCCCAAATAATAATGCTCTGTACTGCACATCTTTATACAAACATATGCATTACTGTAATTATTTTGTTCTAGTTGTACAGGACATGAGGGCTTCTACAACAGTTCTTAATGTGTGTTGTATTGCAAAATTAGCAGAAAGTGTGAATGATCTCATGTTAGTTTAAGTCATGGTACTCTTTGTTGAAATAGCTTATGAATATGCCCAGTCTAATGATATAGTAGAAGCATGCCAAGTAAGGAACTTTAATTACAGGACGCCATTTTTATTTTCATCTCTTGTTCTTGGTCAGGATTTAATTGAATTATTCGCTCTAATGTTAGCTTCACCAATGTCCTCGCAATGGAGTTAGTCACATATGGGCAAAGGTTAACAACATTTGTTACAGGCCGGTGTACATTTGGTGTATGTCATGGTAAATGAACAACGGGTCAGTTAGTAATACACATTAATGCTCCAAATGGGTGTTTTGCATGTTATTGCACTGTTATACACTTCTTAATAATGTTGTTCACAAGACTTACTTCAGGGTTACATAAATCAATTATATCAATTACGATATAATACATTCAAAGCTCATTGTGCAATAATTGCATTTATTACCTAGCTACAGTTTTCCTGCTTAGGTTCATCTGGTTCTTGCTTGTTCAGTAATGCCTTATCTCTGACTACAGTTTCCCCATTTAACGTCCCCTGCATCTTACTTATTTCAATAAAGTTGTCCTTGTCTTTCATTATGCTGTCCCCCATGCTCATTCATTAGGTTCACCTACAGGCAGCACCTTTGCTTTAAAGTGTGCTCGAGCTTCTGCGCACCTTTTTGTGGCCACCAGTACTTGTGCCAGGCATGAGCTGGTGCTGCAAAACATGCAACGTCTATAGCAGCCTGCACATTTGATGAGCATGGATCCTTATCATGCTGACATGCACAAATCGTACAATGTTTAAGGCATAGTGTACACACCTGTTAATGAATGCCAAAGTGTAACTTTTTAAAGATAATATCTTCTTTTACTCAGAGAACAAAGTTAAAACACACTCATATCCAAAATTATCATATAACTTATCCAAAGGTAATTGTAGTTCTATGGATGAATTCAGAAAAGCACTGGACCTACATATGGATTTTTTAAACTATTCACAAAGTCCATCATTTGTGCTCTAAGGGGAATTTTTGACCAATATACAATTTTCTCAAATTATTCAACTGCAGTCTATATGTTCATTTAAGGCATTTGAAACAATCATTACAGACTAAGCTTTTATTTTGATGCTGTCTTTAATATAACAAGGCAATGTGAAGTTATGTAAACTTCATCTACGAATGTCATAAACTCATAGTGTGGATAACTGTACAGCATACGCGGCTTGCATTTATGACCTGATACAGTTTATTCCAAGAATTAGCATTCTGCCTTTAACACTTGCTCATATTAATTAAATATTTTTGATACCAGTATTCTGATATACTATCCAATTACATTTATATTTTACAGTAACATGTAAAAAGCTATAGAAGTCCTAGTTTATTTACATCTTTATTTAGGATACATATCTGAGTCTCTTGTTCCTTGTTCACTTTGTAGAAGATCACTCTCCTTAACAATAAGAATCTACTAGTTTTATACTAATTAATTTAAACAATTATTATTTTTGCCATTGTATAATACCAATATGCCATGTTTGAGTGTAGTTTATGGTTGGATTCTATCATGTCTGATGTGCTCACTTCCCCTGACTTTGCCATTATGATCCATTTTCTCCAAAAGTGACTAAGTGTCAGTGTACCCACACCCACATATGGCACATTACTATACTGTTACTTTGATCAAACAACTGTGAAAGCTCAAAAGAAGTGTCTGAGTCAACGTAACTCTTGCACTTTGTGGTATCATCCTGCTTACAGGAGCACCAGCAGTCACTGTTAAGTTAATTATTTAATTGTATGATGCAGTTTGCAGCAACAAAATATTATTCCCATTTATATCCCATTCTGATAGCACTGGGGAGATTATAAAGTATACAGGTGAAGATGTTGCTGTCAATCCAAGTTATTTGGGTTTGTAGATTTGTTTCAGCTAGAACCTCAGTACAGGCAACTTTCAGGCAAGCTAGTAATCAGCTACCCCAGTAGTGCTGCGTATTGGACTCCATCTGATTCTAGTACTTAGAGCGTGGATAATGAGACCGGGTCATGAGTCACATCGGTTTTAGAAGAGACAACCTGGGCTACAAGGAAATGTTCAGGATGATGTCGATTTTAAGGCTGAACGATTGTCCTACTCTTCCTCAAAGATGTGCACCTTTATAAAGCAATGATGACTGAGACGGGAGAGTGACTTTTGCCAATGTAAAATACAATAAATGAAAAGCAATTACAGAATGTAGATGAACTAGTGATGGGTTTATGTATACGGAGGGGATAAAATGTGACAAGTGGACTATTAATGATGAACATCTACCAACAAGAATTGGGACACAGAACCACTAATGGTTTAGAATGTACTTTGACACTTCTTTCTACATTTGCAAAGGAGAAACATCTACTAAACCAGCAATGCTTGTATTACATACTCCAATAATGGGATTAGGATAATAGAGAAATGCTATACTAGCAGGTTACCAGACTGTTATCATTAGGTAAACACAATAATTTGCCGTCACTGTCACATGTCTTTAAAACTCAATGACATATCTTGTGAGTATTTACTAATTCTATGGGTGGCATTGTTGCATAGCAATCTGCCCTCTGCTTCCCATATGTGGAACGTCATCTCTAAAATGTGAAACAAGAAGGAAACAACCTTCACCAGGCAGATCAGAGTGTGACTAAAAGTTTTGTTTTGTGTATACAGAATATTTTGTTGATAAAACAATTATGATTTACACTCTTCAGTGTGACATTGAGAAGTTTTATGATGCAAAATAAGGAAATGTTCCTTGAAATGAGGTAAAGTTGATAAATATGTAGTATTGTTTTATGGTGTCACTTGCATCCAAATCATCTAATTTGTAGGCAGTCCTGAACTACGGTTTATGCTCTTTTTAGTAATTTGAGCCTAACAAATAAAGATTATGTCATTTTTTTGTAAATGATATTTTATTTTTCTGCTGTTGCTGTTAAGGAAGAGTAATGCATATTCATTGTGTTTTGTGGTGGCCTTGAATGTAAAACATCACCTAATAGGCATATATATAGCCACACACACACACACACACACACACACACACACACACACACACATATATGCATATGCTTGCTCACAGTGTACGATGGCAAAAATAATAATATCCTCTTTCCTTTGTCAGACTCAGGCTAAAGTAAATCATCACATATTTTATATATATACATATATACATATATATATAATTTTGACATAAAGTTCTACACAGTCCAGACTTACCATCAGTACAATAATGAGTTATTATCAAATTTTATTTTTTTTTCCATCCCTGAATGTCCTCATGGCACAATGGGAAAGACATTCTGATATAATGTTGTATTTTTGGAAAGCTACTTCTTACAAATAATGCACTGTGATAATACACCTGAGATTACATTGCTCCAAATCACTCTTGTCAGATCACAACCCACTTCATTTAGGGTCTAGATTAAAAGCACAAAGGTTTACTTACCCGAATACCTAAACGCCAACATGTCTTCATCTAACTGTGAAAACATCGATTGTCCTGAAGCGCGAAATTCGAAACGTCGAATCGTCATGGTTGGCCTTTCTGTGGTATAGCTCCATAAGGTAAGTGTGCGATAGTTACGGACCTTAGTGTTAAGATGCAGGTTAAGGTAAGTGTACAGATGGTAATTTATGTGAGATTTAGTGTAGGGTTAGATGTAGGGTTTTGTTAAGTGTATGTGTGTGGATTATTTAGTTTGTTTGGGTATAGCTTTTTAAGATTAGTGTGTGATAGTTATGGACCTTAGGGTTAGGGTGCGGGTTAAGGTAAGTGCATACATGGTGGTATATGCAGGATTTAGTGTAGGGTTAGAAGTAGGGTTTAGTTTAGGTTTAGAAGTAGGGTTTTGGTTAGTGTATGTATGTGGTTTATTTAGTTTGTTTGTGTAAGTAGTATGTAGAGCGTGGTGGGGTGGGACAACTATGACGGTTCGAGTTTTTGAATTTCGTGGTTTAGGGCGGTCGGTGTATTTGCGGTTCGCAGAATATGTGTCGGCGTTTAGATATTCAGGTAAGTAAACCTTCATGCTTTTAATATAGACCCCTTCATTTACAATAGAATAATAATGTCAGTTACCTTTTTGCAGTAGCTTTTGCTTCCTGCACACGCAATACACCATCCATGAAAAGTATTTACAAAAGGATAAAATAAGTGTGATTACATAGCCTTTTAAAAGTAAGATTTTGTTAGTTTCAGAGCCTATCTTGTTCACAGAGTCTGCTATAGTGTCATATTTCTTGAGCTACAAACTCAGTTAATTAGTGAATTATCTGTCAGTGGTTATCGGTTGTATTCACCTTCAGACTACAATGTGCTTAACAGTATTATAATTCTAAAGAAGTAAAAGAATATATCACAAAGTCAGTTTTGAATTTTGAGGCTGAATAGCTTTATGATTTCAGTGGATGTGAAATAACAAAAAAGAGCTACAAATTCCCTGCTGTGCATTTTCCATGGCAAGATTTTTAGATATGATATAACAGCAAGTGAGAAAACATTCCCAAAGTAAGTAGCGCAAGATTTTATTTATCCTAACATGCCCTTGGATTCAAAGTTAGCACAAAGCAGAAGTCTTAGCTCAGAAGGTTTCTGCAGCCCACTACGACTTTTGTATTCAGAGACAGCTCTGTCACTGAGGTTTTCCCCATTATGGGGGCCACAGCAAGGTGAGTGAGACCAAGATGAACTGCATGCTAATGTGACAGCCCGTGTAAGTAGTTAATTAGCCGTGTGCTCTTTAACAAAAATGTCTGTAGTTCCCAGTCTACTTATTAGAGTGATTCAGACAATCACTAGGCTTGGTACAAAATTTTACTCTATGATGAAAAAGTGACCAGCCTAAAAATACAGGGCAGGCACAAATTTCCTGTTGTGGAAGTACTTATGGGGCAGGTAAGATCAGAGACAATATGGAAATGGGAGGAATGTTAGTAGGTGCATGTGAG
This sequence comes from Protopterus annectens, assembly GCF_019279795.1. Classification (NCBI taxonomy): domain Eukaryota; kingdom Metazoa; phylum Chordata; order Ceratodontiformes; family Protopteridae; genus Protopterus; species Protopterus annectens. Next base: position 78,564,615 of record NC_056725.1, on the reverse strand, counting down.
TTGACATTTGTGTGTGTGTCTACAGGGACATGAATGAGGCTATATGAGTGTGTGTGTGTGTGTGTGTGTGTGTGTGTGTGTGTTTGCCTTAGTGGTCACACTGTAGGCTTGGATGGGGAATTGTGTGTCTGGATATGTATGTGTATGTGTGTGAGGAGTGAGTGTTTTTCAGTGTATGAGGGAATGACTTGCTTATGGATTAGTAGAATTGTGTGTGTGTGTGTGTGTGTGTGTGTGTGTGTGTGTGTGTGTGTGTGTGTGTGTGTGTGTGTGTGTGTGTGTGTGTGTGTGTGTGTGTGTGTGTGTGTGTGTGTGTGTGTGTGTGTGTGTGTGTGCGTGTGTGTAGAGGGGAGCTACTGCTAATGCAATGCACTCAGATCTGACAGCTCAGTGTTTGACTCACACACATGAGCCCATCTCTGAATCACATATTTTCACAGTCATGCTAATTGATCTACCTGCTTTTGGCAATTAGTATGAGCTGCGAGTCTTTTAGTGAATCATAGCCATGGTGTCCACTGAGGAAACTGACTAGGATAAAAATACCACAGAGGGGAGAAATTACTGAATCAACTTATTGCTTATATCTTTGAACCTGTTGTGATCTATTGTACATAACTCTTACAGTATTATAACTGTTTTAGCTTTCTTAAGCAATATAATGTCACTGTTACTTTTCTTAATGTGTTCTGATCTCTGAAACATAAAAACTTCCTGTTCCATTTGGTTATTATAACTGTTTTAGCTTTCTTAAGCAATATTGTGTTCACTGTTACTTTTCTTAATGTGTTCTGATCTCTGAAATGTAAAAACTTCCTGTTTTATTTGGTTTATTAATCCTGTATTTACCATGTAACAATATTTTTTATACTTTTTATATTTTTGTATATCTGTGTGGAGCTTTTCTCTCTGGGCCTCTACTGAAAATGGATATATATCCAGCTAGACTAGCCCGGTCAACAAATGTAAAATAAATGAAAATAAAATAGGGATCATTCTCTAATAAGGAAATACATTTTGTTGAAAGAAAATGTATTATCTAATTTATTTGCAGCTAAATAATTAACACACTCTCAGCATTAAGGAAACAAATGATTACATCAAATAATATCACTCATATAATGATACTCTTGTTTACTACATTCAATTCCCTTCCTTTACACCATAATTACTTTGGTTCACAGGTTGTAGTTGCTCAGCTTGCAGTCTACAGAATCATTAAGGAGCCTAGCCCAAATTTTCATTGGCCCTAAAGAAATGTCTAGTTAAGTGACTTTCTCCAGAACAGGGCATAAATATGAGGCAAAATCAGAGACGTTCTGCAAAATAGAAGACAAATATAAACAGACTAGTCTGAAATACTTAAAAAGTTATCAGAACAGGTTTTGCATCAACATGAATGTTGTGAAACACAAAAACTGTGAATGTCTGATGACTATAATTCTTAGAGATTTTCCAAAGGGTCTGGCATTTGTTAAGTTTCTTGCTTCCTGTAGTTAAGGTACAAGTTTGAGTCTGTGTAAGTCACTCAGTTAGCTAAAGTGGACTTTCTAACTTGGGCATTTCACAAACACACACACATACACACACACACACACACACACACACACACACACACACACACACACACACACACACCCTTCTGTAGTCAATATTCCCAAAATTCTGCACTGTGCCTTGAAAGTAATAAACTCATACCTTCAAAATATACCCATCATTAATGCTACAGTCCTTAGTTGCAAAAGTTCCACATGAGTTTCTCTCTGTGAAATTAAATCTTGTGGGCCTCTATCTGTGTGGGCTTGTTCTTACTGGCTAGATCCAAGCAGACGTGACATTCACTAGGAGCAGGACAAACTTTTTTAATTCCTGAAGCAGCAGCAGCAGTGCACAAAGCAAAAAAAATTTTTCTTTTTTATTAAAGTTGTGACCAGGCACCCCAGTGAGCACTGGGCCCTATGCAGTTGCCTAAGTTGATTAGTGCTGGATCTGGCCCTGCCCTTACAGTCCCCCTCTACACTCAGAAATGGCCCATAATGTCCTGGTGGATGAGATTGTGAAGTACTGTACCTCTTTTGGTGGGGATGGATGAAATGTGCAGTATTACTGACATGGGTTCTGATGGCAGTTACAAAGACATTCTGCTGTGTTACTGCTGTTGCTACTGTTATTATCAGTCCCATCATATACACCAGGAACCCAAGTAATCAAAATAGCTATGTGTTGTGATACAGAATGCCCTTTATGTACATTTTGGAATTAGTCACAATTTTTGGTTGTTGCCATTTGCATAATCTGTGTGAATTATTCATATGGGATTCCTCATTTACATGTCAATTTTGAGTCATTAGCACAATCCATGTACTTTACTATTTTAACTCTCATACAACATTGTTGTATGATTCTTAGAATTGCTGACACCCTTCTCTTGACAGCTGCCCATGCTAGATTGCTCTGTGCAATTTATTACATGGTGACAAATTCCAGCCTTTGTGTATACACTGGTAAGACTTTGCTATTTCAGTGGTGTGTGCATTGTATATTATAGAAATATAGGAAACAAATAGAAATGTGGCCACCACTCCAACTTGTGTTGACTACAAGGGCCACTGAGGACAGAAACTAAAGGCACTTAGGATAAAAAATATGTGTGTGAGACAATAGGAAAGTCAGGGAATGAAAAAAGTATTTTACCGTTTTCCCTAAAATGACAAACACATACAATGAGTTCTTTTATCCAACAGAACTCTCAAAGTAGTAGTTTATGTTAGGATTTGATAGCTTTATAGTTTTATTAATATATTAGTAAGTTTAATTTTAGTTTCAGCAGTTAAAATAAGATTAGGTATTTGCCTGTAGTACTGTTTTTTTAAGAATCCATTTTTACTTCGCTTCAGAATAACACATTAAAACAAAATAGACATCTCAATTCAATAACTCTAAAACAAAATGCATCTGTGTTTCAAATAATTTCTTTGACTAAACACCAAGCATAATATGAGATATAATTCCATCATGTATAGGTGTATTTTACAAACAGCTAAACTTCTTTCAAGAAAATCATTAATATACATAATCAACTAATAAATAAATAAATACATAAGTAAACAATACAATATTAACACACTCAAAAAGAAATTTAAAACTTACTGTGTAACACAAACATGGCACAATACTGATATTCAATATTTTTGCAGTTTTAAGTCAATACTTTTTAATTTTATCTATATTCAAAGGTGCCAGCTGGTGCACAATATCTATAGCTTTCCTTTGAGGTCAATTATACTTATTGGCCTATAACCCGGGAGTTCAAATGTCATAATATAATAAATATTAGCCAGAAAAGGTAATTTAAAAAAGAATTGCCATCAATAAAATATGTAAGTATCTTTTACCTTTACACATAAACATGGTGAGCACCACATCACATATTTCAAGTCCATAAGTGTTTTTCATAATTCTCTTTTCTGTAATCTCAACCTCAGCCATAATGTCACACATATCATCTACTACTAGTGTAATTTTAGACTTTGGTTTCTAATTTACAGCCTTTTTCACTCCAGCCATCAAGGAATGAACTTCTTCTTTTTTTAAAGTTAATGTTTTATCATAACGCAAAAGGAAAAGTACAACTTTCCTTGTACAGCCTCCAAAAACATTTCAAAGTGCACTTAAAATTAAACTACTTGATGACCAAAAATGATCTCACATTCACTCAGCTCCCAAGACACACCATCAGCTCCTTGAATTTCTCTGTGGAATATTTTTTCTTAACTCAAGTGGTGTAAAAAAGTACTTGTACAAGAACCTTCTAGATTTTGTAGTATACTAAGATAGCCAAAATATGTCTTCCAACTAAAATTGTCTAACCAATCTCCTGATATATATGTGTTTATTTTTGTCACATTTTATTCTAGAATCACCTTTTAAATTATTCAAAGGTTTACATGCTGTTTTTTGCTACTGGCTAATTCCACTATTATTCTTGCAAAAGTCACATCAAATGCAATACACCCTCAGATGTTAATTTTAACTTAATTTATAGATCAACATTCTGCTTAAACTGTTTTCATGTACTCTAGTTTGAAAACACTCATAGATGCCTCCAGTAAATCATCTTAGTTCCTTTCATCTTCTATTTCTGCAATGTATCTTCCCACTGTAAACCTATCCTACTATATTCAATGGGTGCCATGAAGTTAACCTAAATGTTAACTTGAATTAGACAACTCAACATCCTTAAGGACTACTTTGAAAAATATAGCGATTCCATCCATCCAAAACAATATAGCCAAAATGATATTCTACCAAAGTCATCCTTTTTAAAACTTACTTCTCAAATTATCTGTTACTGCTTAGCATCATATCCCCTTATCCGAAGAAAAAATAGGAGCTTAACATAGTTTGAATAACGTACTAATGTAAATCTGTAACAGTCAAGCCCCTAAACTCTTTCGGTTGCCCTAAGATACACCTGCTTCACCCCATATCATATTTATTTATTTATGTATTTATTGGCATTTGTTTACTGGGACAGTCCACTGGGCCAAGAAAAGCCCATTTTCAGCGGAGGCCTGGGCAGAAAAGCTCTGCAAATAACTCGATTAGAATATAGAAAGCACAAAGGTAAAACTTATTACAAAGTAGCACATTTAGAATATATAAAGCACACAGTATAAACTTATTACAAAGTAGTTTAGAAATAGTCCATATAGAAGTATGGGTAAGCATTGTATCAAATGTTTTGCAAACATATTATAGCCGTGATTCAAGCTTCAAATACATTAAGAGATGAGTAGTAACCAAGTTAAAAGAGTATGGATTATAAAAAAGAAAAGTGAGGAAGATACAGGGGAAATGAGGTGAGAAACTGATAGTACTTAGAGTAACGTTAATAGTGTGCGAGTAATAAAGGACTAGAGAAGGAGGACAGGGAAGACAGTTGCTACATAGTAAAGGAAAAAAGAGAGCGTGTGTAGTGGATAATATCTTGGAACTTAGCAGCGAGTGGGATGTAGCCCAAGTAGAAGATACGGGAATGAGAGGGGACTGCTGAAGAACTAGGTTGTGGAAGGGGGAGGCCAAGTACAATTACAGATCTAGGTATAGTGAAGGTGGTTACTCAGAGCTCTTTTGAAGGAAATAGTGCTTTGGGTGGTGTGAATGGCTAGAGGAAAGCTGTTCCAGGTTTCAGCTATTGCCCATATATAATCTGTGTGAAGAAGCTGTAGTAAGCTAATGCAAATGAAATTATATTTATTCATAAGAATTGTAGTTGTTGAACAGTTTGCAGCATATACACTGTATAACATATATCAAATGTGACTAGCACAGAGCAGTTGATTGCGTTCATCAGAAATACAATAAACTGTTAGAGTGACTTTTCAAATGTGTATACATGTATGTTCAGTACTTTCAGTTTTAAACAAAGCATCATCTTATTTGGGCACTAACTTTTTTGGACTCACCCCCCCCCCCCCCGCAGAAAAAAATCATCATCAAAATTTGAAGAAAATTGCCTCTTTCAAGCAAAAAGAAGTACTGTAGAGTTCAGTTACACTGTCTTTCCTTTGGACTGTGCAGGTGGAAGTAAATTTTTGAGAAAGCTAGAATCCATGTCCTGTGAAGATTTATAAATAATTTTGAACTATTCAGATAGATGAACACAGAATTCAAGTTTGCTTTAGCCACTGGTAGATACAGTTCTAGCTACATGATTAGTGATGAAAAGTATGCCATTTGTTGTTTAAAATCATTTTATTTTTCACTTTTTCAGAATATTTATAGTTGTAGTATATCTGACTTAGCAAATTACACTATTTAAAGTAAAGAGTGTTATTATTGCATTTTAAATGCTTACAGCTGGTAGTTTATTTATTAGCTTTAAGTTTTGGATATTGAATTAGCAGCATTGACTGCTGAGTTCTGCCTTTTGTAGAGTCACTTGGCATATGAATATTTAATGTTTGGCTTTTTTTAAGGGTAGACAGTAATTGTTTTTTTTTTTTTGGTATACTCGAGTGGTCTAACTGGGGGTACCAAACTGACAGGGAAGGAATGTTGGTATTGGGGAGCTATCATTAACCCCTCCTGATTGATAAATGTGTGCGTGTGTTCAAAATAATTTTGGCCAAGTTTAATTACTATTGTATGCATAAAAAGTTGAACTGCCACAGGAGAAGGAAAATTCTTTATTGCAAGGACGAAGTGCGTGCTTTTACGACCTTCCAGGTCGCTTCATCTGACTTAATAAAACATCCCATACCTTCCTTGAAATATATACTTGCAAAGTATTTTCCTTCTACTGTGGCAGTTCAACTCTTTATACATACTATTTGCTCTGAGGTGAAGACCGAACTGTTCATCTGGTACCTGTGTTTTTGTCTTTCTCTTTTTAATTACTATTGGTAAGATTACATTGGAAGGCACTGTATGTCATCTCAGATTGATAAAGTCACAGGATGCCAGGTTTTATAATTCTGATCTGAAACTGTGTAGTATAAAACTAATTTTGGAGGGGTAAATGTCAGCTATTACTCAAGGCAGCAGTGTATAAATGCCATGCAGTCATCGGTCCAGTTTCTTCTCATATATTAACTGATGTCAGAAGGTGCAATTATGCATATATTTAATATACATTGGTAAAAGTGATGTGGATCATGAGTATAGTCCCTGCCAATTGCTATTGCTAAGCCTCCATTTGATAGAGAGCCGATGCAATGTGCTCCATTTTTTTCAGCTGCCATTGACCAGCATTGATTTGGACTGGGAAGGCAACAGAGGGGCAAGTAAGTGGCTATGTCTGATATATCAGCAGGCATTTAAACGCATAATAATTAATGAGACATTACCATTTGTACATTGAGTTATACACAGATAAGCATGGTGCCAGTCATGTGGGGATGACAGAAAGGGGAGACACAACCAATGTACACACCTTCAAAAGAGGTTTAAAAGTAAAAATAAAGTAAAAAAAAAAGTATAAAAGTAGATGTGTCTACTTCATTAAAATAATTGGGTAGAAAGAGGAAATCTGAACCTGGCAGATCTTTAAAAAGGTGGAGGGTCCTACTCTGGAATGGACTACTTTGGACAAAAAAGTGATTATTAGTAGTATGCCAAAAATGGAGAAATAACTGTTAAAAATATACTAGACATAAACTGATAAGGGGTATTTAGGAGGATTATAGAGAGTTGGAAAAAAACACAACTCTCAGATACCAACTCTCAGAACTTGTGGGAAGAAGTAATGACATCTCTGGATCCTTAAGGACTAGGTAAGTCTGAATACTAAAGCAAGGTTTGCTACATACAACAGAGAGATGAGATGAGATGCATCATCTGATAATTTTAAGGGTTTATCAAAAGGCACTTCAAGATATAGCCCAAAATATTCCTTTTTCTAGTTATGTGGACATAAAGTGCACAAAAGGGTTTATTTTTAAGGTCCAGCCATTGCAGAATATTGTAGAGGATACCACAGAATGCAAGTCATAAAGCCAGGTTGTTCCCAGACACTGTATCCCTGACCAGTACAGCACCGTTTATATGCAGTTACATAACAGAGAATCAAATGATATTTTTCAGGGCAAAGAAAACCCAGGTAGGAAGACAAAAGTGTTTTATACTATTATCAAAGCTGCAGAAAATATTTTAAACAAGAAAATAAAGAAGTATAACTTGAGATATACTTTATATCCAAGTTTCATTTCCTGACTGTATCTTCAGAAAGCTCACTTGAGGCCTAATGAGGGGGGAGAAGTGTTAAGAAGTTGTGTTAGAATAAGTGTAACTATATTGTTTTCTTGAGAACTGTGTTTTTTGTAAATCTTGCGCTATGTAAAAATATATGACATATATAAAAACTGAATAGTACTGAGAATGTAACTGCTTTAAGTGAAAATACAGTGGGACTATTAAAAACTGTAACTAAGTCTAGCTTCTCAACCATAAACACATTTGCAATACTTTCATTTCAAATAAGCATCATTTTATTTACCTACTAGCTTGTATGCCTGTACCCCCTCACAGAAAAAAGTATCATCCAAATCTGAAGAAAAAAAGGATACATACTGCCAAGACACTCTTTTAAGTGGAAAGACAACTTTTTATATTTCGGTTACTACCCTATGTTTGGACTGTGTGGGTCGATTGCATTTTTGGTCAGAGCACAATCTGGAATGCTTGGCCCATCAGGATTTATAATTTTGGTTTTGGCTTTCAAGTCAGGCAGGTAAAATGTAAGTATGCCTTTAGCAAGTCTAGAAGGAGGTCCAAATAAGCTGTTAGTGTTTTACTGTATGACAACTGTTTGTTTAAAACCATACATTTTGTATTTATTGTGTTCAGTTTTATAGATGCTCAGAAATGTAAGTTTTATTACTTAATTTTATTTAATGAATTTTATTATTTAGTTTAATTGCTTGTTATAGGTAGTTTATTTCTTAGCTAAAGAGTTTGCATATGGAATAGATAACATCTATTTTTCACTCCTGATTTTGAAGAACTTCCAATAAAGCTACTGCTTCTATATGAATATTTAATTATTGACTTATTTCAAAGATGCACATCAATTATTTGCAATGTGCTACAATTTTGAGCTTGTGGCACTTTTTACTGTAAATGAAGAGGAGGCGGTCTTGGTATTGGACATATATCATTAACAACTCCTTTGAGCTGCAGTGTATGTGTGTATATGTGTGTGTGTGTGTGTGTGTGTGTGTGTGTGTGTGTGTGTGTGTTACAGTTGCTGTTGGTTGATTGCACTGAATGGTACTCACCTTATAGTGATCTGAAGCTATGTAGTATAAAGCGTTTTTCAATGTGGCAGGTGCTGGCATCACCCTCACATATTAAGTGTTGCCAGGAGGTGAGATTATACACCCATTCGTCATGTACAAAATGGGAGCTGGGCACAGACTATCAGACCGTAGCCTATATTCATCAAAAGGTGTTTTATCAACTCAAGAAGTTGAAGGACATATCCTCTGGAAACACATTTAAATTAAACATTAATAGAGTTAGCATGCAAAATATAATATTTGTATCCTTCCACCCAAATCAACTTCAACAATTTTCCCTCTCCTAAATATAACACTTATGCTTTTAGTAAACTCTGCACAGGACTAATTAATATATTCCTCAAAAATATTCTCCAAACGAATCTCGAAATTTCTAGTAGAGATGCAGTCCAAAAATAACTAAGCTGTCTTATCACTCTAAAGTGGGGGGGGGGGGTCATAATCCAGTGCAACACGATTCTCTTTTTCTTTATTTATTTTATGTCCTTGAACAATACCAAACTGCTATGATACCAAATGAGTCTACTCAAATCTTTCTCAGGCTTTGTAATGAAAAACAGCATATTATCTCCATGTAGCAAAATTTGTTTCCTGCCTTACCTATTTTCTGAGTCTAAAAATGTGTACCTTTCTAGGATAAAATAGAAATAAAACAAACTCAAAACCAGATAAAAATGAATGAACACCAGTGGAAGCAATAAATCCAAACACAGGACTGTAACTGAGTTAATAGTTAAGCGTTTTCACTCACTTTAATCAACATGAGCTTCTTCAGAACAAACAGTTTTCCAGTTCAAAATGCATTTATAAACTGTTGTCAATTAAATCACATGACATTCTTAAAGAAATCTAACCACTTATAAAAATAAAAAATAAATAAAATAACCAATTTAAATACAATAATCTAATATGATATATTATAATACATATAGTATTAAGTAATAAAATCAGACACTTATTATTGTACACTAAAATAATAGGTAGTCAAAGTAATTAACTACCTATTTCTAGCCATTGTTAAGAAACATTTAATGTTAATAGTGCCATTGAGGCCTGGAGTTTCATCAGCAACCAAAACTATTTGCCACAAACTTTCTTTACATTCTAAGAAAGTCCTATAGTCACCTGAAAAGGATCAGAATTAACCCTTTCTAATACAAAGAAAGAAAATTTCTTGAAGAGTAAACATTCTGTTGCATGCACTGCCAAAGCATTAGTTCTATCCTTTTTTCTAATGGCTAAAACATGCTCATATATTCTTTTATGTAAAGCTCTAATAGTTTTTCCAACATAAAATTTGTCACATGTATCACAGGTAGCACAGTATACAACATTGGTGGTGTTACATGTGTAATAATCCTTAGTCCAGAACCTTCTCCCTATGTGCTTGAATTCTATACTGGACACATCACTCATAAATCTACATTGTTTACATTTTCCACAGGAAAAACTACCAGCAAGCCTAGATGTAGAATTCATAACCATCATCTTATTGTTTTCCAAAATATGCTTAATACTGGTAGTCTTCCTGTAAGAAAAATGTGGTCTTACACCCAAAATGTTTGCGAGTTTGATATTTCCCATAATAACCTTCCAATGATCCAGTAAAATTCTCTTGATGTAGACCATCTCATTACATATTGATATGGGAAAAGCTAAAGTAAAACCAAAAGGGTCTTTACACTGAAAACTTGGGGACACTTCCCTAAGGGTGTCCCTAATGCTCAAAATGGGACAAGCAGAAGTGTTTCTAAGTGCTAATACTTCCTGAATGATCTTCTTAAGCCAAACAAAATTGCAGCCTCTCTCTCAAAATAATTGTGTCAATTTGTCTACCTCATGTAGAACGCAGATAGAACTTTGATTTCTGAACCACTGGCTTAAGTAACATCGAAACTTGTGGTATTCTATCCTTTTAGACCTATAATGTCAGCAGCTCATTCTAAAACTGAGCCTATTTCCATTTGGCTAGATAATATACTTAATCCAGTGGTTCAGAAATCAAAGTTCTATTTGTGTCATTCTTGGCATTTATTAGAATTATTAAGTGAACTTAAAGTTTCTGAAGCTTTTTTCTTTGCCAGTTTAGATGTCACTTCTCTATACACAAGTATAAACCAGGAAGCAGGTTTAGAATACCCGAGAGAATATTTGACATAATATACATCTTTTGGGAACAACACAGTTAACACTGTTTGTACCCTTACAGAGTTGGTTCTCACCAATAATTTTTTCAAATTTGGTAGTAGTTTCTTTCAGCAGATATCAGGTGTTGCCATGGGTTCCAGAGTAGCTCCATCTTTTGCTAATATTGTCATGGCCCACTGGGAGTTAAGATTTCTTTTTGTTTTGCCTTTTTTAGACAATATTTTGTTCTACAGGCGTTACATAGATGACTTGATCTTTCTCTGGAAGGGTGATTACAGTAGCTTTCTATCCTTTGTGGAGCATCTGAATTGTAGTACCACCTTTCTTAGATTCACAGTTGGAGGTTTTGGTGAGTCTATAGATTTTTTAGATCTTCATTTAACTTTTGAAACTGTGTCAAGGAATTTCAAGAGTCAAATATTTAGGAAGGCCACCTTTGTTAACCAGTATCTACACAAGGAAAGCTTACATCCTGTCCATATGAAGGATGGAGTGGTAAAAGGTCAATTCATACGCCTCAATAGGTTGACAACTGAACATTCTGTTTTTCTACATGAGGTAGACAAATTGACACAATTCTTTCGAGAGAGAGGCTACGATTTAGTTTGGTTTAAGAAGATCATTCAGGAAGTATTAACACTTAGAAACACTTTTGCTTGTCCCATTTTGAGCATTAGGGACACCCTTAGGGAAGTGTCCCCAAGTTTTCAGTGTAAAGACCCTTTTGGTTTTACTTTAGCTTTTCCCATATCAATATGTAATGAGATGGTCTACATCAAGAGAATTTTACTGGATCATTGGAAGGTTATTATGGGAAATATCAAACTCGCAAACATTTTGGGTGTAAGACCACATTTTTCTTACAGGAAGACTACCAGTATTAAGCATATTTTGGAAAACAATAAGATGATGGTTATGAATTCTACATCTAGGCTTGCTGGTAGTTTTTCCTGTGGAAAATGTAAACAATGTAGATTTATGAGTGATGTGTCCAGTATATAATTCAAACACATAGGGAGAAGGTTTTGGGCTAAGGATTATTACACATGTAACACCACCAATATTGTATACTGTGCTACCTGTGATACATGTGACAAATTTTATGTTGGAAAAACTATTAGAGCTTTACATAAAAGAATATATGAGCATGTTTTAGCCATTAGAAAAAAGGATAGAACTAATGCTTTGGCAGTGCATGCAACAGAATGTTTACAATTCAAAAAATTTTCTTTCTTTGTATTAGAAAGGGTTAATTCTGATCCTTTTACAGGTGACTATAGGACTTTCTTAGAATGTAAAGAAAGTTTGTGGCAAATAGTTTTGGTTACTGATGAAACTCCAGGCCTCAATGGCACTATTAACATTAAATGTTTCTTAACAATGGTTAGAAATAGGTAGTTCATTACTTTGACTACCTATTATTTTAGTGTACAATAATGTGTCTTATTTTATTACTTAATACTGTATGTATTATAATACATCATATTAGATTATTGTATTTAAATTGGTTATTTTATTTATTTTTTATTTTTATAAGTGGTTAGATTTCTTTAAGAATGTCATGTGATTTAATTGACAACAGTTTATAAATGCATTTTGAACTGGAAAACTGTTTGTTCTGAAGAAGCTCATGTTGATTAAAGTGAATGAAAAGTGCTTAACTATTAACTCAGTTATGGTCCTGTGCTCAGATTTATTGCTTCCACTGGTGTTCATTCATTTTTATCTACCTTTCTAGGATCCCACAAAATGAAATATGTATTCCCAAATACTTTATGTAATACAACACATCTTCAAATGCTATAATCTACCTCATCACATTTTGAAATTACTGTTGCATTGTACTTGGAAATATATTTTTTCATGGAAAGATGTGTTTGTAGCCTTTAGGAAATTTTGTAGTATGTAAAAATGTATAGACTGTAACAAAAATGTAAAGTATGCAGAAAATGCAATCACTTTCAGTGGAATGTAAAACAGATGTTAAAAAGTCAAACTAACTTCCCAAATTGCATATATTTGTAGCTCAATATTCTTTGAAATGTTTTGTCAGGTTAAAGGAACATTACTTTGTTTGGCCTCATGTTTTCCCCAAGAGATATATGAATTTAGAAACAGGAAACTTTTAACATTTAACATTTAAGTCATTTTTGTCTTTTTTTTTTTGAAATATACACAGTGGACTGTAGCTCTGGAAAGGAAACGCAGCCCTGGAATTCATTGTCTTTGAGACGGGGCAACTATTTTCTAGACTTACAAATTAGAAGTAGACTGAATAAAATAAACCATTAAGCTGCTGGTATTGTGAGGCCCAAATAAGCCAGCTGACAGTAAATACTCATTGATTTTGTATTTCATTGTGCAATTGTATAGCTCCCTGTATATTTTATTTTATAAAGTATACTTGTAATATTATTTATTTCAGGCAAAGAGTTTTATTAATTTGATTTCAAAAGTTTGAAACTGTTGGTTTTCTTTATTATTTAGGAGATATGTGGGATATGTGGGTAGGCTTGGTGACTTCTAAAGTGTTTTTATCTGCATTGTGGAGAACAGTCACTTAAAGCTATTGCTACCATACAAATATTTAATGGATGCCTTATTTTAAGGATAAAGAATAACTGTGGACTTACTGAGATTTGTTTGGTGAGTGACAGAATGTTTCTGTAAAGCTGGGGAAAAGGACATTGCCACTAAAGAGATATCAATACTTAATGGAAAATATGCATGTGTGTGAGCAAAATAATCTTAGACAACTTTCAGTTACTATCGTTAAGATTCCACTGGAAGAAATAAAGCTGTGAGTAAGGTAGGGAAGATCCTAGGAAGCTGATTTGTCAGTGTAAAGCTTATTTGGAAACAGCTGTAATTTGCTGCTACCCAAAGCAGCACTGATTATTTACCATGTGCTGTTAAGGCCAACTGCCCCTTGCATATTACGTGGTAGTCAGCAACACATAGCTTTGTCCTTAACTATAAAATATAAATTGGTTGCAGAGGTGCAGATGCATGCAACCATTTATCACAATCCCTCCCACTATTTTAATTTATAAGGTATTTCTGCTGCACCACATTTGTTACACACACACACACACACACACACACACACACACATATATATATATATATATATATATATATATATATATATATATATATATACCTATATAAACATCTTTTGATGAAATAACTTTTTAAAACTTTAATTAGTGCAATGACAATACAAGGAAAATGTAAGAGTTTAAGTAATACTGGAAAACCAAATAATAGTAATGAAGAAAAAATAAAATAAAGCAGTAGCAATGTGTCACGGCCAGGCCATCATTATACACAAAGTGTGCTAACTTTCTCAGCTGCTCACAGTAATTGCTCTAAGGTACCTCCTCAATTTTTAGAGATTATTTTTATTGCTCTGCCCATATTGGGAGTCTTCCATTCTTTCTATCATCATCATAATTTCTAGCAAGGACCGTGGATCTTTCTCAGACATTAATAAAACATCTAACTTCTCCTTCATTTTTTAATGAGCTTTCATCATTAATGCCATTAATCTACCACTTACTTTACTGCATTGTTATATAAATTACATGAAAAATGAACTGATTTCACAAATCTATCTTGAGAGCAATTATGGAACACTAGGTATCTCTGCAGCATCATCACTTTGTTTTTGTTAGCTACTTGTGGTCAAAGTTTGATTTATTTTTATACTTTGTTTTAACTTTTTTCTTTTTAGTTTTAATCAATATTATTTCCAGTGCTATTCTTTTGATGGGTGTGTGTGTATTTTAAGTAAACATTTGTGAAGTTCTTTTTTTAAATGGAGGGGAATGGTAGGTGTTCTCCATGTCGTACTTGTATTTTCATTTACTTTTTGTGAAAGTAAGTTTACATTTGACTTTCAGAGTTTCTCTTGGTGAGCTTTGTGTGTGTGTGTGTGTGTGTGTGTGTGTGTGTGTGTGTGTGTGTGTGTGTGTGTGTGTGTGTGTGTGTGTGTGTGTCTGTATGCTATATACATGTGTCTATGTAATGTTGATCATTTTCTACGCAAACAAACCAAAATGTTCACTAATATACCATATGTGTACATATTCGTGCATATTCCTTTGTGTCTGCATGTATGTGTATGAGAGAAAGAAGGAGAGCTTGTGTGTATTTTGTTTCTGTTCTGTGTATGCAGTGTGGGAAGTATAAGATTATTTTTAGTAAATAGTTCAAAGATGGCAGATTTAGGAGATTTGGAGTAGAAATGATGATGGCCTAAGGATGGCAATAAAATTGTAATGGTATTTCAAAGATCATAAGGAAATATTTGATGATGTCTAAAGGCTCATAATATATATTACTAAACAATGAACCAGATGACTATTTTAATTTGTATATATCTAAATCTATATATTTACATATATACATTTGCATATACATATATGTATATCCATGTATATATATATATATATATATATATATATATATATAGAGAGAGAGAGAGAGAGATAAATATATGCATATGTATATGTTTATCTATATGTACACACACACACACACACACACACACACACACACACACACACACACACACACACACACACACACAAAGACTTAATGAGTCCTTCAGTTTGTCAGTCACAGTTATCGAACTTGTAACTTGACGAGCTGAAGATATCAAACACAGCACATTGACTCTTACAAAGGGATGTTAGTATACTTGCCTTACTTGCAAAGCTTCCATTAATGCTTACTTGTAGGAAGTGCAATCAGAAATTTTGCTAAATTTACAATTTTTATCAACAACTTGCAGCTTAATTTAGTTGTATCATACACTGATGTTGACATTTTTCTAGCCGAGCAGCTACAGTACATAATATTTACCTTCCATAATGTCAAAGAACGTATTGTAGCTATAGTCCTGTTCAGTTTTTGAGAGTATTGCAGCCGTTATAACAGCTCACAGCAGCAGTATATGTTTTTATGAAAGGATATTTCATACTGTTCTTGTACCATATAATGTGCATGTCATCTTATCTGCAGTGCTTCTCTATTATCTGAGATCATCTCTGTTGTACATTCTCACAGTCACGGTTAAAGATTGCTCTGTCAGAGAGAGAGGTGTTCTCCAGCAGTGATAACCGTACACTATAATTAATTGCTATTTATCTCATGTTTTAAAAAATGCAGGCTGCGACATTATGCATTTTTAAGGATACAGAAAAGTGCTCTGTTTTCAGTAATCTGCATAAAAGAAAAGTCCAATTTTAGAATCAATTTATATTCTGTGACTTGTAATTTCAGATATTTTAGAGACTAGACTAGTAGTGACAAACTATGAATGCAGAGTCTGCTGTAATGCATTTGAAGCATGACATTTGTAAAAATGGACACAGTTTTATTTTCATTTCACTACTGAAAAACAGCCATGTCCTAAGCAACTTTGCTTATATTACTTTTTACAAAATTGCAGACTTGTATTCCATTATAATGTAGTCAGTATTACTTCATGGAAATGTATTCACTCTTTAAAATCGTTCATGCTGCTTCGTTATGAGTGATAATCAACTGGCTTTTTTTTTTAGTTTTATTCATTTGCTAACCAGGTAAACCAAATTAGTCCAGCTGCCTCTGTTCCGGAATGACTCAAGTTCACTGTTTACTTAAGTGACCTTCTTAGAGTCAGAGAGTAGGCAAACAGAAACTTAGGGAGTCAAACCCATACATAAAGAATGAAGCTTGTTAGAAGCTACTGCTCTTAATTGTCTGGGATAAACTGTCAGTACTAAAAATTAAATACATATAAAAATCTTGGGATTTAATCCTTACACCACTACTTGTTACTTATTTTGCTGAGATTAGATGCCAGCTTTTTTCCATACAGTTTGTCTAACTCTCTTTTCTTATCCTGCTTTGCCTAGACTGTGGGACTTTATTGATAATCATGAAATATAGCTATATACCTCAAAGTGGTTTGATCTGCTAGCATTTTTTTTCTTTAGATAATTACATTATGATCTTTCATTCAAGCATAATTAAGCCCAAAGAAGATCACCCTTCACAAATATAACTGCACCTTTAGACTGTAAGCAAAGACTTCAGCTAGGCACTAAGCACAAACTTTTCCTAAATAAAAATTAAAAAAGAACACTTAATCACAAAAAAAGAAAGAAAAGAAAAGAAAAAGCAAGGAACATAGAACACTTAACCGAACAATGTCCCTTGACTGTCATACGTTTCACCTAAACAGTTAAAGAATCCAGAAACAGCAATGTTTTTTGACAAATGATAATAAATCCTTCCTTTCTTGTAGAGCCTGAAAATCAGGTCATACTTCTTAAGTGCTATGATTTTGCCCTCATAGTTACTTGTGCCTTATAGGTTTACTGATTTTCTTCATAATATTTGACCTTTTCAAATTACAATGTAATAATGCAAAATATTTCTGACATTTTTATGGATAGTACCTGTCCTTTGTTGAAAACGCCTTATAAATTGTTTTTGTTTAAACAGAAGGAAAACTGCTAGTTTTCTGCTTGTCCCAGTTCTTAAAACATGTTTTTCTGATTGGTCGTTGACTTTAAACTTGCCTTTTATTGTGCTATGCTAAGTGATCATGTGCTCTGTTTTGCTTCCTTCTTGACATATAGTACTACAAATGTTCTTTCTAGGTGCCTGGTTTTGCCTTGAATGTTCTGCTCTTCCTCATTGCAGCAAATTGTCATAACTATAGCTTGTAACTGTCAGGTAAGTATCTCAGCTGCTGTTGCTGTATTGTAGTTTACTAACCAGACCACATTGTAACTATCCCCCTCTGAATTCCAGAGGCCAGTATCCCTCCTGTTGCCAGCCTACTTGCATTAGACACTTTGAGTCAGTGTAGGAACAGACTTATGCTCATGGACAGCCCTTTATTCTTACCAAATACAGAATCAGCTTGAGAGATGTGTTGACATGTATTTGAACTGAGCCCAAACCTCTGACATTCCTCATGTACTCAGACAGTCCATGTTTACTACACATGTACACTGCCAGCACATCAAATCCCAAAACCAAATATACATATGCTGAGGTACTAAAAAGCATACCTTCCAAAGTGCCCTAGGTCTCATTAATGTGCCTAGATCTCAGTAGTGTAATCACACCTCTCCCACTTATCACAATATTGTTTCTTTCACAAGCAAAGCTCACTAAAGTGGTACTCTGCTACTAAAGTATCCTGCTGCCACACATGACAACTCCCTTGTCATGACTAACTCAATAGTTTGACATACTGGTACACCAGACACCAGGCTGAGCAAAGCAAGAGTGATGGTCAATCACCATGGCTTCCGGTTCCATTCATTCCAAATAAACATAACAGCAGGCTGTTGCACACATGGAACTGAACAACTTTGATGATCTGGCTTGGATGATAAGAAGAGAAACATGGCTGAGATCTCTGACTACATTTCTAATGCTGATATTCAACTAGCCTTACCCAGTATCCTATTTCACAGAAAACAATGCCACAGTACATGCAGAAAATAACTGGATCAGAAACTAGTCAATGTGTGTCAGCTTGGATGAAGATGGTGAACATTCCTACCTGATTCACTATGGATGTCCTGCACTTCTTGCCTTGGAGCTTCCACAAATTGCCAAAGATATTTTATGACCACATAGTGCCTTTTTTAGGCAAAGTCAGTCTTCTGCACCTTCCAGCCTAATTCATTCCAGGTCTTTATTAACATGGCACAGTTCAACACTAGAAGCCTAAAAAGTTACCTCAAGCCTTTCCTAACCCATGAAAAAATGGATCATCTGTATAACTGCAGAAATATATTTCCAGTGTTGTGACACCCTTCTCTATCTGGTTTTAATGCCTAGCATTCAATTAGATCATCTACCAAAGTTGTGACGTGTCTGTTTTCATTTGAAATTGCATTACCTCATCTCTAGTCCAGCAAGTTACTGACTAGAACACCATTAAGCAAGTCCACCTTCCACAGCATCACTTGCTACAGAACATACTTTATGACATGTGCAACCTAATTCAACAAGTTAAAATCCCTAATTATTGAAGTAAGAGCACTCATGTTTGAGTTTAAACTATCCATCAAAAAACTGGCAAACATGCACCACAAATAACAAATATTCACAAAAATGCACAGTGTTTCATGAATATCGTCAGTGCCAACTGTCTTGACAAATTAATGTCCTCTCTTACTAGGGGTTCAATCAAATTATGCATGGCTCTTAGTAATGTGGCACTATTATACACAATATGCATATCTTTGATCACATCTGACCCCCATGCCATAGCATTGTCCATAAAATCTAAGCCTAAAATAACTTCAGTCCAACTGTCTTCAAAGGCTTCTCCAAGCTAGCATCCTATACCTATGTTCCAAACAAAGGATATTTCAAGTCTCCCAATGCCACAAGGACCCCACAGCTAAATGAATACTTAAACCACAAATTTGTATTCCATCCAAAAACTCCTGTACTGAAGCTTTTGTTCTAATTTGTTACAAATACCATGACAAGTTCAGAAACTATCCCCTTTTGAGTAGCCCCAGAATCAGCAAACTTTATAACAAAAGAAAAAAATTATAAATATATATCCTCACTTAAAAATCAACCTTAAAATAGTAATAAAGAGATAAATTAAAACATCAAGGTTTGTATATATATATATATATATATATATATATATATATATATATATATATATATATATATATATCCATCCATCTGTTCATCCATAATCCCTTTTACCCCTATTGTTCCACATGTGGTGGGGGCATCGCATCGACAGTAACCATCATCATTTGGAGTCAGTGTTCACACTGCCAGATGGATAGCACTGCAGAGGTAATAGGAATTAAATATTTCCTTGACATCCATAGATAACCATACCATCTTCTTTAACTATGTCAGGAGCATCAGAAATAATACTCATCATTGCAGTGAATCGTTACAAATAACACCATCCGATATTGCAAATGTATCAGTGGACTAATTTAGATACAGTTTCTTCTCTCTACCTTCTCCTTACTTTATCCTACAATATCTAGTCAGTAGGACCCCATGTGATAACATTGGAACAAATGCAATAAGCCTATCCATAACAAGAAAAAATTAGCCCTATGGATCGCAAAAACAGAGTGCTGTTTTTTGTTAGCATGAAACACTGACTCAAAGATTCCCTTGTAACTCTGGTCCAGCTCAGCCCTGCTACAGATTATGTGCCTGGATCTTGGGAGGCAGCCTATGTGTGTTATTGATGAACTGACCTAGCTAAGTACAAACTCTTATACAATTTATTGGACAGCAAATCAACAAGACAGTCAAGCAGGGTTGGTGTACATACTTTAATCAACAACCCTTCTCACCAGTGGTGTCCAAATGACACCATTTTGGAACCACTGTTTTTCAGCATATACTTTTCTAAAGTCACATCTGGCATTAAGGGGAACCACTCTTACTTATATATACTAATCCTAACCCTAACTTGTAACCATAATGATAATTCAGCCCTATCCCTAATCCTAATAGTGAACGTAACAAACAACTCCAGATAATTCTGTCCCTAACCCCAAATGTAACTCACATAAGGAATACTGAAATTTGGTATTTCCCCTACTAAATTTGCATTCTAGCACACCTACAATTTACAGTTCAGAGGCTGGACTTTGACAAAGTAGCAGGACCCATATATATATATATATATATATATATATATATATATATATATATATATATATATAAATATGACCGGAGATCTCCTAAACAAGTTTTGCAGGGAGGACAAACCCCCCCTTCACCCCCCACACCCCTTGCTAATTTTGTATTCCAACTCCAAGATCACACTACAGTGAGGAAAAGGGTAATTTTCCCGATCCCCACTATAGTGTGATCCAATTACAAACAGCGATGCTCAAAACCACGAATGCAAGCTGTGTCTTGATGTTCCATAGGTGATATAATTGCAACTCGGGATTCACAGGGAAGGATGAACATGAACCACTGTTTGCAACAGTCCCAGAGACTTCCCATACTCTGGAATAACCTACCTATCTATATCAAACAAAGCTCCTCATTATCACTCTTCATGAAGAATCTTGATGATTGGATGGGAAATAGGAAATTCACCCCGGGGATCACCTCTGTGGCTCTGCTCGACAGTGGGACAGGAAAATAATTTTCTTGGGTAGCAAAAGCCAGGGTACCTTTTTGGCTGGGCTTGTATAGGCCCCAGGGCCAATAGCCTAGTACCTACCTATGAACCTATGAACCAAATATAATGTACATGTGATCTTTATCAATAGTTTCTGAACGGTGATTAACCACAAGGACATCTTGTGGGTGATGATGGATATGTCCTGGAACCCTTGCTCATAACAGCAAATAGATATCTATATTACCAAACTGACAGTGGGAAAAAACATATACTATCACAATCCAGAAATATTTTTGAACATATTTTTGATTCATGCTTTTCACTTTATGGATACATTCAGTGGTGCACTGCATTATGACCATGCTGCATGTGGCAAAGCACCGACCCTGTGTGTGGAGTTGCATAATATTATTGTTAGGCAGGGTTTCCAGTTTCTGCTAATGCTGTTTCCAGCACCACAGGCAGTGGCAGCTGAGAGAGATTAGGAGCCAGAGAAGGAGGCAGCAGCAACAGAATGACCATGCCTGATGGAGTTGGGCACAGGACACTGTTGCACTAGTGAAGACGCAGTGGATTGCACATAGCTTTGCAACATAACTATGTAAGAGTTAAGCAGATACACAACAGTAAAACTGATACATATAAAAACACCAGGCTGCTTACTGATCCATAGGATGGCCATGCTGTGCATCAGACATTGACAAACCATGTAACAATGAACGCAGGGAAGGGCACAAATATCATTATTTGCAGAGGCGTGCAAGGGAGTACAGGAGTGCATGTCTTTCATAGGGAAGTGCGTCAGTGTGAATGCTGAGGTGCAGTATCAGAAAATATATTTCTGCTGGTAGTGCGAAAACTGTGGGTAGTAGATAAGGTGTAGAAGGGCCAGAGTCAGTGAATGTGTGGAACGTGCTGAGGGCAGTGTGGGGGTGTATAGATGTCTTTGCAGGGACACAGCCTCTGCACCTGCTACAGAACTGTGCCTTGTCCTACCAGACAGATCCAGGATATGCATGATGAAGGATTCATACATCACATCTCTGTCCATTTCAGCTGGCTGCACCATGAGTTACACGCTCTGTACTATGACCTAGTTAAGATGCTGTTGTGCCTGGCATCTGCTGAAGGATGTTCCAGCATGAACATGACTATGAGGATGGCCTCTCCAGGGTGTGAACACATCTACAGCTGGTCTTGTTGTGGAAATGCCAGCACTGTTGGACTGAGATCCTACTCATCTAATGCCTTGTTGGCTAAAACAAGAGGACATAGCAGATAACTGGCCATGATGACCACTTGTCTCTGACATATGACATATATGTTTCACACCTTAAAATGCCATTGGCAGCAGATCTACCTATATTTTATTATTTTGCCATGTATCGCACAAATGAGCTGCCTGTCAGTGGCTGTCACTGCAGAATGGATGGTATATCTGATCATTTTTCCTGATATCTTTGAAGGTGATCCAGTTATGGCTGAAGAAGGTGAGGGTAGTGCTCCTTTTAGAGCACTGAGGTAGTGTTAGTAGGAGTTCAAGATTTTTCTAGACATTCTCCATAACCATTACAGCTGGAGGTTCCCAGGGCCGGACTTTGGTCAGCTGGTGCCCTAAGCAAAAGAGCTCCACAGTGTCCCCCCATATACCATCCACTGCTTTCATCCTGGTCTAGTTACACCATCTAGATTACTTTTTTAATTTGTTTTTCTCACAGTTTGTCATAATCTTCAGTTTTTTTTTCCTGCATTCATTCAACACATTTTAAAGAAACCATTTCTTTACTACAAAAAAATAAACAAATAAATATTGTAAATGCACCCCTGCCCTGCTTGAGTGGCACCCTAGGCAGTCACCTAGTTGGCCTATGCCTAAAACTGGCTGTGAGGTTCTTGCATCACGACTAAACCAGGTCACAGTATAAGGCTGATGCCTGGAATAGTTTGATCAAGGCTGCCATCCAAGCTACAGCTATGCCACGACTGGGAAACAATGCAATCATCACTACAATGAATTGAGTCAATGCAAAGCTGATCTCCTTGGCTGATGGCAGCCTGATGTTAGGGTGCACTCATCACCTCAGTACTGTAAGTATACCATCTTTTAATTAAACAGATTGCATGCCAATGCATGCCACCACCCAATTTTTGTTACACTCTGTTTATGGCTCTAGCTCCTGCAGAGATTAAAAGGTATATCGTGAGAGCAGACTAGAGGATGTATGAGAGAGATCCATGGTAAGTGTACTTGCTGCCAAGAAGGATGTCTTTATTTGCATAGTAACAGTTGTAGCTATTAAATATTAGTATGTATAAATTGTATACAGCAGTATTGCATCTTTCAGTACTGGCATACCTTAAGAGAATTAGCATGACTGTGAGATGTTAGATGTGTGCTTCTGCACTTACACCTGAATTCCCTGATACAGATGGACAAGTAGCTCATAATGTTAAGCCTCTGTGCACATAGATTGTTAGGATGCCTGTGGGTTCAATGCCCCACAATGCAAAAATAATTATTTTGTCATGGCAGTGTATATATCATGCTAGTAATATCAATGCATCACTACACTATTTCCATAAGTCGTAGTTGGCTGGGAATTTCATAGTATACAGTAGAAGTATCTGCCTCTTGTCTGTCACCTGGGCTGGACAAATTAATTGTGAGATAAGTAAGTTTATTTTGTGTATGCACAGTTTTATTATTGTCAAAATTCAAACAGCATCACTAGCATCAGGGACAGATGAACAGTCTTCAGAAATAGCTCCTGCTATTAGTTTTTTCTTATGTTAGACTGCATATGAGGATGTTGTTTGTCTTACCCCCCCCCCATTCCCATATGTTATAATCCGATAATCAGGTCAATGTCATACCTGTGTAATTCCTACTATTAAATGGTTATTATGCTTTACTGCATCAGTAGCAACATAATTAAGAATGACGTTTGTTTTTATCAGTTTCTCTTCTCTCATCCTCTTTGTCAGTACTCTTTCTCTTTCATGCATTTCTTTTTCTCTGTCTCTCCATTTCTGTTATTATTTCATGCAACAGCAGAATAACATGCACCTACCAACTGGCAAGGCCGGTCATCCTCCCATGGGTGGCGGCAGCATTGCCACCACCACTACCATCAGAGGCACTCAGCACATCTGGGATAGACACTTCTTGAGTCAGATCCCTGCCAAATGCTGACTCCACCATCTGAGGCAGGATGCAGTGGTGACAGTTCCCAGGGTGATGAGCAATCTTTGACTGGGTCCTTCCATTTTGTGTCTGTGCCTACCCCAGTATGTTGTATAGTCCTCCCCTAACCATTATTTTCATTCAGTTTGTCTGATGTCTCCGTCACCACTGTGGTCCCCCTCCCTCATTCTGTTAGGCCACAACCTATCAGTCGTGCATCTTTCCGTGTGACCTACCTTTCCCCACTTACCCAACTTTTACTTTCCTGATTTTCTCCCTCAACTTTCCTCTCTCAAAATAAATAAATAAATAAATGGGCACCTTTCTCACAAAAAATACTCCCATACATTACTCTCAAATTCCCAGACATTCGACTAATGCACACAACTGGCTCCAATTGTTCATACTAAAAAGTGTAACTGTCTGAGACAGTGATAATATCAGTCAGATAATAATTAGAGATATTGTTGTAAGTCACCAGGATTATTCAGCTAAGAAGTTAAGAGGTATGCCAACAGCCCAGCTCCATCCTGTTCATTCCTGTGTGTTCTACCCTCTGCTTGAATTCCCTCTTTATCTCTGACATATACTCCCATTTCCAACCTTTAATTTGGACAAAAAATAAATAAAAGCAACATGTACATCCAAAAGTGCTTAAAATTCAAAACCATCTTTTTGTGGTCATACGTTCATCGACATTTGGTAGACAACAAAATTAAAGGTACTAGAGAAATGACACTTCTCGTGCTATGGCAAAATTTATAAAAATTCTTATTGTGCACTAGCAATATTAGTTATAGGATACAAATGAGCTGAGCATATATACATGTCACCAAGCAATTATGAAATACTGTAAAGTTAATTGCTTCCCATTAATGGCTTCAGTGGCTATTTTTTCATAACATGATGTGTATATTCTCAGTGCACTAGGCAAAAGGATCTAGTCATCTGGGCATGGTGTGTTGTTTTAGAATATTCTATTTTCAGCTTGCAGCTATGTACCATTCCACTGCAATGTGTTTTTTTACACATATCCTAGGACTACTTCTATAACATATCCAGCTAGTGTTCTAGCTTGGGGAATATGAGTGACAATGGCATGGCTTCAACTTCATCTCAGCTGTATTTTGTTATTGCCATAATGTGTTCCATTATCCTGAAATAAAACATTCCTATCCTCAATTTGTAAATTCTGTCTTTTATTTTGGCACATTGTAACTAAATTTATTTATGGATTTGACTAGTATTGTTGAGCTAAGAAGTAGAGAGATATGCATTTTTCCACTCCCATCCTGCTCATTCCTTTTTGGTTCACGTTGTGTTTTGCCCTCTACTTGTCTTCCTTTTTCAGCTCTGTCCTATACTCCCATGTTCAGCAATTAACCTGATTAAAAATAAACACAACACACACACAGGCACACAAATGGCTATTAAAAATTACCTTTCTGTGGTCATATGTTGTACAGTAGTTGGCAGAGGCCAATGGCCACACCAGCATATATCCGCAGAGGAATGTCACGACACATCATATGACAGAAATGAAGAAAAATCTTTTACGCATGGGCTACATTTCCCTGATTATGTTGTTTTACAATATTTGGTCTGCAGTCTGCACATGTGCCGCATTTCCCTGAAAATGCTGTTTTACAATGTGTGGTTTGCAGCCCGCACATGTGCTGCATTTCCCTGTTTATGCTGTTTTACAATGTTTGGTTTGCAGTCTGCACATGTGCTGCATTTCCTTGATTATGCTGTTTTACAATGTTTGGTTTGCAGTCTACACATGTGCTGCATTTCCCTGATTATGCTGTTTTCCAATGTTTGGTTTGCAGTCTGCACATGTGCCGCATTTCCCTGAAAATGCTGTTTTACAATGTGTGGTTTGCAGCCCGCACATGTGCTGCATTTCCCTGATTATGCTGTTTTCTAATGTTTGGATTGCAGTCTGCACGTGTGCTGCATTCCCTGGTTATACTGTTTTACAATGTTTGGTTTGCAGTCTGCACCTGTGCTGCATTTCCCTGATTATACTGTTTTTACAATGTTTGGTTTGCAGTCTGTACCTGTGCGGCGTTTCCCTGATTATGCTTTTTTACAATGTTTGGTTTGCAGTCTGCACGTGTGCTGCATTCCCTGATTATACTGTTTTACAATGTTTGGTTTGCAGTCTGCACCTGTGCTGCATTTCCCTGATTATACTGTTTTTACAATGTTTGGTTTGCAGTCTGCACCTGTGCGGCATTTCCCTGATTATGTTGTTTTACAATATTTGTTTTGCAGTCTGCACATGTGCTGCATTTCCCTGATTATGTTGTTTTACAATATTTGTTTTGCAGTCTGCACATGTGCTGCATTTCCCTGATTATGCTGTTTTACAATGTTTGGTTTGCAGTCTGCATATGTGCTGCATTTCCCTGATTATGCTGTTTTACAATGTTTGGTTTGTAGTCTGCCATGTGCTACATTTCCCTGATTATGCTGTTTTACAATGTGTGGTTTGCAGTCTGCACATGTGCTGCATTTACCTGATTATGCTGTTTTACAATGTTTGGTTTGCCGTCTGCACATGTGCTGCATTTCCTTGATAATGCTGTATTCCAATGTTTGGTTTGCAGTCTGCACGTGTGCCGCATTTCCCTGATTTTTCTCATTTACAATGTTTGGATTGCAGTCTGCACATGTGCTGCATTTCCCTGATTATGCTGTTTTCTAAAGTTTGGTTTGCAGTCTGCACGTGCGCTGCATTTCCCTGATTATGCTTTTTTTCAATGTTTGGTTTGCAGACTGCACATGTGCTGCATTTCCATGATTATGTTGTTTTATAATGTTTGGATTGCAGTCTGCACATGTGCTGCATTTCCTTGATTATGCTGTTTTCCAATGTTTGGTTTGCCGTCTGCATGTGTGCCGCATTTCCTTGATTTTTCTCATTTACAATGTTTGGTTTGCAGTCTGCACGTGTGCCGCATTTCCCTGATTATGCTCATTTACAATGATTGGATTGCAGTCTGCACGTGTGCGGCGTTTCCCTGATTATGCTTTTTTTCAATGTTTGGTTTGCAGACTGCACATGTGCTGCATTTCCATGATTATGTTGTTTTATAATGTTTGGTTTGCAGTCTGCACGTGTGCTGCATTTCCCTGATTATGCTTTTTTTCAATGTTTGGTTTGCAGACTGCACATGTGCTGCATTTCCATGGTTATGTTGTTTTATAATGTTTGGTTTGCAGTCTGCACATGTGCTACATTTCCCTGATTATGCTGTTCTACAATGTTTGGTTTGCAGACTGCACATGTGCTGCATTTCCCTGATTATGCTGTTTTACAATGTTTGGTTTGCAGACTGCACATGTGCTGTATTTCCCTGATTATGCTGTTTTACAATGTTTGGTTTGCAGACTGCACATGTGCTGCATTTCCCTGATTATGCTGTTTTACAATGTGTTGTTTGCAGTCTGCACATGTGCTGCATTTCCCTGATTATGCTGTTTTACAATGTTTGGTTTGCAGTCTGCACATGTGCTGCATTTCCCTGATTATGCTGTTTTACAATGTTTGGTTTGCAGTCTACACATGTGCTGCATTTCCCTGATAATGCTGTTTCCAATGTTTGGCTTGCAGTCTGCACATATGCTGCATTTTCCTGAAAATGCTGTTTTACAATATTTGGTTTGCAGTCTGCACATGTGCTGCATTTACCTGATTATGCTGTTTTACAATATTTGGTTTGCAGTCTGCACATGTGCTGCATTTCCCTGATTATGCTGTTTTACAATGTTTGGTTTGCAGTCTGCACATGCGCTGCATTTCATTGATTATGCTGTTTTCCAATGTTTGGTTTGCAGTCTACACGTGCTGCATTTCCCTGATTATGCTGTTTTCCAATGTTTGGTTTGCAGTCTGCACATATGCTGCATTTCCCTGAAAATGCTGTTTTACAATGTGTGGTTTGCAGTCTGCACATGTGCTGCATTTCCCTGATTATGCTGTTTTACAATGTTTGGTTTGCAGTCTGCACATGTGCTGCATTTCCTTGATTATGCTGTTTTCCAGTGTTTGGTTTGCAGTCTGCACGTATGCCTCATTTCCCTGATTTTTCTCATTTACAATGTTTGGATTGCAGCCCGCACATGTGCTGCATTTCCCTGATTATGCTGTTTTCTAATGTTTAGTTTGCAGTCTGCACGTGTGCCGCATTTTCCTGATTATGCTCATTTACAATGTTTGGATTGCAGTCTGCACGTCTGCTGCATTTCCCTGATTATACTATTTTACAATGTTTGGTTTGCAGTCTGCACTTGTGCTACATTTACCTGATTATGCTGTTTTACAATGTTTGGTTTGCAGTCTGCACATATACTGCATTTCCCTAATTATGCTGTTTTACAATGTTTGGTTTGCAGTCTGCAGGTGTGCTGCATTTCCCTGATTATGCTGTTTTACATTGCTTGGTTTGCAGTCGGCACGTGTGCTGCATTTCCCTGATTTTCAAAGTTCATTTTTATTGGTAATAAGATTTAATTGCACTCTAATTATAGTATTTAAATAAGGAATGTATTAATTGTTGTCATCTGATGAAGTCCCACTTGTTGAGACGAAAACGCGATTTTCATATGGTTATTTAAGTGCGTTAATGTGGATGTGGTAGTGCTGTGAATAAACCTTTTCGAAATTACACTTGGTGGATTCCTTTTGGCACGCAGCATTCTTCTTTTTTTGGATTACTGGTGTTTGGCTTTGAATGCTCACGCTTTGACTATTTCCCTGATTATGTTGTTCTACAATGATTGGGTTGCAGTCTGCACGTGCCACATTTCCCTGATTATGTTGTTTTACAATGTTTGGTCTGCAGTCTGCACATGTGCTACATTTACCTGATTATGCTGTTTTACAATGTTTGGTTTGCAGTCTGCACATATACTGCATTTCCCTAATTATGCTGTTTTACAATGTTTGGTTTGCAGTCTGCAGGTGTGCTGCATTTCCCTGATTATGCTGTTTTACATTGCTTGGTTTGCAGTCGGCACGTGTGCTGCATTTCCCTGATTTTCAAAGTTCATTTTTATTGGTAATAAGATTTAATTGCACTCTAATTATAGTATTTAAATAAGGAATGTATTAATTGTTGTCATCTGATGAAGTCCCACTTGTTGAGACGAAAACGCGATTTTCATATGGTTATTTAAGTGCGTTAATGTGGATGTGGTAGTGCTGTGAATAAACCTTTTCGAAATTACACTTGGTGGATTCCTTTTGGTACGCAGCATTCTTCTTTTTTTGGATTACTGGTGTTTGGCTTTGAATGCTCACGCTTTGACTATTTCCCTGATTATGTTGTTCTACAATGATTGGGTTGCAGTCTGCACGTGCCACATTTCCCTGATTATGTTGTTCTACAATGTTTGGGTTGCAGTCTGCACGTGCCACATTTCCCTGAATATGCTGTTTTATATGTAAAATTAATTAAGAAAAAAATGCACATGTGGGTGCTTTTGTGTATGGCAGCAAGCTGTTCATAGTGCATTTTTCTCACTGTGACTCAAGTGATGAATTGCACTGAATTTTTATTCTGTTCCTCTCCTGTTGTCAATAAACAACATAATACAGTAATAGCTTGGTCTTTCTTTAATGGTGAGCAGAAGGACTACATCAAATAGAATGCAAAGTGGTCTTTAATAATAGAGTTGAGCAACAGTCATCTGTGAGGTGGCCTAAAGAAAAGACCCTACTCGTGATCACCTTGTACCTCTGGTACAGTTTGATAACACTAAGACTCTCCTTGCTCCTAAATCTTTTTTTAACAGCCTTTATTGATTGGAATCAATAACATTATTGATAAACACAGAAACTATATACTTTATCATATAAACTCTTCTATGTGGTTTAAAATTGTCATTATACAACGGCCCCCATTAATATTCCAAAAACGTGCATGATGATTGGTCAATGTGCCTGTTGTAAATCAGACTTACACTAATGGTAAAAGGTCCAGCCGCCCAGACTTTTTCCATTAGTATAACTCTTTTTTTTGTGTGTGTGTGTGTGTGTGTTGGACAGCAACGGAGAATGGAAGAGCTCCGCTGCTATTATCTCACTATGTTAAAGATGAGGTAGCTTAAAAAAAGCAACGGAGATCTTCCTTTCTCCGTTGCTTTTTTTAAAGCTGTCCTGCTATGTTAAACTCATTTAACATAGCGAGACAGCTTTAAAAAAGAAACAGAGAAAGGAAGACCTCCGTTGCTTTTTTTAAAGCTATCTCGCTATGTTAAACTCTTTTAACATAGCGAGACACCTTTTAAAAAGCAACAGAGATCTTCCTTTCTCCTTTGCTTCCACACACAGCTCTGATGTACTGCGTAACCATACACATGCGCAGTCCATCAGAACTGCCACTGAATACTGGACAGCTATGGAAGGGCAGCAATGAGGCATTATACAATGCCATTATTTAAGAAAAGTAAGTATTTTTTTCCTTAAGTAGTGTCATTGCATAATAGCAATAACCAACTTCTGGGTGTTTGAATTGCTGGATTTACCCATGGTTGTCTTTGTTTGGCCACTCAGGCTTCGCCCTCATGACCAAACCACACCAACTGTGGGTAAATCCAGCATTACCCACACCCAGGCATGGGTTATTGCTTAAATATGTATCCCCCCCACTTTTTTTTTTTTTTTGCACTGAAGGGAAAAATAAGAGAACATTTGAGAAATTTATGTTCAGCTATCCAATACAATGTACATAGTGTTTTTTTAACACTTATAACACTTAACTATTGCATAGTCAATCATCCTGAACAACATGCAAGAGTTAAAGGTTGCCATAATGGTTAAGGTGTTTACCTCACAAACAAGAGGTACAGGCTTTGATTTTCACTAAGGTAAAATTGGCCAAGCTTAAAATGGTCTACAAGGAAATTGGCCTAGTACTGACTTATGAACCTGTGAACATAAATAATCATGACCCTGTCAACATTTCACATACTTCACTAACCGCTTTCCGTAACCCTTAATGTGCCTTGACTTATACCTCAGCTCCGTCATAAGATTACAGTAGTAGAGGAAGTGAGGACTGGATCACTTCACCCTGATCTCCTTAATTATATGTCAACCCATAATTAGATCAAACATCTTGAAACAGTCAGACTTGTAATTAACATGTCTTCCTGCATAGCAAGCTACAGTATCTAACTCAAGACAAGTAAGTTTAAATCTAATTACCAAAGTATATGACTTTTTTACAAATTTCCATCTTCTTATATTAAATTCTTATATTTAAATTTCCAGCCCACTTGCAGTACATGATTTTTAATTGCACTTCCACCTGATATATACATTACACCAAATCATGAAATGTGACCCCAGTGTGTTACATTAAACAATTATCCCACAACAGTGACACTACACTGGATCACTGACACACACAATTTTACAAATCACATTTTCAAACAGTGCTTCTTCTAGCTACTTTCTAATAGATAGACAAACAATAAAAAGACAAAACAATGCACAAATTGTTAAAACAGCTCCCTTCCCCAAACTGCAGGCAGTCATATGCCCTGAAGCCTGATACATGGTACCTTTAGTTGTGAAAAAAAATAGTCTGTTTTTCAACCCCAGCCACCCACCACAACTAAAGGAAAGTATACAGATAATATATCTCTATATTGCTTGTTTTCAGTGCACATTGTGAACCCAGCCTTACAAATAACACAGTACTCATAAATGGGGTATAATAATGATGGATAATTTGCAAAGGAACCCTACCAAATTGACCTTGCAAATGTAATGCTAACTGAGACCACAGATTCATTAGCTCTAATGACCAGTAGATGATTTTTTTTCACATAGCACAGCCAGTGGTAAAGTAGAAAATATTATTTAAAATGTGATATTTTTTCCAATGCCAGACTGCTGACACCTTTGTAAAGCTGTATTCAAAATCTACTTCATCTCAAATATGTGTACCCAATTTAACTTTTCATTTCTCTGTTTAATTTCTCCAAATCTTTTGGGTTTCTAATACCATGACAGGAATGGACCCCATTCCTAAGTCAAAGCACGATTAAAGTTCATGAAATTAATATTGTTTCTCTCTTTGATGCCATCCAAAAGTGCTCTTCGTAGCATCTGCAGTGTGCCCAGTAATGCTTCCTTCTGTAATTCGTACGGAGTTAAGTGTATTGGTAGCATATCTAAATATCACTCTCCAACACCAAACACACACTCACAGTTGAAAAAGCAAGGAAAACCACCTCTCAATCTTAAGAAACGGCACTTTAATAACATCCAAAAGTCAAAAGACTAAGCGCTTTCGCCTCCAGTAAGACAAGGCACCATCAGAGTCAAAAAATTAAGCACATACAAACAACTTAAATAGGAAATGTTCAACATATGAAATTTCCTGTCCACAATTTTTATACATACATCCTAATATTCTCCTTTTAAAATCATCAAATAATTAACAAAAAATATCTGTTATATACTTAAATAACCAAAAAATCCACACTAAAAACCTGGAAAAACAAGTTATAAAAATCATCACTATCAAATTATCATGAAAAAATATATGCAGTACTTGATAATTGCTGTAAATCAGATTTGCTTCTCCTGTGTGTATCTAATTCATATAGGAAAAGCATATACTCCACATTAATATATGAACAGTTTATATTTTTATTGTTCTTGTGCTTTAGAAGTAACTAATATTACTGTTTCCTTGGCTGACAGATGCAGTTATCAAGACAAACAATACATTTTAAACAATAGGCATGCGTAGTTGCAACACCAGTGACTAACTCTCTCCAGAAGACAATATGTACTCAAGCTAAGCCCCCCCACCCCCCAACTATAGATACTAACTCCAGGTTTGCACTACAGTGGGGAAAAGGGCATATACCTTTTTACCTGCCTTACAGTACTCTATACAGTGCCATATATATTAATGGGTCTATATTAAAATCTCGAAGTCTGACAATATCAAATACGATAGTGTCAACACAAGAATAACAAAAGTGCACTACATCGAACGTTTAAATGGAAAATCTCCATAGGGGGGATTTCTGTTTACTTCAATATAGTGCTTTCTCAGAGTTGATATATTTAAGTAGGGGTGGTGTGGGGGTGCAGGGGGGCTTACCCCCTTGCCTACACACTATTTAGTTTTTTTTTTAATTTAGTATTTTTTTTTGGTTTCGATGGTTTAAGACTTTGATCACTAAAGTTCAGTCTTTAGTGATTCGAAGTTTTAAACCTTCGAGATTATAATATAGACCCATATTAACTGCAGTTAATTGAAATGAGATTCAGTGAAATGAGTTTTCAGTAATTTGTGTTTCCAGCGAAGTAGTCAGGGTGAAATGAAATTCAGTGAAATGAGATTCAGCAAAACAAAGTAGACATGTTTTTATACGTTCCACAGGTTATGTGTCTATAAAATGGCTTCTTCTTAAGCTCAATATCTTTACCTAAATTTTCTTCCAATTTTCCCTGATATTATCTTACACTATGGGCCAGATTCATGAAGGCTTGCACGGAGTCTAAGAGTAGTGTAAGCCGGCAGACAGCCAATATGTCTACCGAGCGATCCAGCAACAGCCGACAGGGGCGTGCATGAGAGCTCCTAAAACTACTCTTGCAAGGACAGTGTTATGTTATGCAAATTACCTCATTTGCTGCTGAAAGCTATGCAAATGAGGTCATTTTGCGATCCAGGAAACACTAACCTGTTCGTGGTAGAGTAGAGTTTTTTGCAGAAATGTACTCCGTTGGTAACGGAGTACTGTTCTGCAAATAGCAAAACGGAGCTATGACAGCTCCAAATAAAGGATGCATCCAGATGAGGAAGCATGCCAATGGCCAAATATAAGGCCATTGACATTTTGATCTGTCAAAAATTAATAAAAATCATTTTTTTTCCCTGATCTTTGATGTTTAAGCATAGCGCAGCACCGCAAAAACGTGTGGCGCTTTAAAAAACAGAAAAAAAAAGCCAAAAATAGGCATTCTTATTAAAAATATTCTTCTGCTATGCAGGTGAATGGCAGGCTGAAGACAACATGGCTACTGAGTAGTGGTTGCTAAGGGGAGAAGCTCAGTTTGAGAGATGTAACCAAGCATTAGTAGGCAATCCTATGCAAATGAGGATACGGATAGTGAATCTCAATTTTCCCTGGCATGTGAGCCATGTCCCTAGAGTGTAAGTGTCGGAGTAGGGGTGTAGTAGAGTAGAAGATAGGTGACATCATGAGGGGGTATGCATGAAAGACTGTAAGCTCATTGGAGCAGAGTGGCTTGTGTTTGCTGTGAGCTACTCAGGATTGGAAGAGGCATGTCTACAGTTGTCTTAACTGAAACCCAGAAACCGAAGGTGTACGCCATGGATATCACTAAATTTTCTTGCAAACGTGCTTACACTGGGTGCGCACGTGTGTGCATCTGTAAAACCGTCTAAGCCTGTGTGCGCGCGTGTGCACCCGCCTAAGCCTGTGTAAGCCTGTGTGCGCGCGTGTGCACCTGCCTAAGCCTGAGTAAGCCTGTGTGTGCGCATGTGCACCAGTGTGCGCGTGTTTGCGCTTCTTTGCGCAGCGCTGCCCCCTGTGGAAACAGAAAGGTAAAAGGAAGGAAAAGAAGTAGTAGGAAGTTAACCAAGGAGAACTAGTAGAGCTGCCAGGTGAAATCAATCAGAATCAGCCAATTACACAGGCAGTACACTAGCCCAGCCCAGCCCAGCACTTAAAACTCTGCAAACAACATTCCCCCATGTTTTTCTCAGAAACACTGCAACACTGCAGTATACAAAGAGAGTGAAAACTTAAAAATCTGAACTCAGACAAACAAATGATAGGGGCTGCCATTGCTATTATAAGGCAACATGTGCAAGATGCTGAGGGTGGTGCCATTGCGAATGCTGCTGAGCAACCCACAGTGTGGAGACGGAGAAGAGTGTACAGACCCTGGGTAACCTACCAGGGGCTACATGAGCTAGAGATAGTGGAATGCTATAGAGTGGACAGAGACCTCCTGCAGCAAATTATTGAGCTGTGCAGGCCACGCCTCACACACAGAACCAACAGAGAGGAACCCATCCCAGTGGAAACTAAGGTATGTGTTGGTCTAAGAATTCTAGCAACAGGTACCTTCCAGAGACCAACTGGTGATATGATGGGGATTTCACAGGCATCAACATCCAGGGTACTGCACCAGTTCCTGAATGCCATGTCAGCACATGTCGGTGATCATGTATATTTCCCCAATTCCCGTGAGGCATTGGCCAGCAATATGCATCTCTTCCAGCAAATAGCAGAATACCCTGAGGTAGTGGATGCAATTGACTGCATGCACATACACATCAAATCACCAGCCGGTGAGCGGGGTATGGCCTACATCAACCGCAAGGGCTTCCCCTCCATCAACTGCCAGGTCGTGTGCGATGCCCAGGGCATAATACTGAATTTGTGTGTTGGCTGCCCTGGAAGCTTCCTCGATTCCCATATCTGGCATCTGACGCAGCTGTACCAGACATTTGCCAATGGGGACATCCCTGAAGGTCACCTAGTGGGGAATGCTGGATACGGACTGTAGCCGTGGCTGATGACACCCATCAGAAATGCACATACACCTGAACAAGAACTCCATAATGAGGCACACGCACAAACACGAAATGCTCAAGTCACAGTTCCGGTGCTTGGACCCATCTGGTGGAGCCTTACAGTACTCACCAGCTACATGTACCCAAATTGTTATGGTATGTGCCATATGATCCTGCGAAAACAGCTGCAGCAGGAACAGAATGGGGCAGGGCCAAACAACCCTCCACCATTGCCAAGGCCATCACAGGCACAGCTTGACTTGGAGGAGGAACAACCTGAGCCTGCCCCAGTAGGCAGAAGGAGGCATGCCCAGTATGCCTTGGCCTTGGCAAAGAGGCAACACATAGCACATACACTGGCTCAGTAGGAACCCTGGAAATGATACCTCTCTCTGACTCGCACAGAAAATAAAAGGGATGCCTAACTTGACACTACCTGTTTTCAAACATGTATAGGGAGTGTACTATGTGCATCTGACATAGGCAGCCCTGCAGCACCACCTGAGGCATGATTGCCATGTTTTAAGCAATATAAAGCAGTGTTAAGCAGCTTTTGCCACTGTTTTGTATAACGTCGGGCAATGTTGGACAAGGTCGGGCAAAGTTGAGCAAAGTCAGGTAAACATGCTCATATTTGCTGAACTGTTCCTTAAGCAGTCTGGTCTGCCCAGCATGAAAATAAAAAGCAGTGACAGGGCTGGAACCCAGGATACTGTGCACTATAGTCACAGTACTAAACCACTAAGCCATGACAGCATTACACTGGCACAGACACAGCAGGACAATTGTACACTAATACAAACATAAAGAAATGCTGTATCATGACCCTAAAGAGGCATATGGGTAACCTCCCCCACAGGCCTATGCAGACAGAGAACAGCAGGCCAGGTGGTGTGATGTGGGTTTGGTAGGCTATGAAGTCGCAATCTAATATACATGACATTGGATGCTAAGACCTGTAGTACAGTAGTATGCCTCAAGCCAGTACGATAGGCAACAGTACAGACTGAAATGGTGTATATTACATAACAGTGCAGGCTTAGCAAATTTGTATATGTGTCAGGTGAACCCCTCATCCTATGTACACCCACAGTAACAATCAGGTGTGCCCCCGGGTAGAAATGTACAAAGAATAGCTGTCCCCCCTGTATGTAGAAATGTTGATAAGTCTATGCAAAGTGTCTCATGGAAGCCCTGCAGGCACAGCATGATCCCTGTTGAGTTATGACACAAAGGTAAGCCATGCAGTAAAAATACAACTTGATTTTTCACACACATATAGTATAAATGTGTATACCGGGCGTGCTCACACACTTCAACAAATGTAGTGGATTTCATTCAGCAACACACTGAAAGGTCATACTGGGCATGCTCACACACTTAGTCCATGTCTGAGTGCAGCAGTGGGGCAAATATCTGGCAGTTGGAACCTGTCACTATTCACCAATCCTGCCTTGTGCACACAGTTATATGAAAACAGACACATATAATATATTGGAACCCTGTCATAATCAAACTATGTACCACAAGTACTTAAGTTGTTCACAGAAAGTGAAAAAGCAAAGAAGATCAATAAACCTGTAATCAGTATCATCAACAAACAATGTGCACTCCAAATATTATCCAATCCATGTTCTGGCAAAAGACTCTGTGAAGGCATCCATAGAGAACCATGATGCTTTCTTCCGCTATGTCAAAAATAGCAATGTACACTCATATATGTCCTGAGTCAGTGCAAACTGTAAATTTCTGACATTGCCAACATCCTGTCAGACAAGCCCATACATACATACCACCCTCTCACTGACAAAAGGCCCTATCATCATACCTGGAGACTGTGAAAGCACACATATCACATATAGAATGGGTAAACAGCTCCTTCCAAACCTGAAAACACGGCGTCTATCAGATTACATTGTTTCCCTAGCTGTGTCATAAGTGAACTCCAAAACAAACAGAGCCTGCACCTGAACAGTCTGTTGAGACTCACTCTATGTACAGGATATGAAACTGTTGAATGTGTTACAGCAATGTTTGACACACTCCACAAGTGTTGGTACACAACAGAACATGGGAACTATTGTCTTATAAGCTTATTAAGCCTGATCTGCAAGGCCATGGAGTCCATCATGATGGAACTCATAAACAGAGCTATTGGGAGCCTACAAACACCCAACCCTACCTATTACGGTTTGGTCATGGGCAGATCATGGTTCCCAAACCTGTTAGACTGTTTACAAGGCAGTCACCCAGGACATACATCAATGAAATGAGCTACACACATCCCACATAGACCTTGAAAAGCCCTTTTCCAACATCCCAGACACATGTCATATCCACAACATCAACAACCTGTGCATAAATATGTCTGTCATCTGATGGATTGCCAACTGGGGCACAGAGAGATCACACAAGGTACGAATTGTGGTCTCCTGTACAAGTTGGTAACCACTGCTGTCCCCCATGGCTCAATCCTGGGACCCCTCCTGTCTGGCATATACTTTTCAGAAATACAGTCAAGCACACGAGGGCTATGTTTAGCAAAGTTTGTGGATGACTGCCAAAAAGTTGTCATAATCGATGTTTGGGATAACAGAGACATCCTTAAAAAGGATCTCAGTCAGACAGATGTGGTGTCAAAAGTATGTCCTCGAGCTACAGTCATACAAATACCACATAGGTGCCAACACCCTAAATATGGAGGTGATAATAAGGGATCTATGGACAAATGTGGATAGTCATCTGTACTTCCAGAAACACATTCACAAAGTGGATAGAAAATCATGCTATGTGTTCCCACAAACTGCCAAGGTCTTTGCATGTAGGTCAAAGGAGGTTCCCTCTACTCATCAGTCATCAGACCCATCAGAGAGTACCACAACACACCTGCGATGAATCTGACTAGGCACCTTCAGCAGCTGGAAAGACCAATGAAGTACCTCAACAGGAGGATTACTGGCCTCAAACTGTTGCCCCATGCAACAAGACTGAATTTAACTCAATCCATACTCTTTTGCATACTGTCTACTCAGGAGATTTCTGCCCAACAGACAGGTCCATGTCATGGCAATACTCAGATCTGCTCTGAGTTACAGCTCAATGGCACTAAATATACAGACCCAACTGATATTGCCAACATCCTGGCAGACAGGATCAGTGTTAACCTTACCCCCCTCTCATCCATGAAAGAGCACATCTCTATAATGGAAGACTGCAAAGTTGCTGTCATCATGGCAGCACAGGTAAAAAACACTCTCCAAAGCCAGTATCACAGCATCCATGGGACCAGATAACTTCTCCGGCTGTGTTCTACACAAACTACAGAACGAACAGGCACCACACCGACATACCATGTTTAGTCAAAGCCTCACCTCAGGCTTTTTGCCTGCTGAATGGTGCACAGCGACGGTTATCCCACTACACATGGGTGGAGACACCACGGACCCCAGGAACTAGAGCCCCATTAGCCTGATGAGCCTGCTCTGCAAGGCCATGGAATGGATCATCATACAACTTATAAAAAAAGACATTGGTAATCTCCAAACTCTGCACCACAACCATGCTGGGTTTGTAAAATGCAGATCATGTCTCCTAAACCTGATAGATGACATTGAAGCAGTCACCAGAACCATAGACAAGGGTAAGGTGTTTTGCACAGCCTTTGTAGATCTTGCCATGGCTTTCAACACCATCCCACACTCTGGAATTATAGATAAACCCACTAAATGAGGTATAAATTGCTATGTCACAAGATGGGTTGCCAACTGGTTTACTGACAGAACACACACTGTGAAAGTAGCAGATTCCATGTATGACCTTGGACCAGTGACGAGTGCAGTACCACAGGGTCCAGTCCTGGGTCTTGTCCTGTTTTGTATCTACTTCACTGAAGTAAACTTTAACATGGAAGGTCTGTGGCTAATGAAGTTTCCAGATGACTGCAAACTAGGAGCCATAATTGTAAATACTAAAGATGTGGACATCCTACAAAAGGGCCTCACTGAGACAGATGGCTGGTGTCAAAGCCATGGGCTCAAGCTCAATGGCAAAAAGTGCATTGTCATCCCTTTTGGTAAAAACTCTGTAGCCATGACCTATAACATAGGCAGTAGTATACTTAACACTGAAAGTGTGATAAGAGACCTTGGGTCACAGGTGGACAGTGGACACACCTGTGATAATCACATCTCCACGGTAGTCAGGAAATCCTTCTATGTGGCACACCTCATCACAAAAGGTGTCTCATGCAGAATAGAAGAGGACATTGTTCCCCTCTACTCATCACTCACTAGATCCATAATGGAGTACAACACCCCTTTTGCTATGTACCTCACAAGACATGTACAACAACTGGAAAGCCTGCAGCAATACCTCACAAAGAGCATTAGCGGCCTAAAATACATGCCATACACAGACCGTCTCAAAATGCTCCAGCTGTACTCTCTCGCATATCGCCTAGTCAGAGGTGATCTCTGCCTAACATACAAAGCTATGTCAAACACAGAGCTGTTGGACATGCTCCATGGAAAACACTCACAATTCCTCTGATCTTCAGCCTCAAAACCACGAGTGAAATACAAAAGGAAGGGGTGTATCCATTTACCTTATGGATACCCACACCTTCAGGTTAGTGGCACAGCATGAGGCCTTGGAGACCATGCAAGTGCAACTAACATTGGACAAAGCTGCTTTTCAGATTGTAGCCTGCTACAGATCGCCTACCTTGTCTCAGGAACCTCACTCAGTATTCCTGAGAACAGTGGAAAATATAAAGGTCCTATCAAACACCATTATATGAGGAGATTACAACTACCCAAACACTGAGTGGGAGAATTACTTGTGTACAACGTCCTTTGCCCAATGTTTCCTAGAGTTTAAAAACTCAAATGCCCTGGAACAGCTGGTCACCATGCCCACTAGAGTTGACAACATACTGGACCTGATCATCACCAATATGGGGTACCAGTGTTCCACGACAGAGATAAAGCCCTCACTGGTAATATCAGATCATAAAGTAATCACAATGGACATCCACATCCCGCACCCCCCCCCCCAGTCAAGGAAACCACTGTGAAGACATTTTCAAAAGCAAACTGCACACTTCCCAAGACCAAAGTGGAAAGTTCCAAAGCCCCCTTGCTATAGGATAATGCTATAGAATCTGCCGAATCATTTACAAGTGCATTCTATGAGCATCTACAGGGATGCAGGGATCAAGACATGCCAAATAAAACCAAGATGCACTCCTCCAAAAATAAGAAACCAATCTGGTGGTTATCGCCCATAAAAAAGCTAGACAACAGAAGGAGGAAACGAACACATGATAGAGCAAACTTCACAAAAGGAAAGGCATCACTGATCATTATTAGGAAGAAACAATGATCACTCATAAAATAATCCAAGGCCAGTTTCTAAAGACAAATTGCCAAGGAATGTAAGAATAACAACCACAAAGCCTTTGTTAGCTATACCAAACATTTAGGTGGCAACTCTCAAATATGCTGTCAGCTACTGCAAAATGGCAAAAAATACACTGAACCAACTTACATTGCCCACATCCTGGGGGACAGGTTCAGTGCAAACTCCACCGCCATCACCCCCAAAAGGGCCTGTGTCCATCCCAGAAGAATGCAGAGCCCCAGACTTCATGGACATGCAGGTAAAGACAGCCCTCCCCAAAGCTAAGAACACAGCATCAATGGGACAGGATGTTGTACCAGGCTGTGTCTTACACCAGCCCCAAAAGGAACTACACCCTCACCTACATTCACTGTCCAGACTTAACCTTACCACAGGCTATGTACCCAAAGAATGACATACACCAACAGTCATCCAGCTCCACAAAGGGGGTGCCACAACAGAACCTGGAAACCATTGCCCTATAGGTCTACTCAGCCTGGTCTGCAAAGCTATGGAGCAAATTATCATGGAACCCGTAAACAGAGACATTGGAGACCTCCAGACACTGGACTCTACCCAACTTGGCTTTGTTAAAGGCAGATCCTGCCTCCTAAACCTAGTTGACTCATTTGAAACAGTTACTAAGGACATAGATGGAGGTGAAAGTAGTCCACATAGCCCACCTGGACCTCACTAAGGACTTTCAACACCATTCCCCACTCTGTCATCATGGATAAGCTTACCAGCTTGAACATTAACAGCTATGTCACAGGATGGGTGGGCAACTGGCTCACAGATCAAACACACAAGTTCAGAGTTGAGCATGCCATGTCCGACTATAAACCAGTCACAAATGGCATCCCACAGGTCTTGGTCCTGGGACACCACCTGTTCAGTAGATACTGCTCAGAGGTACAGGCAAGCACGGGAGGAGTATGGCTGAACAGGTTTGCAGATGACTGCTAACTGTGGTCCATAATCGACTCTACGGCTGACATAGACATCCTCCAGAAGGGTCTTACAGAGACAGATACCTGGTGTCAAAACAATGCCTTCAAGCAGAATGCCAAAGAATGCATAGTCATCCCCTTTGGATAAAACAGAGTGTACACAAATTACCACATAGGTGGTAATCCAGTATGTATGGAGAAAGTAATTATGGCCCTGTGGACCCAGGGAGATAGTAAACTCTACTTTAGTGATCATATGGCCAAAGTGTTTAGAAATTCCTTCTATGTAGCCCACCTAATGTCACCTAATGTAATCCACTTTGTCTAGTCTGATGATGTCACCATCCTACAAATATACCTGTGGAAAGAAGAACTCACATTAATGTGTATAGTGTGTTGTGTAAATGCAAGCTCCTCTTATATCATAAAGTAGTTAGGTAGGGGTTTGAATCCTGCACTTGACAACTGTGTGTGTTTGTGTCCGATCTCCTTTGAGGAGTGCAACCTTTTTGGAGACTACTAAAACACCTTAAAAGTAGTATACTTATCTTTGTCAAGTCTGATGATGTCACCATCCTACAAATATAGCTGTGTAAAGGAAAGCTTCCAATAATGTGCATAGACCGTTGTGTTAATGCGTACTCCTCTAGTATCGTTAAGTAGGGTTTTCAATCCTGCACTTGACAAGTTTGTGTGTGATCTCCATGGAGAGGAGCAACCTTTTAGGAGACTACTAAAACAACTTAAAAGTGGTATACTTATCTTTGTCAAGTCTGATGATGTCACCATCCTGCAAATATACCTGTGGAAAAGTGAGCTCTCAGTAACGTGTATAGTGCAGCGTGTTAATGTGTATTTCTCTAGTATCATTAAGTAGGAGTTTGAATCCTGCACTTGACAACTGTGTGTTTGTGTGTGATCTCCTTGGAGAGTAGCAACCGTTTTGGAGAGTAGTAAAACACCTTAAAAGTGGTATACTTATCTTTGTCAAGTCTGATGATGTCACCATCCTACAAATATACCTGTGGAAAAGAGAACTCCCAGTAATGTGCATAGCACATTATGTTAATGCATACTCCTCTTGTATCATAAAGTAATTAGGTAGGGGTTTGAATCCTCCACTTGACAACTGTGTGTGTTTGTGTGTGATCTCCTTGGAGAGGAGCAA
Source organism: Protopterus annectens (assembly GCF_019279795.1). NCBI lineage: Eukaryota > Metazoa > Chordata > Ceratodontiformes > Protopteridae > Protopterus > Protopterus annectens. The sequence goes on along the minus strand of NC_056725.1, from coordinate 78,521,226 downwards.
ACTTTTTGGAGAGTAGTAAAACACCTTAAAAGTGGTATACTTATCTTTGTCAAGTCTGATGATGTCACCATCCTACAAATATACCTGTGGAAAATAAAACTTTCAGTAATGTGTATAGCATGTCGTGTTAATGTGTATTGCTCTATTATCATACAGTAGTTAGGACTCGGTGAGTATGTGTGTGCTCTATGTGTGTTTCACTGTTGGTCAATGTTTTGTGGGTTTTGCTTTTACTGCAGTATGTGCATTGCACATGTCAGGTAGCTGTGTGGCAAATACATATACGTACATGTGACCTCAATTATTTCATAGGTGGGAACTCTGCTTTCTCCATGAACACATCTGTCATCTTTGCCAGAGTGTGCTGCCGTTTTCCAGACCTTAGGTCATATCTGTATGCTTGTGACAAGCCCAGCCACTGCAGTGATCCCTGGCCTAGGTCATCCGTGTCACACACACTCATTACGGTTTCTATTGAATAGTATGAGTGAGGGTTTATGGCTGAGGTATATTTCAGACTTGTTCAAATGCAGCAAAGTCTGTCAATGATGGCTATTCATTATAGATGTACTACAACCTTTGTGGATATGCATGCAGACTCCTTATTGCTTATGTGATCCACCAAGGGATTTCAAAATACCTTTGGAAATATGATTACCAAGGGAGAGATGATGTAACACTTGACTGCATGTAGTCATCGGTACCTGTTCAACATGGTGGCTACTACCTATGTGGTACTGTGGGTATACTATGTTTTGTAAAGGTGGATGACTATGCTTTAGTTGGCTTATAGCTTTACAGCATGGGTTTGACAACAGGTATCTGTCTGTATGATACCCTTGTAAAGGATGTGTGTGTCAGCTGGAGAATGCATTATAGGCCATGGTGTGCATTTCCAGACGTGGACGGACATATCCCTACTGTGATTGCTTGTACCTAAGAGAGCTATATGCCAAACAGGAGTGGTCTCAGGAATGGGTGCGGGTGAATACCACTGGTTACTGGCATAGTATAGTACCTGTCAAGACATCATCTAATGATTGTTCATGGTCAGGCTGTTGAGGTTATGTATACTACCAGAATGCAAAACAATGACAGATAGTAACAGTATCACCCACAGCACAGTGTCAAACCATGTCATACACACATGTGTACTCAAGTTCCACAATGTGTGTAGTACAATGCATACTGGCCACCAATAAAAACTATGGAGTGTTACTGTGTAATACAGGGCATGTCATCCTGCCCATGTGTCCACTATGTATGTACATGCAGACAGTGCACCTCCATCATGTTCACAGATGTACACCTGCAAATCTGTGCTACACACATCCCACATGTACTGTCCACTCTCTAACACATGCTGCCAATACTACACACATCAGCCAAGTGGCACATGGGCGGACAATACACTATTGGAACTAACACTGGTGTAAACAATACTACACTGACAATCATAGCTTTAATACATCATGCCTGCTCAGCTACACCTTCAAGGATATCATTACACTTTACTGCTGACAACATGCTAACATTGCTATACTGCTATAAAGTCACCCTGTGCATCAGCACCATGGTAGCCTGTTCCTGCATCAATGTTACAGATGATAGGAGGTGGCACAGGTTTCATCATATGCACAGGGTGTGTTGTTGGTTTGCCAGAGGCCTACATTGAGCCATACAATCGACATGTGTGTGTGTGTGTGTGTGTGTGTGTGTGTGTGTGTGTGTGTGTGTGTGTGTGTGTGTGTGTGTGTGTGAGGGCCAAGAGTACTGCTATGGGCCAATGTTGATGTAATGTGTGCGGGTGTGTGTTAGCCCTAGGTGTCTGGTTTATGTGTGTGTGTGTCTGCATGCACACAGTTCCACCATGTGGATGGCATATATGGGGATTTGTGGGACAGCCACAGACTGTACCTGCCAGGCCTTACAGATCACCATCTCTGGCCATGGATAAGGTACCTGTGCCTGGCAGGTGTGCTACTGACAGTATCAGGTACTAAGCCAGGCTGGGTACTATCCTCAGAGGTGGACAGATGTACACTGGATCCAGGTCCCTGCTGGCACTGTCCAGAGCCACATGCACATGGTCTTCTAGGACGGTCTATGGACAGCCTACCCCCAACATTGCTGGGGCTGGTACTGGCACTACGGGAGTGGCTGTGACTTGAAGGATGTCTGCAGCAACTGCCAGCTGCTGATGTTGCTGGCATACATCCACGTCGATGTCTCAACTGTTCCGCACTGTCCTGACACATGGACATGACATTGCGGAGGACATCTAATGTCTCACCCCAACGTCTATCAGTGACCTCGGTGTAATTACAGATGGCACCTGCTAGGTCATGGATACTGTCAATTACAGCGGTGTTATGTGCCCTCTGTGCCCTTAGTCCCTGTCTGCTGTACCGTTCCATACATGCCTGTGCCTCCATGACAGCCTGGAACATGCATGAGGTTGTAAGACCTGTGGCACATCTGCCAGGGGCATGATGAGCAGCAGTGCTCCGACGAGAACCCCTGGACATCTGCCTATGTGGCACCGTTCCAGACATCTGGGTATGGCTGCTGTGTCAGGATGCATGTGCCATAGATACCACACTGTCCTGGTCAATGCCAACTGTACACTGTCCCTCAGCTAAGAGCATTGGTGATGGATGTATTGGCAGTATGACTGTGTGCATGGATGGGGTGGACACTTGTGTACTGTCGATTGGTGGCCCAACGACACACCCTGGCAAATATGCCTGTGCCTCAAGACACCTATCCTCATTATCACTATTTGGCTCAGTGACATCAGGTTCCCTGCTGCAGTGAACCAGCCCAACCTCACAGGAAACACACTTTACGACCTGTACATGATGTCAGAACACATGCGCACATGAACACATGCACACATGCACACATGAACACATGCACACATGCACACATGAATACATGAACACATGCACACATGTATACACGCACACATGCACACATGCACACTCGCACACACACAAACACACACACACACACACACATGCACACACACACACACACACACACACACACACACACACACACACACACACACACACACACACACACACACACACACACACACACACACACACACACACACACACACACCACCAGCAATCCAGAACATACTCAATAGTGGTTGATGGTAGGGTACAGTATCACAAGCCAAACAGTCATATCACACATGTCAGCATGCAGGACATGTGTTGCTCAACAGCATGCAGTGCGAGTGTAGACAGCCCTTGCTAATAACAGTATACATGGCTTTGATGCATGTGTGTTGTTATTCAGTGATTGGTCTCACCCTGGAACGCAATGTGCACATGGACACAACATTGCTGTGCAAGTATTAAAAGCTCTGCAATGTCCTGTGCACCATCACTCACAGGTATACATACCATGGCTGGATGTGTATCTGTGTGTTACATAGATATCCATTTCTGATTAGACTGCCTGCGTCATTAGCAGATAATTGTGGACACAGGTTTAGCACATGCATGCTATGTATATACACAGGACGAGTGGTGCATGTATACCTGATGAAATACCATTGCTCAACATCACCATTGTACAGTGGTTATGGTGAGTGTAGGACATATTGTGGACATGCCAGTGCCAGCCATGACATGGCATACTACAACACAACTGCAACATTAAACATCATACATACCCAATTTGTGTCATGTGACCTATACACTCAATAGCATTACAAGACATATATGTGTCACTTTGTACAAATGGTGATTGCTATGCATATTGTGTATAGGTTCATTTGTTTGCACACACACAACATTGAGGTGCATAGCAATGAATGCTATGTGTAGTACTGTGGTTACTGTAACTGGATGGGGTGTAGTACCATGAGCCATCATCATGCACCATGTGGTCACTCAAGGCTACTAATGTGTGCCAGACCGGCACCTAGCATGCTGTACCTGAACTGCAGTACCATGGCTACATTCAACATTTCACAGCCAGTTGTTACATGGGTCTATAAGGTGCCTAATTGGGAGCATTGCCTAACATGAATGTGTTATGTGTTGAAGAGTGTCAGACAGCCCCATGATAGGCCTCTACCCCTCAGGTATATTATGTGTGCTGTGTGGATGACATTTGGGATACTGGAGTGTGACCTTACAGTGGGTGTCTGAATATGCCATGTGTTGCATATTAATGTGTACTGCGTATGACAAAGTTGTGTATGTTGTGTGCATGTGTATCGACTCTGCCTATCCAATGTCCACTACAGTGTTGCCACAATTCTTTGGGATGCTCTGTGTATTGCATGTGTTTGAGGCAGCTACTCACGTTACTGAGATGTGCATAGTCTCACAGCAAACATGCACAGCATGCATTATCCGTAGGTGTGTTACGTGTACATGGCCTACACCTCACCTATGACATGCACATTTTATTTGCAATATTAAATGTAGAACACACTCGCCAGCATGGGTCTGCTGCCTTGCTGTCACACCAGAGGGACCTGCAAGGATATGAGACAGTTTGTCAGTGGCAACAACTGTGGCATTGCTACTGTGGGTTTGCAATATTACAGTAGTACAACGGTTGACAGTCACAGGCCTACAGATTATGTTCCAAGTTATCAGTATTGCACAACACCAGGCTCCACATCTTCTAACTACACAGTACACATCTCACATATGCATGATCTACCAATAGAGGTAACAGTATTCCACAGATATGCCATGTTACCTGCACGCTCCATGTCAACTCACTGGGCGGCTCCGGCCTCCATGATGATACATGTTTGCCATTGTTGTTGTTGGCCAGGAGCCACCAGGCTCAGGAGCAGCTCCTCCACTCTGGTGAGGGGGGGGTGGATGTCTACCCCACCACCTGTGGCAAGCTGTTGTCTACGGACATCAGACGCACACTGTTGGACATGTTTAAGTAAATTACTGCATTGATGGCGTACCTGCTCACAGGTCTGGATTTGCATGCCTATGTCATTTACCTTACGGGCAACATCTTGCCACAGTGCAGTCCGCTCATGCTGGTCCTGGCTGGTTCTTGAGAACAGCAGGGTGTAGTGCTGAACCAGGCTGGTTATTATTTGTTCATCCTCTGCTAGGCTATAGGTAGGGTTGCGATGGTAAGCCATGACCTTGGAAGACAATGAAACAATATGTGTGAGCAAGTCATGTGGCACACTTAACATTCTAAAGTACAGATATCACTGAACTGACATATATAGCAACCTATTGGCTGTCAGAGGATACACACTTTCAATACCACATATCAGTGCTCAACCCACAACTGCCTGACACTGCCTGGCATGCTCTATATATCAAACCATGTTCTGCACAGCAACAAAGAGAAACCAGTATGTAAGACTATACAAAAGTACATGGCACACTGTATGCAACACAATGCACCACCTAGCTACCGGAGGTATATATCAAGCTAATGCATAAAGAAATATGTCATCCATTGCAATGACTGTAAAGTCCAGTTACAGTATTACCAGTATACCGCACTAGTTGTTGATGGCAAACCCCTGCCTAACATATGTGCGCATTCATTAATATAGGTGGCATACTGCTGTACTAGACTATACATGTTGCTAGATACGCACTTATATCCTGTAATACACGTATGACCGAGGGCATGTTACAGGCATACCCACACACACATCAGACATACATACAAGACACAAAGGTATGCCAACCCAGATGAGCTTTACCTGTGTACCATACAGTACTGTGTGTCAGTACTTACAAAACCTTATGCCTGAGGTATGTAATCTGTGAGGACTACAGGGAACACACAAAACAGTGGTTCCAAGCAATGTGGACATACACCATACTGTGCTGTTTAGGCCTACAGCTTCAGGTAGCACTACAGTTCATGCGGGATTTAGATTCACCAGCAGTACCAATCAATAAGCATACATGTACTGCTTTAGCCTACAATGGCACACCCTAGTCAACACCAAGGGACTACGTCAGACCATATACCATACTGCTTTTTCTGCCTAGCAATAGCATACACATCTTTTGCTGGGATCAGAGCTAGGACACAAAATACCATGACAGAAATAGTTTCCCACTAAGCTATCACACATATACAGAACTTTGACACATTCACCAACACATTCACCATCACACTCAGTCAAACTTACATAGCAATTATTGCAACAAGTACATGTGGGTGTGTATCGGTTCATAGGTAGGTAATAGGCTATTGGCCCTAGGGCCTATAGTAGCCTAGCCATATGCTACCCTGACCTTTGACACACATGTAATTTAACTTCACGTGCCCCTGTCAAGCAGAGCCACAGAGGTGATTCCCGGGGTGTATTACCTATCTCCCATCCAATCATCAGGATTATTCATGATGACTGCTAATGAGGAGCTTGGTTTGCTATTGCTAGGTGGTTTGCTCCAGAGTATGGGATGTCTCTGAGATAGGAATCTATCCCTCCAACATGTTCTGTTTATTGAGGTGACAAGGTTTAGGTCCCTAGAGCGTGTAGCTTGTAGGGATTGTGATCTGTTTACGTGGAGCATGTCCAACAGCTCTGGGTTTGACATAGCTTTTGTATGTTAGGCAGAGGTCACCTCTGGGTAGGCAGTATGTGACACAATCTAGCTGTGTTTTCTGTGGGACGGTCTGCATAGGGCATCGGTTTGAGGCCAGTATTACTCTTTGTGTGGTATGTCTGTGGCCTTTCCAGTTGCTGTAGATGTCTTGTGAGGTACATACCAAATGGGGCATTGTACTCTATAATGGGTTTTATGAATGATGAGTAGAGGGGAACACTGACCTATATTTCCCTGGATGACACACCCTATGTGATGAGGTATGCCACGTAGACAGATTACATGACTAGTGTGGCACTGTGATTATCACAGGGGAGACGACTGTCCACCTGTGTCCCATGGTCTCTTATCACACTTTCAGTGTTAAGTAGACTATCACCTATTTGGTAGTTCATGGGTGCAGAGATTTTGCCAGAAGGGATGCCAATGCAGTTTCAACATTGAGCTTGAGTCCATGGCAACATCCATTGGTGTACATCTAGATATACATTTAGGGACATATACAGTCCACCTTTTATGGTGGGAATTATGCAAAGGTTGTGAGGTATACAGTTATGTAATAATATTGCACAGTCTTGTGTGGAATGCATTGAAGGTGTTCTCAGCACATGTAGCTTTAGCAGGCCTCACTGACTGCAACACTGCAAACCTGTCAAATCATACCCACAGTGTTTAACCACCACATGTCATATACCAGCACTGTATGCTGTCTTGTTTGCCACACACTACAACCTACATAGAAATATGCACATAACAACCTTCAACAACATATATATGTCCACCCTTCACAAACAGTTGCAGTATGTCTCTTGCTCTATGCACAGATGCTAATATATCTGAAACAGAAAGATCTCTCTGTATGTGTGTGCCATACACACATAAGGTCCACACTGTTATAAGTCCGTAGACCTCACGGCTGACATGTTGGGTCTTGCTGCAACATGAACAGGTGTCACATGTGAGCACACAGTAATATTAGAGGGTGTATATATAGCTGCAAATGCTAGATTAGCATACTAGCCTGGTACAGTAGTTGCCAATGCTAAGCTACACATTGATATGACTATCATGCATTTGTTACTCTGTCACATCCATGTTTATATAGCTGTATGCGCTACTCCCCCAGACAGCCATTGTACACACTACTGTACAGAACACAGATAACATGGATCAGATGTTTGACATTTAATGCTGAGCTATATATGTCACAGTTATATCCCACTGCACACAGCTACATACTGATTTGTCCATGGCAGTAGTTATGCAGGGCATCTGTGCATAGATACATACTGCTGCCACATATGGATGATTCAAAGTATGTAGAGTACTCTTCAAAAACATCTACTACATGCCAGTAAATACATATCTGTTACATACCTTTCCTTTATATGTGTTTGTATTTTTCAGTTCCGTGTGTCTTTTTTTTGTTTATTTTTTTATTTATTTTTTTTTTCTGTTGCTGTTAATGTTGATGTTGATGTTGATGAAGATGTCGGTGTCTGTCTGTCTGTCTCTGTTTCTCTCTCTCTCTCTCTCTCTCTCTCTCTCTCTCTCCGTAACAGCAATGGAATGATTGCATGTGTGGACAGCAAGTACAGCCTGCTTTTATAGGTTTCTGCACATGTGCATGTGATGGCCTTTGCACCAATTGGTGGCCACCATTTGGTAATTGCATGCAGCCTGCTGTGTGGTGATTGCAGTACTCACTGTCATAGCAACCCAATGCTATAAATTGCTAAGTCAGGTAGGCATAGCCCTTTCACCTTTCCAAAGTGGGGCCCATGCTTGTTTGCTGTGGACACTGTTGTGTAAGTCAGAAGGTTGGTATACTTCTTATATCTGAAGCTAGGGGTGTAGCCAGTGATTTGAATGTTGTACTCAGACCTGAATGTTGCCACTTCCAGTACATAGTTGTCAGTGTAGAATTGTACTCACCCCTACAAATGCTAATACAAGATACATGGGAGTATTTAGTTTATTTTCTACTTATACAATTAGCTGCCATACATAAGTAGTTATTCAGATGTATTAATTTGGCACATGAACTGTTTGTGAACTGCTACACTGTGAATATTAATGTACTCACTTCTGCACAGTTTCTGCTTTTTTATTGTTGACATTAGCACAGGATGCTCAAGAAAACTGGACAATTCCAGTACTGAGTATGCCTTCCTACATCCTTGGTGGACCCTGAACACACAAGTATTTTGTACATTTGGGTGGGGATTGTCCTGCTATGATACTGTGTCGAGGTTGTAAAGTGCTGCTGTAACATTATTTACTGCTAGAATGGCTGGTTCTGTTATCACAGTCATGTTATGCAATTCCACAACAACTGCTGGTAAAGTTCCACAGAACAGGTTTTGTGTTATGGCATTCCTATCTTTCCTTTACATTCACTCATTCTGATGCATGATATACCTATATCAGCAACAACCTGCTGTATATCTACTGTGGCTTAGTGGTACTTCATGCAGTCTAGTGTGTCCAAGGTCTGGGATATGAGACTGACAGAGGTGTTTTATTTTGCTGCTGAGCAGAACAAGGGCCCTCACATGCAGGGTGACTAAGGCACTTTTAAGCAGTTGTAAGCGGGTTTGTACGGGTTTGCGCGAAGCTTAGCAATACTTAGCTAAGCGCACACAAGCGCATACTTGTGCAAACCCACTAACTACTGCTTAAAAGTGCTTACTCCCGCTAACCCCCGCACTCATTTCTTTGAAAGAAAAGAAAATGGGGAGATAGGAAAGTGGTGAAAAAGTGGCACAAAGGGAAAGACAGTCAGGAAAATAGCTCGGGATGTGCAGGACGGGTGTATAGAGAAGGTCCATAGCTGCCCATTTCTTTAACAGCAACAGCTGTGCATATGCTAGAAATTTGGAGAGAAATATGAAACCTTCCACCCCTGAGAGAGGGGTGAGGACAGCAAAGTATGTTGTACTGCCAATTAAATATCAGTTTATGTGTCCAGCAGACATGTGTGCAAAATGGGCAGCTATGTATGGGGCATCATTTTTTTTTGGGAGCAGTTTGCCCTTTTTTTTCAGGTGAGAGTAGAATGTGGGGTAGGGGAAGTGGGTATATTTGGGGAGGTAGGTTGGGGAGGTAAACAGACAAGACAAACAAGATGCACACAGGGGCAGAATATTACACATGTGGTGGGTGAACACCACTGACGGGGAAGGATGTTTGGAAATCGCAAGCACATGAGCCCACAGATGGCAACAGTGGAACTGAGATCCCCACCCATGGGCAGTCACCACTGCACCTTCACAGCCCAGAGGGTGGCTGTGCTGGGGGCTGCATAGGAGGAGCAGGCTCACCCATGAGTCACACCACACGTGCCTCAAGCTGGCGTAGAGGATCAGCGACTGAACACTCGCTCTCCCTACCCACCACAGCCCGGACCATTCGGAGGGTGATAGATGGCCCTCCTCTGGCCATGCTTGCACGGGGGGATGAGCCCCATCCCCTGCAGCACTTCCACCTGAAGGTGGCACAGGGCCAATGGAGGAGGAGGTCCCGGGCTGGGCGCCGGACCTGATGGTGCCAGGTGCTATCGCCAGCTGAGGTGGGACAGGTGGGTCCACTGGGACCGGCCTTCCCATATGTTTTATGTTTAGGAGATTTAATGACAATATGGGTTGTTAACAGCCAACAGCATTCCAAATTAGTTGTAAAAGCATGCAGTAGTATTCCCATTAACCCAACACACCAGAGTTCCAACAGTTAAACAGCAAGCATAACATATGCATATATAGAACAACAGTGGACATTCCAACAGCATGCAGGATTGATTGGTGGCAACAGGCTACCAAGATTGTGGTATTTGAACAGGGCACATGCTTCAAAGTAAATGCAGATATTTATGAACCAATAGGACATATGTCCCAACAAATGTTTTGAGATTAGACATACCCATTAATGTGTGGAATTGCATTGTTTATGCACATACACTAGGGTGTAAAAAGATACCTCCATTAACAACTTATATGTACTTATAGTTTACACTACATTCCTATTGACTGCAGGTATATATCCCCTACATGTATTATTACACTAGGCAATGTCCATTAAATTGTGAAATGGGTTTTGCTAGTTCTTTATATACCTGACCTGTATCTGACATACAGACTGTCCAGGATGCAGATGTTACTGCTACGTATTTATATATTTTATTTAAATTTATATATCTACATATCTGGATGTGTTCAGGTGACATTATCAATTATATTTTAACAGCCCCCTACATTTCGAGCAGCACACTGACATTTCTGGGGAACACAATAACAAGCTACTCATGTGCCAAATTAACCTATACATGCCAACCATTAACCAACAGTTGAGGAATGTATATATGCTTAACAGCTACTGGCACTCCCTTCATCCACTTTATATGGGCCTACCCAAGTGTGGGTTGGCAGCACTTAATACAACAGTAATATTTCTATGATGCAAGAGTACAACATATCGAAGAAAGTGACATGGACACACTCCAGGAATTATACCTTTATTAATTACATTACACACTTTTCTAGAGGCTCTCTCATTTATTTGATATTACATTGCATGCAGAAGACTTATTTAAGACATATTATAGCTTTATTAATGGGTTACAACACTCCTTTTCATGCTCTCTCACTTATTTTATATAACAATACATGCAGAATAATTATTAACCTGCCTGGTGGCGCAGCCTTAAAAGCCTATCTGCATAGGCTTGGTGATTCGCAGCATGGACACCTGCAGCTGTGAAGTAAATGAAGTAATATTGAGACATATACCTATCCATAATATAGACTACAATAGCAATTCTTACATACTTCATTGCATGGATGCCTACTCAGTAGTGGGGCATTTTCCATCCCATGGGCCTCCTGTATCCACTCGTTCAGTCGGTCCTGCTTCCATCTCTTCAAGTCTGAGTAGTGGTGTCTGACCTGCTCACCAGTCCGAGGGATGCCTGTGGCACTGGTGAGATCATGTGATAGATGGTTCCAGGCTTCCGTTTTGTATTCAGTGGCCTGGAACTAGCCCTGCAGGAGTCTGTCATCATGATTATGGGCGAGGAGCCAAACCATCACTTTTGACACCTCAATGCCCCACTGTTGTGCTCGAAAACGAGAGCCCTCTCCAACACCAGTCATGCTGCCTGCAGATGGGAGCTACAACCAGTTATGGCAAGTATTCCCGCCTATGGGGCTTAAATATGCCTCATTTCCTGCACTTTTTTGTGATTGGCTGGTTTTGAAAATCTCAGCTGAAAGCACACCTGCTTAGCACTGGGTAAACTTTCATTAATATGTATGTGTGTGTTGAAAGTGCATGCATATCAAAAGCTGTCATGGCTTAATGGTTCGGTACTGTGATTATGGTGCACAGTATCCCGGGTTCGAGACCTGTTATTGCTTTTTATTTTACTACTGGCCAGACCGGCTAGGAGGTGTGGCTGTGTTTAGCCGACTTTGCTCAACTTTGCCCAACGTTGCTGTACGTTGCTCTATGGTACTCTACGTTGACTGACATTGCCCGACATTGTGCTAGTTAGCGCGGTTTGCAGCTGCGCGCAAACATGTTTTGTTTGCGCTAGTTGGCGTGATGAGCAGCTACGTGCAAAGCCATTGTGCTAGTTAAAGCAGTGCTAAGCTATGAGCAATTATACTTAAATGTGCTTAATACTGGTAAACTTTGCTTAGCAGTGCTTCACATTGCTTAAGATACGTTACTTATGCATTCATCAGTATATATAACCATTTCACCTTCTTATATATATATATATATATATATATATATATATATATATATATATATATATATATATATAAAATATCGTTCACTACTACACAGGCCATTTCAATGCTTTCTATTAAAATTTAAAAGATAAATGTCAGGAATTATTTTTCTATACAGATTTCCTACAGAAAATAGAAAGGGGAGTGGTGGGATTCGAACCGGGAATGCCTCCTCTTTGTGCGAAGGCCTACCACTATGCTATTGCTATTTGGCTTAATTTGCATAAAAGTTTCTTATTATCCTCTTCGATTTCTAAACTGCTAACTGTAGCTAAGCAATGGGCAATCCCGCGCAAACACATGCAAATACGGGCAGCTGTATCAGGAATAATTAAAAAAAAAATAAAAGTTTTACATTTTCTAATTGTACAGGGGTTTAGAATGTGGGGGGAGTGTAGTGTTGGGTATGTACACATTTGAGCGTACTCGCTCATGTCAGTTGACATTTGCCGATTGAGGGATTTGCAGGGGTGTGGATTTTTGGACTGCTTGGCAGTCCGACATGCCCCCTGCACTCGTGCATGCTCCGTGTTAGCCTTAGAGTTGAGTCAGTGCACCCTCATGAATATGCATGGTGTGCTGACGTCTTCCTCTTAGGCTGCAGTTTCCATGAAAGACTTATTTAGTCTTACATGGAGTATTAGTGAATCCCGGCCTATGCTTAATTTGATTGCGCAATTAGATTATTCCAAGTTTCAAAGTTATAGTTCAGCCTCTTTTCTATTTCTTATATTTTCTTTCCCATCTTAATTAAGTATCTTCTTCTTAAGAAAATATATCTTACTGACCTTGTATGGATAGACCCTGAAGTTAAACACATTTTTGATTTTTGTTGCATTTTAACAATTTCCCTTTTAAAACTTGTTACATTCATTCTGCAGTTTTCCACGGAATACATCATTCCGATTAGTTTTAAATAGTGACAATTTTTCTTCTATATAGTCTGATACTAATCTCCTATATGTTGGCTTAGATTTCAGTTTCACATAATTGTCTAGAAGTAATTTAAACTTTATAACCCCATGATCACTACACATTTACAGTGGTAAAACATGACATGAAATGATAGTCATTTCCTTAGAAGAACAAGCAATGTCTAGTATGTTCCCATTCCTGGTAAGTTTGTTTATAATCTGAAAGTATTTGCATTGTAAATAATTTCCTTACTATTGTTGTTAAAATAAAATGATTCCAGTTTATTTATATATATTTATAAACATAAGTTCATGCATGAAGTTTATGAATTCCTATAGGTCAACAGCACTTGACTTTGGTGGTCTATATAATCTATCGAGTGTTATATGCTCCAGGGTTGTCTTTATTCTCAGTTATACAATCTTCAGTAGTGTTATTATAATACATGTTCATAGGTTCATAGGTTTATACTAGGCTATCTGCCCTAAGGCATTTATAAGCCTAGCCCAAATTTTTGTGGCTTACGCCACCCCTTATATGAATAAATACTGTGCCCATTAGTTTGTTGTGCCTCTGTCCAGCAGTGACACAGAGATGATTCCCGGGGTAAACCTACGATCTCCCATCCACAGGTATAGGTTCATAGTAATAACATGTTTCATAATAATCCTTAATCCCTATCATATCTCCACTTGATTTTGTATAGAATGTGTGTTACAGTAAGTCATTTATACACTGACAAAACTAGTTTCCAGTAATTGCTCCTTAACCATGATTTACAAACAAAAACAACATCAATTTTGTGTGAAGGTAGCAAATTTTCTAATAAAAATCAACTTTATTACTATTTTACCTAGCATTAACAACCAGCACAGATATATCAACTGTTGCTATCTGTGAACTGTTAGAGTTCTGCCTTTGTGTTAATCAAATATTGTAATATGTTGGCTGCAAAATTACCCTTTGTTATATTAACAAGTAATCTCCATCCTATTTAAAACATATGTGTGCTCAAAAAGTAGGCTTATATGTAGTACACATTTCTACCTTTTAAAATGTACCATTTTTTCATGTGGGCATTTATCCAAAAAAAGTTTTCATTCACACGGACTTCACTGTCCCTTCTAATGATATGTGTGAAAACATGTCCCAATACCTATGGAAGCTATGGTATCTAAGATTGCTATAATTTCCCCACTAAGATACAGAGATCATTTGAAAGTGAGATCATTTGTAACAACATGAATAAAAGCAGTTCAATACTTCCTTACATGAATGCATTCCAAGGCCCTACTCATATCCTGTATTTTTGCTCCTGGCAAGCTTAACTTTTTCCAATGTTCATTATCCTCTCTGCAAATGTATGTATCAGTTCCTCTAATAACTGAATCATCAATTACTAGTATGTCAGTTCTGATCAGATCTGAAAAATCTTCCACTTCTAATTCAGTAATATCTGCTGTGTCAGTAGTTACAAAGGAATGATCTTCAGCACCATTAGTCCTATTAATCTATTTGTTTACACTGCTTATACATACATACATACATACATACATACATATATTTCAAGCACAGGCATTAATGCCCTTCTAGCTTTCCAATATACCAGAACACTTGTTCCTATAATAAATGTCCAGGCTGTTCTTAAAAATATCTAAACTAGTACTTGTTTTAATGTAATTTGGTAGTCTGTTCCATGCATTGGCTACTCTGTCAGATAACCGATTAATACAATTCTCATTCCTATAAAATCCTCTGCATATGTTTCTGATGATTCCCTAGCACTTTTTGATAACCCCAAACATTCTCAGACGTAGCTGTCTCTAAATGCCCTATATACCTGAATAAGATCTCCTCTTAGATATCTGTAAGTGATACTGTACAAGTTCAGATATTTTAGTCTTTCATAATAATTTTTTATTTATTTATTTATTTATTTTACATTTGTTGACCGGGAATGTCCGACTAGGTTCCACAGATCCTGTTTTCAGTGGAGACCCGGGGAGAAATGCTCCAGAAGCATGTCTTTAGAATGTGGGAGGAAACCGGAGTACCTGGAGGAAACCCACGCGAACACAGGGAGAACATGCAAACTCCACACAGAAGGCACCCCAGCTGAGAATCGAACCAGAGAACCTCTTGCTGTGAGGCGACAGCATTAACTGCTGCACCACTGCGCCACCCATAATTTACATTTTCACCTCTATGGATACCCTTGGCATATTTCCACTGTACTCTTTCCAGTTTACTTATTTCATCTGCAAGCATACAGCTCTCTTCCAGCTGAATTTGTAGTTCCACAGTTTGAGCCATGTTTTTAAATTTTGTCTTTACCCATTATTTTTTCTTTCAGTAATGTTCTTTAGTCCTTCCAATTTAAATTTTGATTCCTTACTTTTAGCCTGCCCCTTGCCTCCCTTTTTGCATTCTCTGTTGGAAAAATAATGCCATTTTCTGTAAGATTGAATGCTTTGTGATTGAATAATATTATCATTCCTGTAATTGTTGTGTGACATAACAAAGTAATGCCTATTTTAGTGTATATTGCCTTGCATTTTTTATATTAATCAATTTATTTTTCTCCCTTGTTACTTGTTGTGAAATGTTGCTTTTCTTTCTTTATTAGTTTCTTCTATAAGCCCTGAATCTTCAAATTGCTGAATACTTTTATCATGAATTCCAAAGTTATTTTTGGTAGCATCATGTTTAATCACGGTTGAGTGATCTTTACTGGCAGTGGAGTCTTCCTTTCCTAATTCTCTTCTATTTGCCCTTTGCCTAATGTTCTTTATTTCATCAACCCAGTCATTAATATCTCTCTCGCCCTCTCTCTCCATCTATATAATATACATATGCATGTGTGTGTGTGTGTGTGTGTATATATATATATATATATATATATATATATATATATATATCTATATACATACACACACACATACACATGTATATATAGATAGAAATATGGATATAGACATATATGGCTCGACTTCAAATAAACAAAATCTCACTTACCCAAACTATAAATAATAAAACAATAACACTGAACTTGCCCTTAAACAAACATTCTCAACGCCAATATTTCCACCAGGCAGTCAGCCAGCATTCTGGAGTTTTCCCTTTTCCCCACTATAGTGCAATCTTGAAGTTGTTATAGTTAGTTTGGTGGGGGTGCAGATACCCCCTCATTAAGAGGTGTGGGTGGCGAAGCTTCCCCAACTTAAGTGGGTTTGATATGCTTCGGTTTGTTTTTTTGTCCATGTTGGCTGATTGTCTCATTTCCATGGTGAAAAGATCGGTGTTGTGAGTGTTTGTTTAAATGCAAGTTCAGTGATATTGTCTGAATCATTAATAATTTGGGTAAGTGAGATTTTGTTAATTTGAAGTAAAACTATATATATATATATATATATATATATATATATATATATATATATATATATATATACATATATATATATATATATATATATATATATATATATATATATATGTGTATATATACATACACACACACACATACACACACATGTATATATGTATATATATATATATATCATCCAAATTTTAATATGAGGAAAACAACTATCAGTAAAAATCAGAAGTAAAAACAAAAAACAGCAGGACCACCATGGTTAATGGCATCAAGTAACTTTAATAAAAGGAGACAATTTATTTATTTATTTTGTTTTACATTTGTTGACTGGAATATTCCGACTAGACACATGTCCATTTTCAGCTGAGGCCCGGGGAGAAAAGCTCCAAACTTACAAACAGATAAAGACAAGCAAGTTACAGTATATACACAAACATATTGTATTAACATACAAGTTACAGTCAAACATTTCAAGACAAGTGCATTCGTGTTCCAAATAAATGCTTCATCAGATCTAAAAAAACAAACACTCCGTACATCTTTTAAATGTATAACCAACCAGTCCACAATATTCTGTAAAATCACAGCCAATCAAATCAATGTTCTTCATAAACTAATTTATGCCCCTTTAAAGCTGATTTTAAAGGAACGCATCCATTCAAACCTGGATGTCTACCTACTTGCAAATGTAAAATCCATAACAATTCAGCCTTCTCTGTAAGGTTCAACAAATCACTCCCTCTACAATTTGGATATATACATTTTAGTACTCTAAAAGAAAATGTATGTCCGCTTGGCTAATGCATTTTTAACATTACCTTTCCTTATATGATACAAATGTCTCATTATTCTATCTTTTAACTTTTTATTAGTTTTTCCTACATAGAATCCTGTACATAAATTACATGTAGCTAAATAGACAACATTTTTCAATATAGCAATCTAAAGAGGTATTAGGTTTGAATGTAAAATTGAGCCTTGGATGATGAAAACCTCATCCATAGAAATAGATGTACAGGCATGGCATGTTCAACAATAATATGTGCCAATTCTAACAGATGGCATGATAACTGTATTCAACTTTGCATTTCCACATATTTGTCTTTTGAAATTCATAGAGTTTCTAAAGAAAAATCTAGGGAATTCACCTACACAGGAAGCAGTTTTTTATCTATAGTTAAATATTTCCAATTTTTATGTATAATGTTACAGATATATCATTTGCATATCTAGTTTGTTCTTCTTTCAGCTTTTCCTGGTTAGGGGTCGCCACAGTGGAACTCCGGTCTGCTAATGCTTGGCAGTAGATTTTTTACGGGTGCCAAGGTGCCAGCTCAACGTCCAACCTTCAGCGAAGGCTCTTGCTGTGAAGCAACAACGCTATTGCTGCACCACCGCAGCTTATCATTCACATATCTAGTACCAAACCTTATTCTACCATCTCTACTATTACTACTCACTATCTCGTTATTAGTGGAGTGGGAAGTCTTTGTGAGAAAAAAGGTCTATAAACAGTACTACTTTTACCTTCACAAATTTGTAGCAGTAGTATTAGGATAAGATGCAAAATGAGAAAGTTATTCTTGCCAAACATGTATTTAGAAATGATACCAGAGATAAATAGCAGTGCAACTACTGTCTGATTTTCCTGTCTGCAGTGTCTTTCCTTCTGAGTTCAGTATTGTGAAAAAGGTAGGAGACTTGCTGAAATGCTCAATGCATTACCACAGAAACCTGTCTGAATTAAGGCAAAAAGCATATTACCAGTCATACCAACTTAAGATGAAGGGGGAGCATTGCTGCTTATACTACAAGACATTGGATTGCATCTAAAACCTATAAAGCTGATATAAGCATTTTTTTATACTTGCTCTAACTATCTCACTGCTATTTAAAAGTTTTGTGCTGCATTTATTGATTTTGTTAAATTTATTACTGTTTTTCAATTTGAGCTTATTAAAGAAATGTCATATGTTTGTTACTGTAATGCTGTTAGGTTATTTTAACAGTATTCCTGTTATTTCCTAACCTCCTCCGATACTGCAAAAGCTATTCTGAGTTTGCCAAAGTTCTCCTGAGTTAGCCAAAATATTTCTAAGTGTTCCATAGTTTTTCTGTGTTTGGAGTTTTTCTACATTTGAACACATTTTTCTGTATTTCAAAACATATCTCAGGTTTGTCAATTTATTTCCAAGGATTACTGATACTGTAGGAGTACTGTTTTTTGTTGGAAATAATCTGTTACTGCACTTGAGCTCAAAACCATTTCATTTTACATTAAGAGGGTTTTATTTTGCACTCTTGTGGGAGTAGAGGGCTGATTCAACCAATCTGCGTTGGCAACTGTTGGTGGAAGGCTTATTGTGTGCATTTGTCTGATTGTCCTGAGGGCTTAACTGTGTAACTATCTTTCATCCTGCTGGAAGTGCAGTAATTACCTCATGCTCACTGACAACCATTTAATTTTAGAACAGACAAACATTGTCAATGGAGGCAAACCTCTCACTTACACACATAAAAAAATGCAAACCAGGTTGTCAGCATTACACCCAAAACACTCACTACCAACAATAAGTAGCAAACACATAGACCCACATATGCAGAGGTATTCACATGTAATTTGCCCAAACCTCCAAGACCTCCTAAAAGCATCTCTCAGTGGCTCTGTGCACACTCAAAAAAGGCAGCACCTCATACAACACATAACTCTAAAAATAGTAGTAGCCCCGCTTCCAAGCCTATAAGGCAGCATACCACACAGTCAAACATTCTAGATATTGGGGATTCCTTTGTAAGACATACTGATGTCCCTATTACCAATGTAAATGAGAGGATCACAGTGAGCTGTCTATCTGGAGCCAGAATCTGCTAGATTATGCATGCACTTAGGTCTTTAAAGCACAAGTACCAGTATGACATCAATTAAGACATAACTCACTGGACTATATGAAGGGTGACATGATGTAGCTCTATGAATATGTGTCCCAGGCAGGTATGAAAGTAGCCTTGAGTGGCACCCTACCATAACTAGTAATGATGCCACAGTACCAGAAAACATGATTGACTTCAACAATTGGCTTAGTTTCTGGTGTCACAACATAGGGATCCAGTATCGATCATTCTAGGAAGACATGATTGACAAACCAAGATGCTTTGCCAGAGATGGTTTGCACTTGCCACCAATTGGTTTCCAGATACTGGCAAAACTTTATCTGTCTCCATAGTCCCTTTTTAGGCTATGCCAGGTTGTTAAACCCACCATCATACCTCCTTTCCAGTCTTTATGTGAGGAGGACCAATACGAGGTTGAAAGACAGGATAAAAGATATGTTTATGATTTTAAAAAGAAGACAGTAATGGCCTAAGTAGGCATGCTACAAACTGCCCACATTTAACACATTTATTTTCTTTATAACTGACAAGGTAAATCAACAAGAGAGAGGGGGTAATTCTGAAATCTTGATGGAATTTAAACAATTGATTTGGCAGTTGAAGTTGAATGCTTGTGTAAAACCTGGCATAAATGATTTTATTTCTATTACCAGTGTATTGAAACATAGGGCTAATATTTTATAGAAATTTTATTCTTTAGAATTCATTTTATTTTTTACACATATTTTTCTCATGTTTTTAATATATTTATTGCATATATTTTAGAGGTTGTATGTTGTTTTGATTTGCTATATTGACATTGAATTACTTTCTGAGAACCTTAGTAACCATATAAACATCAACAAATTAGGCTGAAGTAAACATGAGGTTAAATATTGAGAAAGATTTATTAAAAAATTAAGTTGAGCACATTTGTCCTAATAGGACTTCTTCAGAATACTAACAGAAAAAAATCACTCATTTTAAGTACATTCTATTTACCAATAGCAGTTGAATAATGGCCAGTTGACATTTCTTAACAAATTACGGGGATGCCTTCTTCTGGAAAACTGGCTAAGACTTGAACATCTGTTGTACACTTGCAAAAGTACATGCAAGTCTGACAGTAACATATAAAGTATGTGGCCACAGAACAGTTTAAAAAGCAGTCAGGAGAATGTATGGTAGAACCTAGAAAAGGGAATGAAATGATCCACTAGTCCAGTGTAAGCCGCCCAACATTTCAGCTTACTTTTTAACTATACCATTTACGCTCATGTCCAGAATAGCACCAAATATATTTAAACTTGGTGCCTTGAGCTACTTCGTGCTGATGGGCAAGGATGGGGAGTATGTGTATGATAGTAAGTACTGCATATTAAAATTCAGAAAGAAAGGGAATCAGGTGACAGGAGTGAAGCCATTTTCTTAGACATGCAAATGCAGCTTGTGGTTTATTTTAAACATCACTTGGAGACTTGGCCTTTGCTGTATGTTCTGTATACTAGAAAGCAACCAAATAACCACAATGGTTTGACAGTTGATCTGCATATATGTTAATGAGTAGATGCTATAGAAATGAACTCTGTGGAATACCTTTAATGCACAAATGTAAATAGAAAACATTTATTTGCCATAAACATAGTGTTGCTTGGGTAGCTCCAAAAGGGTCTTAAAGAGAGGTGGTTCATTAAAAGGGCAATGGGCTGTGCACTAAGCATTTAAGAGTGATGGTATCAAAGTCCTTTCACAAGTCCAGAACCAAGATCAGTACCAGCTACCCATTATACAGATTTGCACAATGCAGTTAGAAGTGTGGTACTAACTCAGAAAACATTTCCAAAACCATGCTTGAAGAGTCAGGTATTTTCTTGGACTTTAGAAATGCAGCGTGCACTGCCGGTTTAGTTTTGCTGTGACCCTATAATTAGAAGTATCAGTTAATATTCTAGTCTTGTGCAATTGTACAGCTAAGCCTCTTTCAGCAGTAATGTGACTTTGCTCATTGACCGAGTGTTGGAGGAGCTACTGGGGTAAAAGCCACTGGCTTGATAAATTTACAAAAGGTAATAAGATCTTTCAGATCCTGAGGCCTTTATTTTTGAGACAAATATCTCTTATACTAGTAACTGGTCCTCATCCAAGATAAAGTTGTCTGTCTTACACATATCCATGACAACAGCATCAGTTGAGGAAGGGGATAAAAAACAGTATATTTGTTTGGGTGATGATGGTAAGTTTTTCGAAATATGGTTTAGGTGATATAATGCAGAATATCAAATTGTCCTATAAGCAAATAATGTGCTGAGAGGCCCAAAAGAGAGAATGCACATAGGAGCAAACATTTAAATGAGCATTCAGGAAAATGCTGAACTCATAGGTAAGTTGTGGTATGTGGCGTAGCCTCATTTTTTTAGTTTTATGTGTACATTTGGATTTTATGGGTGGTTATCTGCTGTTCTGGTGGGTATTTGTGTTTGTTTTACAGAATAGGATAACAAAGAAGTTTGGTGTTATAAGTTTTCTACTACAATGAGTAAACAGCAATTATGGTACACAGCAGTTTCATAACTAAAACTAAATCAGTAAGATGATCCTATACCTAGATATGGTATTGCTAACATATACATATTTCAAAGGAAAGGGAAATATTTGTTGAAATGTATGACTCAAGAAGTTAGAATGGGGACACTTCATCCACAAAAAGGCTGGTCACAAGAGGAGTGCCTCAGGGCTCAATGTTGGGACTATTCCTGTTTGGCACCAACCTTTTCTGAAGTCACGGCTAATGTTAAGGCCCAGGCTGACCATGTTTGCAAATAATTGCAGTCACTGAATGCCCCCAAGACACAAATACCCATCAGGAAGGCCTGACACAGGCTAATAACTGGTGGTAGAGTTACAGTCTAAATCTCAGTGCCAAGAAGTGCATAATAGCAGATTTCAAAAAAGATGGCTACCCCTGAAAATTATTACATGTATAATACACTCCTAAGAGTAGACCCGGTAGGGAAAGCATGTGGACAGTGAGATTGGTGTTTGTTCCAACATGTGTCTAGTGTACTGAGGAAATCATTAAATGTTGTTCAAGAGAATGGTGCAAAGATATTGTTCCTTTGGTCTCTGCCTTCGTAACACCAAGCACTGAGTACAATTCCCCTTTTGTAATGTACCTAACCAATGCACATGCAATAACTGGAGTGTGGTCAAGGGTTGCACACAAAAAATATATGGTATAGAAAACAAGTCCTAAGAAGACAGTCTAAATCCTAGCCCTTATACTCAACTTCCTACAGGCTGCTGAGGCGACCTATGTCTGGCCTACAAAGCATCCCCTGATCCAGCATTAATGGACCTGAAGTACCTCCACAAAAGAAACAGCAACAGAAACACGCAATCCAAGGACCTAGACCTTATATGCACCATAAACAAGACATGCTGGAGAGAGGGTCTTAGAGACTTCGTACAACAGGTTCTAAGAGTCCCATATATTAGAACCTGTTATACGAAGAAAAGAGTTGGCACCAACTATAACTTCAAGTTCAGTGGATTCTGTGTCTCCTCCTTTACCTGTTCACAAATTGGAATGGCCCAGGAGAGGTCGATCAGTAAGTCGAGGAAGGAAGCGAAGGCTGCCCTCACAGGAAAGAGCTCTGAACCGCACAATAAAGAGGATGTGGGAACAGAAACAGACTTAAACATGCTGGTCTTCAATTTGTCTCAACATCTGTTAACGGTATATGAACATACTTTACTTCAGTGTGGATTAACTTTCATACCATCGTCAGACACACAGTATGTAGTCACTATTTTGGACATTAAAACTTTTGCACGGAATGTGATGTTAAAAATTATGTTTGGTTCTGATAATTCTTTTAACAAATTTAAAAACCCTAGTACATTTGTACCTGAGTTAAATGCGTCTCTGGAAACATTCTGTAATGTGTGTGAGAATGATTTAATGTCTGTTTTTATGAAAGATGGAAGAAATTTGAAAGGAAAGTTTCATAATTTAACAGCCAGTGAGTATAGGGCTTTATGAGCATTACAGAATGATGTATCTATATGCATTAGACCAGCTGATAAGGGAGGGGGGATTGTGATATTGGATACCCTATACTATGAGCGGGAAATGAATAACATGTTAAATGATACACAGGTATACAAGAATGTAACATTATCAGGCACTGATCTGATTTGTAGCTATGTTTTCAGTACGTTGAATGACTGCTTTCTGAGTCACATTATATCCAAGTCATTACTGGATTATTTTTTGATTTCACATCCAGTCATACCATTAATTCAAGGCCAACTTAAGTTACATAAAAATCCTAGTAACCCCCTACTCAGACCGATTGTGTCTGGCAGAGGGTGGGTCACCCATCCACTATCAGTTTTTGTTGAGAAGTGGTTGAGGCCTGTTGTTGATAAATCTGAACAGGTTTTAAAGGATAGTAAACAGTTATTATGTGACTTATTACCTGTCACTGTGAATAATCAAAATATGTTGAAGGAAAGCTGGTTGGTAACATTGGATGTAAATTCTTTATTTACAGTTATACCTCATTCTTATGGTATTAAGGCGGTTAAACTATATCTAGGAAACAACAGTACATATGATGTGATACAAATTGATGTAATATGTATGCTACTTGAAATCATTCTGGAGAATAATGTGATGCTGTTTGATGGGAAATGCTACCTGCAGCAGGTAGGTGTTGTGATGGGTACACTGTGTGCTAACAGTTATGCAAATATTGTGTTAGCACATTGGGAGGATGAGGCAATTTTGATGAACGATACCTGCAAGGCATATATTTATTTATATAAACGTTTTGTAGATGATCTTTTCTTAATTTGGACTGGATCATATATGCAGTTGATGCAATTTGTAGAGTATTTAAATAAAAGTACAAGTTTTTTGACATTTACATCGAAAGCCTCCAAAACAATGATAGATTTTTTAGATGTGGCCATTATGAAAGATCATGAAGGTGTTTTCTCCACTACTTTATATAGAAAAACACGTCAAAGAAATAGCATCATATCTCGAGATAGCATGAAACATAATAAAAGGACAAGGTATGCGGATATCTAGGTTGAATACTGATGATATAACTTTTATGAATGATCTAGACACTTTGAACTGACCATAACCTTAGATATGTTAAATCTAAGAAGTACAAAAATTGGTCTATTCTGGAATCTGATGCACACACTAAAAAGAGATTGTGGGTGATAAACCATTTTTTATATATAAGAACAAAAGAACTTGAAGAGATTGCTTTGTAATTCAAATAAATCTTGTGGGATGTGCAATATATAAAAGTATTAAGTGTGAATAATATTTTACACCACAACTTAGATATGAATTGAATTTAAATTTAGATGCCACACCTAATTAATAATGATTTGATATATCTGGCAGTTGCAAAAATTATGTATATTTTATGTATGACCTGATTTAATAGGTCGCTTCGTGAGAGAGTTAGGGAACATCTCTCAACTATTCGAAATGATGATGTTGAAAGAAGTCATTAGCCAAACATATAAGGGTGAATAAAGGACATACTTTTAAATTTTTAGTTATATGTAACATAGATTGTGGCTTAAGGCTGGGAGACAAGAAAAATGTTACTGAACAAAAAGAATTACATTGGATAGTCAAGCTACAGGCTGATAAATGCCCTGGTCTTAATGAATGGGCATCCATAAAACCATTACTTGCTGCTAAAAGATTTAAGTAATTTTAAATTTTTACATATATATATATATATATATATATATATATATATATATATATATATATATATACTTTTAAATCCAGTATGTTTTATAGAATTATATCTTTAAGGCTAGTAATTGATTGATTGCTTATGTAAATGATTTAATTAATGATGTAGTTAAATGAAGTGAATGTCTTGTTTGAATGAAGTCTGAAGAAGCATCTGCTGGACGCTTACTGGTGGTACCTGTCTGATTCCCTGGATTTGAAATAAATCGTTGGTTTTATGCTGTGGTCTTCTCATCTCCATTCTTGCTACTTTAGAAGAGCTTTAACAAAGTAGAACAGTAACTACAATTCCAGTGTAGAACGAGCAATTAGGGTAGAAGTCATTCCTTCACACAATGGGAAAAGTGTAATTTTAAAAAGCAGGGACTCTGCACTCCTGCATATTCTTACTCATTTCATGACCGACTTCATATTGCAAAGTGTTTGGCTGATTATCATGGCACTGCATACACATAGGCAAGTTAAAAAATACTATCAAGCCTTTCATGTCCCAGAGATATTATTGATTTGAACCTATAGTATATAACATAAATGATACCTATTTTTTTTTCCATTTTAGGGGCTAAAGCAATTTTATATGCTTTCTTGAAAAATATTGGTGTTAATTGCACATTTTTTATTTGAATCTCCAGGTAACAGAATGAAGCACTCCTGAAATTTCTAAGGATATGATGCAAAGAAAAGAAGAATCCTGATGCTGGGTGTACAACAAAAGAAAGTTTATTATATAATTTACTGGATATTGAGAAAAAATAAAGGCACCTTTTCTAGTTTACTGGAGAAGCAACACCATTGATGACTAGCAGCATTTAAGAATGAGAAAACAGAGGTAGCAGGTATTGACAAGTCTTCCTTTTTCAAGTTTTAAAGTGCATTTGCATCATTCCTGGCTATGCCTGTAAATCAGTTCTGCTCAATTCAAAGCCCCAGTATAAACTGAAAAGATCTACACAGTATGCTTCAGATAAAATTAGCTGTAAACAATAACAAGCCATTAGACAAATTCTATTAGAAGTAATTTCTATCAGTTTATATAGAAAAATACTAATACAGTTAACCACTCAACCACACATACTAGAACAGTGCTATAACAAAACTACAAAATTCACAGCTAACCTGCAGTACAGGTCACACTATTGCTTAGAACTAAAAAAAAAAAACTTCTCTGGTGGACCCTCACTGCTTGTCTTAATCTCATCTGAATATGACACATACTCTAATCCACTAGTTTTATTCCCAAGTCAATATGATACATACTCTAATCCACTAGTATTACTCTCAGCTCAATATGACACATAGAGATCCCTTCCCGAATTTCAGTAGCCCGAGACCAGAAGGGTGAAAGTGCAGAATACCGAAACCCCAGAAGCGTGAAATTCAAAATCCAGAAGTTCGGAGATTTTGAATTAATGGTTCTGGTGTTGTGGTGTGTGAGTGGGTGGTTGGAGATGTAGGTAAGTGTTTGTGTTTTACGGGTTTTGGGTAGGGGCTTTAGTGTGTGTCTGTGTGGTTTGTTAGTGTGATGTGTGTGTGCGAGAGGAATGTAGCTTGTGTGGTGGTGTTTTTGTGTGTTTGTCTGTGTAGTGCAACCTCAGAGTTAGGATATTTAAGTAGGGGGGTGTGGGGGCGCAGCCCACCTACATGGGGGTGCAGGCAGGCTTGCCCCCCTTCTTGTATGTAGGGTAGGTGTTTGTGTAAGTGAAGGGTGGTGTATGTTTGTGTCTGTAGTATGTTTAGTGTAGAAGTCACGATTTTAAATTTCGTGCTTCTGGGATTTCAGGTTTTTGGATTTTCGACTTCATGGTCTCGAGATACTGAAATTCGAGATTTCAGTATTTCGAGATTATGAAGTGAATCAGACATACTATAATCCACCAGTCTTACTCTCAGCTGCATATGACACATACTCTAATCCACCTCCCTGAAAAATGCCCAGGCTTAGCCAATATTCTTAATCAGTAAATTCCAAATAGCACCCTACGCTCAAGTGATAAAGATTTAGTGTGACCAAATCAACTAACTCAGCAGGTCACTCTAAATTCTCATGCTATGTCTCAAAATATGAAATGCCATTCATTCCCTATAACAGTAGATGCTTCACAATTTTTTTTTTAAAAAATCCTAAAAATGCACCTCATGGATAATTGGACTTGCTCTTGCTCCATTCCTGGCTAAAATACTATTTCATCTCACGTAATCCTGTATTTAGATACTATCTCTCTGGTTGCTACATCTTCTCCTCTGGCTTTTTATATCCATGCCCCTCCCCATCTTCTGCTTGTGGTCTATAATCTTTCTCAAGTTACTGTGTAAATTGCAGCCATCGTTATTGTTAACTTTTGCTCATATATATTTTAAATTGTTGAATTTTTTGCTGTACTACTGTTTGAAAGTTATTTTGTAAAAACATTTATTGCTTTGTGTAAATTCATGTGGAGCTTTTCTTCCAGGGTCTCGGCTGAAAAGGGTCTGTACTCAGTCGGACCATCCCAGGAAACAAATGTAAATAAATTATACAGTAAATAGTTTAAATACAAACTCACAACCTTTAAATGTTGCACGTCTGCACACCTGTTAAACTGGATCACTTATTACAGAGAAATACATGTGAACTGCATTTTTTTTTCAAAATATAAAACATGATGCAGCATTATTAATCCAGCTAACCTCTGCATTGTCATTGAACTCTGGAAGTACTTTTTCAGGGAATTAATTAAAAACAAACTGGTGATGTTTTATTTAATTTTGACAATTTTCTGTGCCTTTGATTTGCACCTTTTTGATATATTCTTCTTTTGTTCCAATTTCTGTCATGTTGTTTTCATGTGATAGGTTTTCCATACACTCAAAAAGCAGGCGTCCTTTTAGTATGTGTTTCTTAGACTCCATCCTCTTGTAGCCATTCAGGAGACACGGAAGTTGCAGATAGCTAAACATACAAACTAAAGCTATAGATGGCTGGAAAGGGCAGTTTCTCAGTATTCTGCAGAACGTGTAGCTTTGGCCTCTACAAGTAAGAGAAGCATTTTACATTCAGAAGGCTCATACTCACAATTTAACTGTAGTCAAACTTATTTTCTCTGACATGACAGATGCTCACAAAGCAACAATGGTAACAGGCTACTTATCTGTTCCTCAGATGTACTATAGCAAGTCTTGAAACAAAGAAGTCATATTCCAAATTTGTAAAATGACTACAGCTGTGAAAGGTTATAAGGAATTCTGTTTTTCCACACCTCCATTAGGTTTTAAAAAATGGAGAGTAGGGTGGGTTAAATTATATGACTACATTTCAATTTGCCTGTCTGATACCATTAAATTGATTTCTTATTGTTTTAGAAAAAAAAATGCTGAATAGAAATCAGTTGTATAACATTTCATTTCGATTTACTTCAGTTACAAAACACTGAATGCTGACGGTTGCCAGGAAACCGCTACTACTCTATTTTCTAGGAAGGATAACAGAATGATGGTGCAGCAACAACTGTCAAATTATGTCACTAGCATCAAATTCTGACAGCTATAAAGATGACATAGTGAGGTCCAAAGTTTTAATTTATTGCCAAAGTATGAGGAATTGTTTTGGTTTGCAGAAATGGCAGTAATTTTATTTTAAGCTAACACAAGTTCTTTTTGTTTAGAAAACATACATTTGCATTTTTCAGTTCTCTTAAATTTGTTGTTTCTATGACTAGAGGCAGTAATGTTTCAAAACTTGCTGTTTCTTGGTCCTCACTCCTACTTTAGCTATACAGGAGACCCTGAAGTTTAAGTTTAATTAAACACATACATTATGGCTTCTGTCTAACTTCTGTATAATATAGAACTATATTATAAGGTCCTTCAGATGAGACATTGAACTGAGGTACCATCTGCTTCAGTTGGTGACAGCCCAAATGGATGTAAAAGATCCAACAGGATCAATTGAAAAGAATAAGGCAAAAATCCCCGGTGCCCTGGCCAAATTTCCCTAGTAGTAGAAATACCTCCTTCGGTCTCTCTGAAAGAGGCCACAAGTCTGGTGGGACTAACCTAGTCAACAATGGATAAATAAGTTAAAAAATGAATATATTATAACTTTAGAAAGCTAAGGGGTGCTTTTTCTCATTTTATTGTTTTTTTTTTTCAAAAAAGGCAATTAACATTTTTAAATGTAGCATAAGCACTTTTATTTTATAAACACTGTCTTTTAGAGCATAATCTGGCACAAGCTCACTAGTGTCAGCCATTTGTATTACTTCCTTTCACATTTCCACTATTATTCTAGGTAGTGCAAAGCCCCAAAAGTTGTGGTCCAACTAAACATGTTGACTTCAGTTATGGAGGTCTAGGAGAGGTGATATCATAGTCTCTTGGCTTGCAGAAATTCTAGTTTAGGTTAGTAAAAATAGGCTGAGATTCCTAGACATGTTGTATAATATGCAATGCAAATTAGTGCATAGGTTTATAGCTCATAGGTTCTGACTAGGCTGTTGACCCTAGAGGATCTTTAGAAGCCTTGCCTTGTACTCCATTGAACTTTTCTGTGTTGCAATTTATATGCAAAATAACCAGTAGCAACAGAACATTTACATGTTACTGGTTTTCCATAAGGGACAAGGATGTGACTCCAGGGATGAATTTGGGGATTCCCACCCATTCATCCAGATTATGTTTCAATAGAGTAAGAGAAGTACTTTGTTTTATAAGGTGAGGAAGATGATTGCAAAGAAGTAGAATTCTTTGTGGTGCATACTTATTCCTCTAACATGATCAGTTTAGTCTGCAAAAAAGATAAAGATCTTTGAGTGGGTATTTATACAACCATTTGACTAGCAAGTGTGCAGTAGGGCTAAGTAGCCTAGGATCTGTTGAGGCTCTGTAAGTGAGGCAGAGATCATCCCCTCAGCATCCTGTATGATACCAAGAATAGGAGCCAGGATTTGAGACAATCTCTGTAGTCGGTCTGATTTGGACCCTTCATTTTCTTAGTGAGGAAATGCTGTGAGCATTCGAGTTTTGTCAAGCAGCTGGATAGGTACATTCCAAAGGGGGAATTATACTCAATAATCAGCCAAATAAGTGCGGAATACAATGGTCACATCCCTGGACCAGGACATTGTAACCTTACTAATAAACTGCGCAATGAAAAAGAACTTTCTTACAATAGTAGATTCATGGTGACTGAAGGGCAGTTCACTGTCTATATAGGTTTCTAGATCCCAAATTACTGGATCAGGTTTCACGGGCATGTTTTTAACATGATAGTTGTAAGGATTTTATACTTGTCAAAAGATATTATTATACTTCTTTTAGTATTCAGTTTAGTCCGTGGTTTTGATGCCAGATATTTGTCTGGGAAAGGCCCTCACAGAAGATCTTAATATCCTCTGGAGATAGAAATGAAACCTAGTTTACAGTTATCAGCAAATTTGGTCAGTCTTAAGACCTTAACCTTGGTTTTGACCTTCAAGAAGTAAATGCCAAAGAGGATTGGCCTGAGGACAGAGCCATGTGGTACACCTCTGTTGACAGGTCTTTTGGAGCAGATTGAGACACTCATCCTAAAGTCATGGGTTCTATTTGTGAGGAAAATTTGCTATTCGTTGAGTTGCATCAGCACTGAAGTGACATTTTAAGGAATTTTTGTATCTGTCACTTTAATATAGGATTGACTAGTATGTAATTGGCTGATTTAACTAATTATTAGTGAGGATTGTTTGTTATAAAAGACTGAATGACTTGAAGAACTGTTATCTGATGAAGTTCAATTATTTTTGAATGTATGAAAGCGCTAATCATTAAAGTTTCTGGTGAACTTCTACACTCGGCTTTGGAGTTTTGTCTTTTACATCAGGGTTGACATTTAGCTGGAAGAGTTTATTAACGATGCTCGAGTGTGTCAGGCTTAGGTACTTGACAGTGTAAAAATTTCCTCTAGGTGATTTAATTGCATTGACTAATGTTGCCAAAAATGAGCAGTAGCATTTGCTCATGAAAAATAGATAGATAGAGGACGCTGCTTACTCCAACCTATACCAAGCACCCATGCTAATGAGTGGAGGGGTGTATTTACCCCTACTGGCTAGTATGTGCCTCCCATAAAGCCCAGCAATTGTGGGACAATAAGCCAACACCTGGCTTGTGCCCAGTTGCCAGCCTGTATTATGTGGGATAGTTCTTTGAGGGAAACCTGGATGTAAACCAATCAACTTGCCAAACATGAATGTAGGATTGCTACACTCAATATATATGTTCATCAAGAGGAGACAGCTTGGAGATGGATGGCATGATAGTAAGGAGGAGGCTTCATATCCTCTGTATCCAGCAGACAAGATGGAAGGGCAGTGCATCAAAGCCATTTGATTTGGGGTCTAGAGTCAAAGCCATTTGATTTGGGGTCTAGAGTCTAATACTCAGCGGAAGGACATAGAAATAGTGTGGGAATTGTGATGTGGGAGAGGATTCAGAAGACAGTGAGAAATGTCAGAAATGGCAATCAGACTTCAGTGTAAGGATATATCACTAAAGCTCCTTAGCCGGTTTGTGATAGCAACAAAAAGAATGCTTTCAGGTAGCAGTTGCAGGACCTCAAAGCTAAATCAGGACAACAAGAGCTGGTGTTGATAATTGAGGACCGGAGCGCACATATTGAATCTGACAGGACAGGGAATGAAGACTGCTTGGGTTCACTTGTGTAGGGCAACAGGAATAAAAAATGAGGGGCCATTCTAGACTTCTGTCTGGCAAAAGGCTTGATTGTGGCCAACACATAGTTTGGCAAGAGAAGCAGGCACAAGATCACATACAAGAGTGGCTGACATG
The DNA here is from genome assembly GCF_019279795.1 of Protopterus annectens. Classification (NCBI taxonomy): domain Eukaryota; kingdom Metazoa; phylum Chordata; order Ceratodontiformes; family Protopteridae; genus Protopterus; species Protopterus annectens. The sequence goes on along the minus strand of NC_056725.1, from coordinate 78,489,090 downwards.
CAACTCAGGTAACCTTCCTTCTGGTAAGGAAGAGGCATTTGGGTAGAATCAGCAATTGAAAAGTCATCACCAGTGAAATGGCTTGCTTACAGCATAAATCACCAATGCAATAATCAGCTGAAAGAATTAGTCAGAAAAGGCTTCTAAGGTCAACAGACACTAGGCTAAACATCTGCAAGTTAACTGGAGAGAAAGCACCAGAGGTCAGTGAATTACTCAGGGATCTATCATCTAAGAAAGAAGAGGAAGCAGAGTTAAAGAAGAATGGCAGCATCTCAAAACAGTGTGTGTGAGGAGTATAGATCAGATACGTGGCTAAGCCTGGTTAGGAAATAAGGTACATAAGAAACGCTGCTGATGGAATGCAGAAGTATCCTACATTGGCTATCTTGCAACTATCCCCAGGAGACCATAGCCTTAAGTGACTTTAACACTGATTGATAATCCTGTTCCTCTGAATCTCCCTCTACCCATATAAACCTTCACGGGTTTACTCAGATAATTTCCTCCCCCACTAGATTCAACAAAAACAAAGCCAAAGATAGTATTCTTGATTGGCTACTTATCAATGGCCACCCTCAAATGTACAAGCTAGGCATACTACCTGGTGATTTAAGTGATCACTGCCTTACCTATATTATTAGACTTAAAGCTGACATTCCCCATCAGCCTACCTATAAAACAATAAGAAGCGTCAAGAACTTTAACCTCAAAAACTTCCAAAAAGAACTCAAAGCATGTAACTGGCCTGTTCTGAAACAACTTCCATTACAAGAGGCAGTGGATTTCTTCAATACTAAATTCCTGGCTATCCTTAATTTACATGCTCCTACCCGGACCATCCATGCCAAAACAAAAGTTGCACCATGGCCATCTAAAGATACAAAATCCAAAATTATACTAAGAAACAAGGCCTGGGCCATGTGGCATGTTGCTAAAGTCCCACTGGACCAAGTCAGATAGTGACAGTTAAGGAATGAGACTAAAAAAATCTATCATTCTAGACAAAACAAAACTATTACTCCCACCTGCAACAAAAATGCCAACAAAAACCTAAAAAGTTCTGGGCTGGAATAAACAGCCTTCTCCACCCAGGCCGGACCACCACTCCTACCCCATCAGCTGCCCTTGATAAATCTGCTGTAGAAATTGCAAACACCTTCAATACCTTCTTTACCAAAACTGTCCAGTCTCTAGCTAACCATCTCACTCCCACGTGCTCAAACTCCAGCGCTGTTTCACCTAGCTCTGACCCACCCAATGTTCTACTCTCCTTTACATTTCAACCCGTACCTAATCTCCCAATCCGGGCCCTACTTAACAAACTAAAACCTACCATGTTAGCTGCCGACCTTCTCCTGCTGAATATCTGCAAAAAGCTGCAGACGTCATAGCACTCCCCATTTCTATCCTGATTAATAGATCCATCTCCAAGGGAACCATCCCATCAATATGGAAAATTTCACATGTAATACCTCTCCATAAAGGAGGTAGTTCCACAGAGCTGTCTAACTTTTGACCTATAGCCATTCTGTCACTGCTGGCTAAAATCATGGAAAAATGCACCCACAAACAACTCATGCACTTTCTTATTCAAAACAAACTGCTCGCTGACTCTCAGCATGGCTTTAGACCATTCCACAGTACCACCACTGTTCTCCTATACTTCTCTAATGTCATCAGTCTTAATCGTAAAAACAGACTATCCTCAGCACTCTTCCTAGATCTTTGAAAGGCCTTCGACATGGTCAGTCATCAGCTATTGCTCAGTACTCTGAAATCCATCGGTTTAGACCATCAGGCAATACAATAGTTCCAGTCCTACCTACTTGGTAGACAGCAGACTGTCTTATGGCAGAACAAGCTGTCATCCCATCTGCCTTTAATCCTAGGAGTCCCACAGGGCTCCATACTAGGTCCCCTTCTTTTCTCCATCTTTGTCAATGATCTTCACACAACCATCCCAAAAGCTACTTGCATCCAATATGTGAATGGCTCAGCACTGATATGTTCTGCCTCCTCTCCAACACACCTACTGTCCCAAACCCAGACTACTTTCAATACCATAAAAAACTGGCTAGCTAATCACTGCTTGCTTCTTAATCCTAACAAAACCAAACTGTTGATTTTCTCCCCTACCCATAGGTGCTCTCCTCCATTCTTCACCATTAAATCCAACAATGACACCATTATCTCCTCAGATGACCACACTAAGCTACTAGGTGTAAAAATTATGTATGCCTCCCTTGGACTCACCAACCTGTCCAAAACCGATCTCAATAAATTATCGGGCTGTTGCAACCATATAGCTAGATTCACTACTGGCTTGGCATATAGGGCTCATCATTGTCAAAACCTAAAAGCTCTAGGACGGCTAGAACTTCCTACCATTCTGCAGTTCAACCAGCTTATAGTGGTGCACAAAGTCCTCCACCAACCTGAAAACACCACCGCCCTTAAAAACATTATCAGCCCCCATAGTTCCCTCAAGCCACTATGCTCATCTAATAAACTAATGGTACAGACCCAAAAATCGAACAATTCTGCAGGAGATGCTCTATTTGCTAACTCAATTGGTAAAACTTGGACTGTACTTCCTGCTAACCTTACCAAGGAAACTTCACTAACCCTATTTAAAAAAGGCCTCAAAAATTACTTCAAATCACACTGGCTCTGCCCTTGCTCAAATCCTAATTAACAGCTCCGCTAAAATAAGTATTACTCCCCAGTCTGCTGTTTAGCAATCTACCCATGCCTCATTACATATGTATATCTGTACATACTGAAAGATGTTATCCGCTTGTATCCTATGTTAATATTTTGATATGTTTCCTGTGTTTAAAACTTAGTTATGTATTTACTGTCTCTGTACTGTTTTGTTACATGGAGCTTTTCTCCCCAGGCCTCCGCTGAAAATGGACATGTATCCAGTCAGACTATCCCGATCAACAAATGTAAAATAAATAAATAAATAAATAAATAAATAAATAAATAAATAAATAAGTCCAGAACATCATCAAAACAACAAAACAAAAAAAAGAAAGAGAAGAGTGTAGGCAAAAGTGGGAGATAGAAAAGATGGATTAGTTTAAGATGGAATACTGGTTGTCTAAAACAAAGAGGCTAAAAGAGCAGTTGCAATAGCAAAGAACAGGACATCAGAGGCACTCTACTAGCTTCTAGAAAGTGACTCAGCAGATGGCACAAAGGAACTCTATCAGATTGCAAGGCAAAGACAGAAAGGTAAAGAAGACTGTCATTAGACATCCTTCACAGGGGATGCCAGCAACATCTACTCACCAGTCCACAGGGCATCATAGGCATATGGGAGGAGCACTTCCAGCAGTTTCTGAATGAAGAAAACCTCACAGAAGGTGTACTATCCCAGACACAACTTATAATGAAAAAGAAGAGGAGTGCTCCATAGAAAAAGTAAGAAAATAAGGAAATTTAGTGAGAGGAAATCATCAGGCTCAGATGAGGTCACGGCAGATGTGTTCAATATGCTGGGTGAGGTAGGGTAGAAATGACTGCAGAGGGTACTCATAGCAGTGTAAAGAGAAATCCATATCCTAGATGACTGGAAAATAAGCATTCCATTGTCAGCGTACAAGAACAAAGGGGACAGTCACACCTGTGAGCAGTATAGAGGTATCAAACTTAAGTCACACTGCATGAAAGTGTTGGAAGGAGTGATAAACAGATACAGAGAGTAGTAGAATGTAAGATGGGAGATTATCATTTGGATTTGGATCAGAATGCAGCACAGCAGACCCAATGTTTGCAATGAGACAGAGAGTTGCAAAGAAGCTATAGCTGGGGAAATGGTCTAGCTGGACATTCTTTAACTTGGAGAATGCTAATGATTAGTTACCAAGAAAGTTGATTTGGGCAGTACTGTGATAGTCTGAAGTCTCAGAAACACTGGCTGAATTAGGACAGGCTAGGAGCAAGGACTCAGTACAAGTACAAACAGAGTTCAGACTCACTGTGGGGTTCCTATTGGGAGGGTGTGCATCAGGGTTCAGCTCTGAGCCCCTTGCTGTTCGTACTGGTGATGGATTACATTAGCAAACAGGTCATAGATGACAGATCAACAAATGTCCCGTATGCAGATGATGTGGCATTACAAGCTGAATCTGAGCAAGGATTTCAGCAAAGGATACGGGAATGGAATGCAAAGCTGTAGGCACATGGAATGGAAATGAATACAGGTAACACAGCTGTCATGGCAGCAAATAGGAGAAATCGGAAGAAGTTGAAAAGTGAGACAGAAGGGAAATAGCAGAAAAGGTTAATAGCTTAAATATCTGGGAGGGGTGGTTGGGGAGAAGGGAATTCTGCATGAGGATGTCAAAGCTAGAAGCAGTGGGCCTGTAGCCCACTGGCACAGAGTGTCACGGGTAGTATGCGAGACAGAGGAATACCCAAGAAGCTGAAAAGTAAGGTGCACAAAATCTTATTTATGAAATAAATAAATAGGTGTGACTTGTACTACTGCATGGCACAGAAACCTGGGCAGTGAAGGTAGAGCAACTGAGGAAGCTAGAACTGATGGAGATAAACTCAGAGGTAGTATGGACACTGTGGGAATGATGAAGACATGTGGACATCAGAGCAGAAGCCCAAATAGCTCCAATTGCAGAGAAGGTCAAAGAGAACAGATTAAAGTGGTTTGGGCATATATACAAGAAAGAAAAAGACAAACTGATGGTGAAGATTTGAGAAATACAGAAAGCAGGCAAGAGGAAATCAGGGCATCCATCAAAGAGACTGTTGGGTTGTGTGGGAGAAGACCTGCAATAGCCAAGCATGAGTGCTGAAAAAGGTAGAAGAGTAGCACTGAATCTAGAGAAATACTAACAGTTGATGTGACACCCCCCACTCCATGTAGAAAATAGAAAAAAAAAAAGGTTTGCTGTTGATAATGATGACGGTGACCTGAGAGTGGAGTGGTACTGAATATCTCAGTGAGATCTGGATATGCAGTCTGTACTGACTCTCCATCATCCATTACTTCAGAAGTCATCTCAAAGAAATCAATGAGGCTGAGTAGGCAGGATTTGCCCTTGACAAAGCTGAACTGGCTGGGTCAAGTGTTTATTATTCCATAATGCTCCTTTCCTGAAGCTTGTCGACTAAATCTGGTTGACTTCTTTGAGACAGTCACCGAAGCTATGGACTAGGGGAAGATGGTGCACACCACCTACCTTGACATGGCCAAAACCTTCGACACTATTCCTCACTTGAGCATAGCAGATAAACTCTCTCAACTAGGCATAAATCCATATGTTACCAGATGGGTATCAAACTGGTTCACTGATAGAACCCACCTAATCAAAATAGGGGAAGCCACCTCAAGCAGTAGACCTGTAAGAGTGACATAACCCAGGGATCAGTCTTGGGGCCTCTGTTATTCGGGATATACTTCTCTGAGGTGCAGGCCAAAACCAGTGGGCTATGGTTGACTAAGTTTGCAGATGACTGCAAGCTGGGCACAGTCATCAATTCCCCAAGTGATGTGGACGTCCTCCAAAAGGGTATCACCCAAACAAATGACTGATGCCAGAATCATGGCCTCAAGCTGAATGCCACAAAATGCATCATCATCCTCTTTGGGGAGAGTGACATCCTCACATATCACATTGATAACGTCCTAAGTGCACATTCAGTAGTGAGGGATTTGGACACCCAGGTTGATAGCAACCTGATTTTTAACCACCATGTTGCTTCCATTGTATGGAAAGCTTTTTATATGGCTCACCTCACAAGTAAGGGTATCTTATCCAGGGAAAAAGAGGTCATAAGATTCTTGTATTCTTCCATTATAAGGTCAATTATTGAGTACAATGCCCCCTTTGGCATGTAGCTCACAAAATACATGCAGCAGCTGGAGAGACCACAGAGGTTCATCACCAGGAGAATCCAGGGCCTCAAACACCTACCCTACACAGAGAGGATAAAAGCCCTGTCCCTCTACTCAGTTTCACACAGTCAGAGCTGACCTCTGTCTGGAAAACAAAGCAATCTCAGACCCCGTCTTGATGGGACTGCTGCATATCTGCAAGTGAAGCTCCACTTGAGAAACCTCATCCTGGTATGTGATATCAATAGGACTTGTTGGCAGGACAGATTTGTGTCCCAGAGACTCCCTCATCTGTGGAATAGACTCCCTCTCCACATCAGGTAGAGTACCTCATTATCCCTTTTTAACCACAATCTGGATAACTGGATGGGAAACAGAAAATACACCCCTGGGATTCCACCTGTGTCCCTGCTGGATAGGGGCTCTGGATGCTGACTTGTCTAAACATGGGCTAAACTCTTGGCTAGGCTTATAAGGGCCTCAGGGCCAATAGTCTAGTAACTTCCTATGATCCATAACCTTATAGATGAAGCTCATCAGACTTATGGGTCTGTAATTTTCTGGGTTGGTTGATGCCCCACCCTTGTGCAGGGTAATGAGTATTACTGTCCTTCATTCATCCATCACATAGTTTGTTTGGAGTCTGGTGTTGATTAATTTCTGTATGAGGTTTGAAAGATCTTCTGTCAGGGTACCTAGCAGACATCCTGGTATGTTATCTGGCCCCACAGAAGCAGTATTCTTGATGTGGATAGTGCCTTAAGGATTTGTTCTTGGGAGATTTTGGGGATGTGTAGATGTAGGAATGGGATCTGGAAATGTTGGGCAGGTGAAGTTTGAGCTAAGTGTATCCACAAATTGACTGGGAATGTCTTCTTGGTTTCTGAGGTTTCTAGCATAGTTAAAGAAGGCTTTGTGGTTTTCTTTCACCTGGGTGGATATCCTTACCTTAAATTTGGCTTTGGTGGATTTGATCAGGGTCCAGAGTTCCTTGTTTAACTTAACAAGTGTTTTTGGCATGTTGATAGTTAGATTTATTGTATTCAACAACAGCAATCAGGGCTTGAGCAATTCAAAGAGTGGTGAGGCATGGGTGAAAATAGGGTTGTATGTAGCACATGTGTATAACTGTATAAGGATATTGGAATATGGAATTATATGCAAACAATACATACATACTAAGCAAATGACAATCACAAAATGGTGACTAATTCAGATATGTATGTAACAGGCATCCTATGCTATAGCAGAAACATAATCTGAACATTAAAGTCTTATGGTGTACAGATGATTAGAGATATTATAGCATAACAGCATGGCCACTATCACAGCCTTTACCCATGACAAGGTGCATAATGACCATCTGTGCCAAAACAGAAGGTACCATCAGCACCTTACACATCATCATCTCACAGACCAGCAGACAGTGGACAACTACCATGTGGACAGACAGGCTATATGTGACCTTGATGAACTGTAATGCCCATATGTGGAATTGAGGGGAATACATGAATAGCCCTTCCTAATGAAAATAAAACAATGTGCAGCATTAATCATGGAAGCTATGGGTAACTTCCAGTGACCTAATGAGATAATGGTTAGGATACTGGAAGTGTCAGCCTTGTGTATCCTAGACCAGTTCCAAAATGTTATGCTGCAGCATGTGGAGGAGAATATCTTACTGCCGAGGAATTAATAGAAGAAGAACTACTACGTGGTTGTTTTACAGCATAGTGCATAGATGACAACACATAGCTTTTAATGTCCCACCTGGTCTGCAGGGACTGAGGTACATGACAAAGGAATGGATTTCAGTCCTTGAAGTGTTGGGTGGTTTCTAATGAAACACACCCAATCTATACAAACAGGGGACCTCCAACAGAATCGTTTAGTGCCTAAGTGCACATATATGTGGGTTACACAGAGCATTATACAGACACTGACCAACACATTTTAGTTTGATGCAGTTGTTGATAGGGAAGATCAATAACTACAGAATCATACACATGTACTCTGCCAGAGTGCTCTGTCTCAAGATCTTAGACATCATCATTGTCCATGATTTGTATGACATCCATGATATCCAAGCAGGCATGGTGCACCATGTGTCACAAGGCATAATGAACAACTAAAACTCTGGGACTCTTTCCAAGAGATCTGGTGAGGCATTCCAGGTGTTGAGCCTGAGGAGCATTGTCACCCATAACCGCAAGACCAGTAACCACCACGTCTGGCAGAATATTTGTCCATATGTGACAGTGGGGCCATCTCATCATGTATAGTCTGAGTATAATGGCCAAGTACCTGTCCATTTGTAAATGGACACTCCCATGGACTGCTAGGCCTACACACGCAACCTAAAGGGCAGCTAACATGTTTCTTAATGAAGCATCCATAAAGGTAACATTGCCAAAAGTGATCTCAGCAGTACATTTTACTCCATGTCCTTATACTCTCTCTGTCACTGTGCAGGATTTGCAAATCATCATGCAAGCCATGAAGAACATTCACCATCATCACTTATATAAGCCATATAACCTGTACTTCTGCTAATTTATGCAAGGTGTTGTACCCAGAACAAGAACAGACCTGGAGGGTCATATCCAACATGTCAGTCACACATCATTCAGTGTGACATTGCTCACCTATCAGACCTGCCTAATACCGTTTCTTGCCACAACACAGCATCTCTTTATTAATATATATTTCTTTCCTTGGTAAGTCAGCAGAATACCATCCCTATCACATATCTTATTAGCTCTGAACCACACCGAATCATAACTGCATGCCAGTTGGTACTGTGTAAGCATGCAGTGTTTGTTTATGAACACAACCAAAGCACAGGCATCTCCTTACACCAAACATGTCTGCACTTTATATATACCTAAATTCAGTTTCTAAGCTTAGAAATGGCTTTCTTACCTGTCCAGTTTGGCATCTTTGATTTCAATATAAAATATATTTTCTATATCTGAAATATGCTTGCTGCATCTGTGGACTGGTAAAGTCAATCAGTGGAAGGTTTATTTTTGAGAGCATTAAATTTTCCTCACTTTGTTCTGACTGTTTACCTCTTTATGTTATCACAAATCTTTCACAGCTAAATAATCACTAAGAAGACATAGAATGGATAGCAGGCCATGCATGTCCAGGTAATCTGCTAACTCCTGTTGCTTTAGGTTTTTTGGTTTGCTAGATAATATTGCGATCTTGATTCCATATTAATTCCATATATTTTAACTCATTCCCTCTAATGGAGGTCTGGAGGTTTACAATGTAATTTCCAATGTGTAGAGTCTAAACTTTTTCATAGAATAAAATTATGTCCTCACATTTCAAACAAATGTTCATATGTCTGAAATCCTAGAGGTTAAAAAGTATAAATTTCAAAGTAAACTCTTCACAAGGTATATTCTTTAGGTTTTAGGTCTTAAACTGGATTTTAAAAGTCACAGTAAACACAGTAGCTATTAAGTTTGTAATATTTTGTAACAGCTTACACTTTATCATTTTACCTGCACTAGACAGAAGTCAAATATCAACGCAGTTACGCTTGCCATTCTGCAAACCTTAAGATGAAGTATTTTAATCCGTTATATGAGGAATGATTTGGGAATTATTAATTAATATATGAACAAATAATATTTGTTGTCTAGATGCATCAGTAGGATGTAACTGCAAAGGCACCTAGAGGAGTCACACAGCTGTAATACGTTAAGTAAAAGCTTACAATGGTAAAAAGAAAGACTGATTCTCGGCTGGAGCGCCTTCTGTGTGGAGTCTGCATGTCCTCCCTGCAGTTGAGTGGCATTCGAAAGACATGCGTGAATGGGCGTGCCTTTGTTGAAGGTTGGACGTCGGGCTGGCACCATAAAAATCGGCTGCTAATCATAAGTGGACTGGAGTTCCGCTGTGGCGACCCCTAACTGGGTAAAGCCGAAAGAAAAACAACATGGTTTCAATACTCCATTCTCATAACTATAGTGAGTACAGTATCATCTGAGTGTTCTGTGACCTCAGTGAAAATAGATGGTTGTAAAGGTATATGAGGAAGAGGTAACACATGAGTTAGCTACGGCTTGCATTGTTGATGCACCAGTGGAAAAACTACTGTTTTGTCACAAACGCTCTTTGCCACTTTCTCTGAGTTTAGGTGACTCAGTAAAATGGGAATTCATGAATAACATTTCCTTTCTTCTGAGTGTTTGTGACCTTGGATCTTCGATGGACATTGGAGTTATGTTATCCCACATCAGGGGGCTCAGTGGGAAAAACATTGACTTTTTTTTTTAATATATTGAGGTTGGATTCTGCTGCTTGAATTGATGTGGAATTTAATGGTTTAATTATGATATATTCATTCCCATTTTTAGAAACTCACTACTTAAGTCATTCCCTCCACTACAGCTCTTTTGAGTGTGTACTTTTAATTCCCAGTGGGTGAGGCTTGAACCTTTAAAAATGTAGTGATCACCTTATGGTTCAAACAAATATTCATATCTCTGGAACTGTAAGTGTTACTAGAAAACTGTAAATGGCAAACTATTCAGGATAAATTCATCTTTACATTAGTAGCAATCATTCAATTTGATGCTTTAAACTGTATTTTATAAGCCAAAATAAAGGCTAAATATTTTCTAATGTCGTATAACCAGCATAGCCGGCCTTAGGCATAGGCCAACTAGGCGGCTGCCTAAGACGTCACTGTAGCAGGGGTGCTTTTTCAGTATTTGTTTGGTGTAAGTAGACCAGGATGGTGGCACTAGGTGGTGTGGTGGGGGGCACCATGGTGCCCTTTTGCATAGGGCACCAGTTGACCTGATAACTAGCTTATCCTGTCTAAGTAACCATTCAGGAAGACACATACTGCCGCCAGGAGTTTCTTGATACAGCTGTGAGCTTTCATATGCAGCTACATAGTTCTGTCTGTGTTACATGAATGTTGAGATATTTAGAGAAATATGTAAATTACTACAATACAAATAAACAGTATACAAATAATATAAAATATTGCTTTAGTTGCACTGGACAGTGATTAAATATTAATACAATGTTTGCGATCATGTATGCTTTAAGATGAAATCTTCTGAAACCTTATAGGTAGCATTGTTTTGGAATTTTTATTGCAAATATGAACAAGCAATATTTGATGCCTAGAAGCGTCAGTAGGAAGTAACTGAAAAAATGCCTGGAGGTGCACTCATCCGTAATGAAATAATTATAGATCTCTTTGTGCATGATCAAAAGGCTTTATTTATATGCGTTACCCATGTGGCTTTTATACATAAACTTATATGAGCCAGACAAAATGGTTTCAATTAGTGTCCAGTTTGCCTTCCTGCTTAGCGTTACATTCTAAATAATAAATAAATAATATACGCACATACATTATTAATATACATATATATATATATATATATATATATATATATATATATATATATATATATATATATATATACGCATACATATGGGTCTATTTTCGTTCCTCAAAAGTTTACCCTATTGAATCTCAAGAAGCCGAATCCTTTTCAGTGAAAGTGTAGTTTCACAAAAATGCACTTTTATGAAATTCACATTAACGAAGCACGGAAACATGAACATAAATACTAAAAACAAATTTTTGCAGGGGGCAAGCCCCCTTGAACCCCCTACACCCCTGCTAATAATATATACTAACTCCGAGTTCACACTATGGTGGGGAAAAGGGAATATTTCCTTATCCACACTGTACCATGATCTGCATAACCAAACCCTAAATGTTCTACACTTTCCACTGCCATTGGAAGTGTAGATAACAAGTAAATAGCACCTTACCTGTTGTTCTGTAGGATACCAGAACTACCACACCTATTTTGTTAATATAAATGGCAATGGTCCATACAGATATAGAATCATTGGGAGGTTGGGGAACCATTGGACACCAGGGACAGTAATGTTGAAAAGGGCCATACTGCATACTGGCACCTCCATTACCATCCCAGTGGTATATCCTTCCCCAGTTAAGTATTACCACCATTTTACAACAGTCTCTATTAAAATCCCTAAACCAGCATAAGCAAATATCATATTATTTATGGACATTAAATGTATAAACCTCTTACAATTCTTTATGATGAAATTTCAAAGATCTAGTATAACTGTAATCCCCACAATGATGGCACAGATACCATTTACAAAATAATTTCTATGCTCATCTAGAAAACTGCACATATGTGTCATTCCTTACCAAAATGGAACAAAATGAGAAGGATGAGCACAGACATCCATCCCATATCACAGTAATGGACATAAACACAGTGTAGGGAAACAACAGGACACCAGGATTTACTGTAAATGGCCCATTATGGCATCCTCATAAAACTGTGGATGGGAGGTTGGGGGAACCATTGGACAGCAGGGACAGTAATGTTGAAAAGGGCCATACTGCATACTGGCACCTCCATTACCAAGGGAACAGAAGGAAACACTGAACACAAGGGAATAGCACCTTGAGGAATGGAACAGATTGTGGGTGGGGGGGGAATCACTGGACACCAGTGATGAATTCCTATACTGTTGTAATGGCACCAAAACTACTATGAGTGTGGGTGGATACAGAAGACCACCAGGGAACACCCCTTAAAGTGTTGTAAGTCACGTGCAGCATGCTGGTAATTGGAGGAACCACCAGATACCAGGTTTTACAATCTTAAGTGCTATAATGGCACCAGTGGTAATACAGGAAACCACTAAACCACCTGGTCTGATTCTTTAAAGTGCCATAATGACACTGGCATCATAACAGGAATCAGAGTGTGGGGTGAACCACTGGACTACCAGGGCTGACTCTTTAAAGTGCCATAGTGACACCGACATCATAATGGGATTCAGAGTGTGAGGTGAACCACTTGACTACCATGTCTGGCTCTTTAAAGTGCTGTAATTGCACTGACATCATAATGGGGATCAGAAGTTGGGGGATACACTAGTCCACCACAACAGCCTAAGTCAGATATGCCATAATTGTACTAATGTATTACAGGTGTGTAGTGTCACAAGAGGGTAGGGAAGGGTAAATGGACTGCAGTGTGTGTGTGTGTGTGTGTGTGTGTGTGTGTGTGTGTGTGTGTGTGTGTGTGTGCGCGAGAGAGTGTGACTGCAGTAGAACTACAATGTCTACACGAGCAGCAGAATACCACCACAATGTGGTGATCAGCCATGATCTGCATGTGACAGTAGTACCTATGATTCAGGATACATGGAAAGTAGCCAATAATGAGGCCAGAGCTCATTGCAGCTAAGATGTTCCTGATTAAATGACTTGCATTTTAGCACAAAAAAATATTCCCATCAGAAACACCAATGGGTATGTTTAGTTAGCAGCCCAGGCAACTGGGATTTGGCAGAATGGAGGTTAAGTGGCATATGTGTAGCTTTTGTTCCCTTACTGAAAGGCCTGAGAATTATATGTTTGCTAGTACCTCCTGGTGATTGTTGTGGTGGCCTCTAATGTTAAGGTATGCTAGGATGAAGAATACAGGCAAGATTACAGAGCTGGCCATATTAATAGAAGTATCGACAAATAATGGAAATTTCTTAGTTTCTTTAGTGATTTTCAGTCGGGCTTTTTCAGAAATTCACAAAATCATTTCAGTTTGGTAATTCTTTAAGAAAAAGCTGTTCATCATGAAATTGCTACATGTTACTTACCTACTTAAACAGAAACTATGTCATGATGGCAGGGCTCCATAGACTTAAAAATGGGTAAATTGTCTTAATGCCACAAAAGTGTGCAAAAGTTGAGATTCTGGTCAAAGAATGTGTTCCTGGACCAGAAATCACCAAGAAGGTTGGAGTTACTCAGTCATCTGTCAGCCGAATTTGGAAGAAACTGAATACCGGTGAAGGGTTGTTGCCCATACTTTCTGGCAGATCTGGTCACAGAAGGTCCACAACTTCTCAGAATGATTTGTATCTGATCAGATAATGCTGTAAAAAATTGCAAGGCATCCAGCAGACAGCTGCAGGGGATACTGGAACAACAGGGTGTTACAGCAAGTTTCAGAACTGTTCGATGGAGACTTCTGGATGTTGGGCTTTGAGCTTGCAGTCCTCTGAAGAAACAGAAGTTGTCCAACCAAATGAAGGCAAAAAGACTGCACTAGGTGAAAGGGTTTCAAAACTGGTCAGAAGAAGATTGGAAATAGGTTGTTTTCATTGCGTAATACAATGTTTGGATTGGCAAGTACAATATGTCAGATGACAATCTGGAAAGCATATGATTGTATCATTCAGCGCATCAAGCACCCCACTCAAATCATGGTGTGGAGAGTTATGAGCATCTTCAGAACAGGTAATCTCTACATTGTTCAGGAAACATGAAGCAGAAAGAGTACAGAACCATACTACAGCAATGTCTGCTCCCTCTGTGTGACTGGGTAAAGAAGAAAAGATTTACTGTGACAAGGGACTTCATCTTCATGCAGGATGGTGCCCCATGTCACAAAGGTCGACAAGTGACAAGTTTCCTTGAGGTCCATGGTATTGAAGTGTTACCATGGCCGGGTAACAGCCGAGATATAAATCCAATAGAGAACTTGTAGGCTATTCTGAAGTCAGAGATGAAGAAAAAGACCATAACAAACAAGCCATAACTGACTGAAGAACTTATTTCAGCTTGGGCGTGCAATGCTTCTATGACTGAACATTGCACTGAACTTATTCATTCTATGTCACAAAATATTAGAACATTGTATTAGAACATTTTCTCATATAACATTAATTGTATTGTTTGTCATTTCATACACTCATATTGAGTTATATGGCAAAACAACAATAAAAATAAAAATAAAAACAATAAAAACAGAGATTTCTATTAATCTGGCCAACACTGTAATATTCATGCTGGTGATGCATACCTTCATCTTATGCAGGACATCACTGCACGTCAACTATCCCAGGTGTTGTGAAATCATGTCTAATCTGAAAACTTTTCTGTAAGAATGCATAACCAAAATAATGGCCACTGACATGCTGCATGTGTGTGTGTGTGTGTGTGTGTGTGTGTGTGTGTGTGTGTGTGTGTGTGTGTGTGTGTGTGTGCGCGCATCAGGAAGCCTAGCAACAGGGTAACAGGCTAGATAACCAGCTCGAACCATATACAGTTAAACAGTTTTCTTATTAGCATTACATTATAAAAAATCAGTAATATGGTGAATTATCTTTTTATTATATATAAGTACAGTAAGAATATCTTTCAGTCATGATTGTTTTTCTCTTATTTTGACCATATCATACTATATTGTACCGCAGTTATATTTTGTCTTTTGAATCCTTCCAGCCAATACAATTTTTGTTTTAATAGTTATTCAAAATACATTTTTATTGGAATTTTAAATTAAGTTAATAGCAAATATAATACATAAAATATAATAAGAAATACAATACTGAGAAAATAAAAACATATTTTGAAGTCATTTCATGATGGTATTTTGCATTTCTAATCTATGAAACCAGCCAGTACAGTTTTTAGGAGGCAGGGGGAGGAAAGAGGCATGGCTTATTTTTGTGCTTGGAAGCACGCAGACCACAGTTGTAAGACACTTGGTTTTCAAGCCATTATGATCAGACTGATCATGCTTAAAGGTAAACTTTTATGTTTACAGTACAAACAGATTCTGCTCATACCGCTGTGTATCATAAACAAATTACTTAACTTAAGTTGAATGACACAAAATGGTTTTGCTTGCAGCACTGTGTAACACAAACACACATTTCTAATGGTATGAACATACCAGTTAAGATTTCCATACAGATAAGGAAAAGAACAATATTTTATGAATCAACATTTGACTATTATTAATGCATACAAGTTGTTTTTATAACAGATAATCTTAAGCTCTCAAATTAAAAAATAAAAACATAAATCCTGTTTCATAGAACACTAACACTAATCTGTGTGGGCATTCACCTTTGATGGTAACAAGCCTGTATTATGTTCCCACCAAAATGAAGTAAAATTCCGAAATCTGCTTGAGTTTCTAATTTTAGTTCCTTAGTTTATTTGTTATTTTTTTAGTTTACTGCTTTTATTTTAAATATGTTACTGCAGGTTCAATGTGTGAGTTACAGGAGCTTAACAAAGGAATCAGTCCAATGGCTCTTCAATTCACTATGAACTAACATGGCTTTTCTAACATAATCAAATAAAAAAACAAAGGCTTTGGTTAAAAAACATGTCTTCTGTAATAAATAATATATAACGTAACTACCAGGTACAGGCAGTAGCCATTCATGTGACTCCCCTCTTTTCATCTTTCTTGACAAGCTAATTCTTTATTTTTCAGTAAGTACTGCTTGATTTGTGGTGCAGCGGTAGTGTTGTTGCCTCACAGCAAGAGGTTCTCCTGTTCAATTCTCAGCTGAGGTGCCTTCTGTGTGGAATCTGCATGTCCTCCCTGCAGTTGAGTGGCATTCGAGAGACATGCATAAATGGGTGTGCCTTCACTGAAGATTGGGTGTTGGGCTGGCAGCTCAGCACCAAAAAAATCTACTGCCAATCATTAGCAGACCGGAGTTCTGCTGTGGTGACCCCTAACCAGGAGCAGACAAGCAAACTGCTTGATTTCTTTCTAACTTCAGAATATCTGCCTAAATACTTCATCCTTAAATTTTCAGGGTCTATGTATTAGTTTTCCCTCAAGTGTTTGGCAGTGCTCTGTACAGACTCAGACACCTTGAGTGACATTTTCCTGTAAAAGGAATAAATATAAGGAAACAGCTCCAGTACTTAGTAATAATGACCATACCTCTTTGCATGTCTTAAGGTCAGTTCCCTGTGCTTTTTCCTATTAACCTGGTGAACTTCGGCATTCTGAGGCAGTGTAGCAACTGCCTCATGTACACAGATAACCCTCTCCTATTATCTCCCAACACTCAGACTTGTGAGAGATGCACTTGTATATCCAACTTGGAAGCCATGCACTCCAAGCCAAGACCAGAATAGCTGGTCAAGAGGACAAGGTCAACACCTGCACCACCCCACATGCAGCACATAGCCCTCCAGAACACCCACTATCACAGCTCTCACATAAAAACACAAACCACACACCCACCTTCGTGGAGGCTCTCAATAGAAATCTACCCAAACAGCAGAGACCTCCAAGGCAGAAATGCACTCGACCACCACAACACAGCACAAACAACAAGACACATAGCTCACCTACACAGTGTGCCCCTCAACCTAAGCCCCTAAGTCAAGACAGCTTGCCCAATACACTAATCATAGGTGACTTGATAGTGAGGCACACTGATGTCCCACTCACTAGGCTGAATAAGGAGAAGGTAACAGTCATCTGTCTATCAGGTGCCAGAACCTGACACATAGCACACACACTCTGGTCACTCCACAACAAGTACAAGTATGACTCTGCCACTGTCCATGTGGGTGTGAATGACCTGAGACGCACCTCCCTGGACTACATGAAAAGAGAAATGGAGGAGCTCTCAAATTATGTGGCCCAGGCAGGTATGACCTTAGTCCTGAGCAGCATCCTACCATCAATCAGAATGATACCACAGTACAAGCAGAAAATGACTGACTTCAACAGTTGACTAAGTTTATGGTGTCATTCTAAGGGGATCCAGTATCTGTCTGCTTGGGATGACATGATTGACAGAACTCAGTGCTTTGCCAGAGATGGCCTGCATCTGTCACCCCTGGTTTCCAGATACTGGCTAAGGCTCTTGCCACCCCTATAGTGCCTTTTTAGGCAATGTTCCAAAGATCAAATTACCACTGTAACAGCTATAAATAAGTACAGTCTGAGGGTCATGTTGCTCAGTGCTAGAAGTCTAAATCTCAAGATGCACTTGCTCGAAGCACTGCTCAAAATGGAGAACACTGACATTTGTGCTATAACGGAGATCTGCTTTAAAGCAGCAGAAAGCACCCCTGCACTACCAGACTACAATTCATTCCACAGCTTTTGGCTCCAGAACATGGACCAAAGCTCCAAAGGTGGTGGTGTCTCCATATTCATAAAGGATATGCACACCTCCAGACTAGTAGCCCAGCATAACTCATCTGAGATACTTCAGGTACAACTAACATTGGGTAAGATGGCGATTGAGGTCGTAACCTGCTATATGTCCCCAACCATGTCCCAAGACTCTCACTCCATGTTCCTAAGCACCCTGGAAATTATTAGGGTCCAACCCAATACTCTCATACTAGGTGACTTCAACTACCCCTCCATCAACTGGGAAAACTACTAATGCACCAATACACTGGCCCAACGCTTCCTGGAATTCATCACTTCTAATGTCCTGGACCAGCTCATTCTTACCCCCACTAGAGGAAACATCGTCCTTGACCTGGTTATTAGTAACATGGGCAATCATTGTTCTACACCAATAGTCAATTCCTCCCTGGTTAGATCTGACCACAAACTAATCACCATGGAAATCCACATCTCACCCACTCCCCCCGCAAAGGTAACCACCATGAAAAACTTCTCCAAAGATGACTTTGGGCTCCTAAAAACAGAGGTGGCTAACTTCATGGCACCCATGACAATTGAAAATAGATGCATGACTGCCAAATCATACATCGATGCACTGTACAAGCTCATACATAAATGCATGGAACTAGCCATACCCAACAGAACCAAGATGCTCCTCCAAAAAAAGGAAGCCAATTTGGTGGTCCCATGGCATTAATCAACTCTACAACAGAAAAAAAGCAACTTATTCAGTAAAAGGTGAATTCCCAAGACTGGAAAATCTCCCTTATTAGCCTCAACAAAAAGTTGAGATCCTGCATCAAAACCTCTAAAGCCAGCTATGAAGGCAGAATTGTTTCAGACACTAAAAACAACCACCAAAGCTTTCTATAGTTATATGAAGAATCTACACAGAAATACCCTGGTTTGCTCTGAGGTATTGCACAATTGTACCTCCTATACTGAGCCAATAGATATTGCCAACATACTGGCCAACATATTCAGTGCCAACTTTACCCTTCTCTCCACCCCAAAGTATCAAGTCACAATACCAGAGGAATGCCCCCCCTTAAAAAGGGGGAAAAGGGGCCCAACCAAGCCTTCCATGGGCACATTAAAACCCTTTTTTAAGAACTACAAAGGGCTGGAAAAAATTTTTTAGCATTACATTATAAAAAATCAGTAATATGGTGAATTATCTTTTTATTATATAGAAGTACAGTAAGAATATCTTTCAGTCATGATTGTTTTTCTCTTATTTTGACCATATCATACTATATTGTACTGCAGTTATATTTTGGCTTTTGAATCCTTCCAGCCAATACAATTTTTGTTTTAATAGTTATTCAAAATACATTTTTATTGGAATTTTAAATGAAGTTAATAGCAAATATAATACATAAAATATAATAAGAAATACAATACTGAGAAAATAAAAACATTTTTTGAAGTCATTTCATGATAGTATTTTGCATTTCTAATCTTTGAAACCAGCCAGTACAGTTTTTAGGAGGCAGGGGGAGGAAAGAGGCATGGCTTATTTTTGTGCTTGGAAGCACGCAGACCACAGTTGTAAGACACTTGGTTTTCAAGCCATTATGATCAGACTGATCATGCTTAAAGGTAAACTATTATGTTTACAGTACAAACAGATTCTGCTCATACTGCTGTGTATCATAAACAAATTACTTAACTTAAGTTGAATGACACAAAATGGTTTTGCTTGCAGCACTGTGTAACACAAACACACATTTCTAATGGTATGAACATACCAGTTAAGATTTCCATACAGATAAGGAAAAGAACAATATTTTATGAATCAACATTTGACTATTATTAATGCATACAAGTTGTTTTTTATAACAGATAATCTTAAACTCTCAAATTAAAAAATAAAAACGTAAATCCTGTTTCATAGAACACTAACACTAATTTGTGTGGGCATTCACCTTTGATGGTAACAAGCCTGTATTATGTTCCCACCAAAATGAAGTAAAATTCCAAAATCTGCTTGAGTTTCTAATTTTAGTTCCTTAGTTTATTTGTTATTTTTTTAGTTTACTGCTTTTATTTTAAATATGTTACTGCAGGTTCAATGTGTGAGTTACAGGAGCTTAACAAAGGAATCAGTCCAATAGCTCTTCAATTCACTATGAACTAACATGGCTTTTCTAACATAATCAAATAAAAAAACAAAGGCTTTGGTTAAAAAACATGTCTTCTGTAATAAATAATATATAACGTAACTACCAGGTACAGGCAGTAGCCGTTCATGTGACTCCCCTCTTTTCATCTTTCTTGACAAGCTAATTCTTTATTTTTCAGTAAGTACTGCTTGATTTGTGGTGCAGCGGTAGTGTTGTTGCCTCACAGCAAGAGGTTCTCCTGTTCAATTCTCAGCTGAGGTGCCTTCTGTGTGGAATCTGCATGTCCTCCCTGCAGTTGAGTGGCATTCGAAAGACATGCATGAATGGGTGTGCCTTCGCTGAAGGTTGGGTGTTGGGCTGGCAACTCGGCACCAAAAAAAATCTACTGCCAATCATTAGCAGACTGGAGTTCTGCTGTGGTGACCCCTAACCAGGAGCAGACAAGCAAACTGCTTGATTTCTTTCTAACTTCAGAATATCTGCCTAAATACTTCATCCTTAAATTTTCAGGGTCTATGTATTAGTTTTCCCTCAAGTGTTTGGCAGTGCTCTGTACAGACTCAGACACCTTGAGTGACATTTTCCTGTAAAAGGAATAAATATAAGGAAACAGCTCCAGTACTTAGTAATAATGACCATACCTCCTTGCATGTCTTAAGGTCAGTTCCCTGTGCTTTTTCCTATTAACCTGGTGAACTTCGGCATTCTGAGGCAGTGTAGCAACTGCCTCATGTACACAGATAACCATCTCCTATTATCTCCCAACACTCAGACTTGTGAGAGATGCACTTGTATATCCAACTTGGAAGCCATGCACTCCAAGCCAAGACCAGAATAGCTGGTCAAGAGGACAAGGTCAACACCTGCACCACACCACATGCAGCACATAGCCCTCCAGAACACCCACTATCACAGCTCTCACATAAAAACACAAACCACGCACCCACCTTCGTGGAGGTTCTCAATAGAAATCTACCCAAACAGCAGAGACCTCCAAGGCAGAAATGCACTCAACCACCACAACACAGCACAAACAACAAGACACATAGCTCACCTACACAGTGTGCCCCTCAACCTAAGCCCCTAAGTCAAGACAGCTTGCCCAATACACTAATCATAGGTGACTCGATAGTGAGGCACACTGATGTCCCACTCACTAGGCTGAATAAGGAGAAGGTAACAGTCATCTGTCTATCAGGTGCCAGAACCCGACACATAGCACACACACTCTGGTCACTCCACAACAAGTACAAGTATGACTCTGCCACTGTCCATGTGGGTGTGAATGACCTGAGACGCACCTCCCTGGACTACATGAAAAGAGAAATGGAGGAGCTCTCAAATTATGTGGCCCAGGCAGGTATGACCTTAGCCCTGAGCAGCATCCTACCATCAACCAGAATGATACCACAGTACAAGCAGAAAATGACTGACTTCAACAGTTGACTAAGTTTATGGTGTCATTCTAAGGGGATCCAGTATCTGTCTGCTTGGGATGACATGATTGACAGAACTCAGTGCTTTGCCAGAGATGGCCTGCATCTGTCACCCCTGGTTTCCGGATACTGGCTAAGGCTCTTGCCACCCCTATAGTGCCTTTTTAGGCAATGTTCCAAAGATCAAATTACCACTGTAACAGCTATAAATAAGTGCAGTCTGAGGGTCATGTTGCTCAATGCTAGAAGTCTAAATCTCAAGATGCACTTGCTCGAAGCACTCCTCAAAATGGAGAACATTGACATTTGTGCTATAACAGAGATCTGCTTTAAAGCAGCAGAAAGCACTCCTGCACTACCAGACTACAATTCATTCCACAGCTTTTGGCTCCAGAACATGGACCAAAGCGCTAAAGGTGGTGGTGTCTCCATATTCATAAAGGATATGCACACCTCCAGACTAGTAGCCCAGCATAACGCATCTGAGATACTTCAGGTACAACTAACATTGGGTAAGATGGCGATTGAGGTCGTAGCCTGCTATATGTCCCCAACCATGTCCCAAGACTCTCACTCCATGTTCCTAAGCACCCTGGAAACTATTAGGGTCCAACCCAATACTCTCATACTAGGTGACTTCAACTACCCCTCCATCAACTGGGAAAACTACTAATGCACCAATACACTGGCCCAATGCTTCCTGGAATTCATCACTTCTAATGTCCTGGACCAGCTCATTCTTACCCCCACTAGAGGAAGCATCATCCTTGACCTGGTTATTAGTAACATGGGCAATCATTGTTCTACACCAATAGTCAATTCCTCCCTGGTTAGATCTGACCACAAACTAATCACCATGGAAATCCACATCTCACCCACTCCCCCCGCAAAGGTAACCACCATGAAAAACTTCTTTAAAGATGACTTTGGGCTCCTAAAAACAGAGGTGGCTAACTTCATGGCACCCATGACAATTGAAAATAGATGCATGACTGCCAAATCATACATTGATGCACTGTACAAGCCCATACATAAATGCATGGAACTAGCCATACCCAACAGAACCAAGATGCTCTTCTCCAAAAAAAGGAAGCCAATTTGGTGGTCCCATGGCATTAATAAACTCTACAACAGAAAAAAAAGAAACTTATACAGAAAAAGGTGAATTCCCAAGACTGGAAAATCTCCCTTATTAGCATCAACAAAAAGTTGAGATCCTGCATCAAAACCTCTAAAGCCAGCTATGAAGGCAGAATTGTTTCAGACACTAAAAACAACCACCAAAGCCTTCTATAGTTATATCAAGAATCTACACAGAAATACCCAGGTTTGCTCTGAGTTATTGCACAATTGTACCGCCTATACTGAGCCAATAGATATTGCCAACATACTGGCCAACATATTCAGTGCCAACTTTACCCTTCTCTCCACCCCAAAGTATCAAGTCACAATACCAGAGGAATGCCAGTCATCCAGCATTAATGCAGCACAGGTTAAAGCTGCGTTGTCCAAGGCCAAGAAAACAGCTTCCATGGGACACGATAATATTCCTGGATGTGTTCTACATGAACTACAAAGTGAACTGGCACCATATCAGTGTGCCCTGTTCAATCACAGCCACACCTCAGGCTTTGTCCCTATCAAATGGGGCATTGCTACAGTCATCCCTCTCCATAAAGAGGGAGTGACTACAGACCCCCGGAATTATCACCCCATTAACCTGACGAGTCAGATATGTAAGGCTATGGAGCACATCATCATGGAGCTAATTAACAAGGATATAGGGGAATCTCCAAAGTCTAGATCTCATGCAATTTGCTTTTGTGAAAGGTAGATTATGCCTGCTCAACCTAGTTGACTTCTTTGAGTCAGTCACCAGATCTGTGGATGAAGGCACGGCAGCTCATACAGCCAACTTTGGACTGGCCAAGGCCTTTGATACCATTCCCCACTCAGGAATTATTGATAAACTCACCAAACAAGGCATCAACCCCTATATCACTAGGTTGGTTGCAAACTGGATTACAGATAGAACCCACAGTGTGCATTTAGCGGACTCCAATTCAGACTGCTGACCAGTCATGAGTCGAGTCCCACAGGGATGGGTCCTGGGTCCTCTTCTGTTTGGCATCTACTTCTCAGAAGTCCAGGCCAACACGTAGGGACTCTGGCTGACCAAGTTCCCAGATGATTGCAAGTTTGGAGCCATTATTAACTGCCTAAGTGATGTAGACATCCTAGAGAAAGGCTTAACTGAGATCAATGACTGCTGTTGAAACCATGGCCTTAAGCTTAATGCCAAAAAATATGTCATCAACCCCTTTGGGAAAAACTCAGTTCTCACTAATAACCACATCAATAGGAGCCCACTGACACTGAAGGCATTATAAGAGATCTGGGGACACAGGTTGACAGCAACATCTCCTTCAACCACAACATTGCTACTGTGGTCAGAAAGTCCTTCTATGTGGCACATCGCATTACCAAGGGTTTTGCATCCAGGAAGAACGAGCTCATCATCTCTCTCTACTCCTCCCTCATTAGGCCAATCATCGAGTATAATGCCCTATTTGGCATGCACCTCACTAGACACATGCAACAGCTGGAAAGGCCTCAAAAGTGCCTCATGAAGAGGATCCTAGGCCTTAAACACATGTCCTACACGGACCGACTCAAAAAACTCCAGCTATTTTCTGTCTCATGTCATCTACTAAGAGGTGATCTCTGCTTGACTTACAAAGCCATGTCTGACCCAGCTTTGTTAAAAATGCTATATCTAAAGAAATCTCAATCCCTCCGCATCACACACTCCAGAGAACCCAACCTCATTAACACAATCAACAAAACATGCTGGAGGGACAGGTTCATAACCTAGAGACTGCCCATGCTCTGGAATAGACTTCCCATACATATCAAGCAGAGCACCTCACTGGCCCTCTTCAAGAGAAATCTTGATAAGTGAGTGGGAAATAGAAAGTTCAGCCCAGGGATCACTCCAGTGGCTCTACTTGATAGAGGCACTAGGAACTAATGACAGGCGGCGCAATGCCAGGGCACTTCTATGTGCTAGGCTTGTAAAGGCTCCAGGGCCATTAGCCTAGTACACCCTTATGAACCTATGAACCTAGGAACTATGGGGAGCAGTTACATTGCAAAACATCCATAAATATAGATTGAAACGTGGATATGAAGCAACTGATGGTAAATAAGGGTGCCCCATGTATACCTGGTTTACCCAATAATCTGCCAATCAGTTTGCTTTCTCTTCCACCTATCCATCCATCCATCCATCCACAACCCCTTTTTCTCATTTTTGCACATGGGCTTGGGGTGTCACTTCAGCAGTGACAATCATTTGTAACCTAGATTTATACCACCGGGTGGCTAGCAGCTTTATTTTTGCCCGATGTTAAACTGAAATCTCACACAACACTGCTTTAACAGTTATTTGACCTTTGCAATCACACTTTCCCTTAAAAAAGAAAAAAAAATCATACCACAAATGTTCGCTGAGTTGTTTTCAGTCTATCTATCTATCTGTGTATCTATCTATACCTGGATCTGTTTATTTATTATTGCATTTTATGATAAGGAGAACATAATCACTGTGTAGCATTACAAAAATAAGTGCAGACCAAAAATACAGTTGACAGCAGTATTAGATACTTTACTGACTTATACAAAAGAGAGAATATCTAGCTGTAAGTCATAGTATTAGCCTAAAACAGCTAAAATCACCCAAATTCATTTTGTATAGCATTAACAGATCCATCCATTCAGCTATCCATCCATTTATTTTCTTGCCTACTATGCCTGGTGAAGGTTGTGGTTATTTTTTAACTGCTAGTTCTTATAAGGGCTCTGGGGAAATACACTGAATAGGGTAGATCAGATTTCCTTATCCCTACAATATTCCTATGGGAGCTGCTGGTGTTTCCAGACAAACTGAGAGGCACAACCTCTTAAATATATCATGGGTCTGTCCATTGAGCTCCATCTAGTAGGCTGTGCCTGATTCACATTCAATAAGAGATGCCCGAACTCTTCATTGTATGACCAAATCACCTCAGCTGACCTGCTAACTCTGAAACCTTCACTGATTGTTGAGTTCTTTACATTGTGTTGGACTGAATGTAGCAGGCTTGTTAAGGAACTTTGTCTCTGCAATCTGTATCTTTAACCTCATCTTTTCAATTAGCAGACAGATGTTTTAACCATAATGATCAAGGAAGATATAGACTGTTCTGGAAATTGACAACTTTGCTCTGTCTTTAAGCTCACTGTGATGCAATGTTCCCTGTACTGCTGCTTCTGCACCCATCCACCAGTGAACTATTTGTTAAAGGTATAGTATCACATGTAGGGGGTATAGTGCATATGTGTTAGGTTGGAGTGAGATGTGTAATCAGCCAAAGTACATTATACTGTCTGAGCTTCACCCCTTCTATAAGGAGTACTAGTGACCGGGAAATTATCTGTTCCCCCACCCACCCCAATGGTGACTTTTTACACATAACTTAAATTCCAAACTAAGCAAACAAAATTAAGTTGAATATACACTGTTCAAAGTGACAGATGAAGATGACTATGTTAAATTCCAGCAATCTCAATAATAATATTCATAGATCATAGGTTCATAGGTTCATAGGTTCATACTAGGCTATCTGCCTGAGGGCATTTATAAGCCTAGCCCATAGTTTTGTGGCTTATGCCACCCCTTTAGTTTGGAGAAACAATGCCCATTATTTTACTGTGCCTCTGTCGAGCAGTGACACTGAGGTAACCCCTGGGGTGTATCTGCAGTCTCCCATCCATTGGTCAAGATTCCTCTTGAACAAGGCCAGTGAGGTGCTCTGCCTCACATAAACCGGGATTTTGTTCCATAGCATAGGGAGTCTTTGGGTGATGAATCTATCCCTCCAGCACGTCCTATTAATAACCGTGTCGAGGTTTAAGTGTCCCGCCCTTGTGGCTCTGAGGGATCTAGATTTTTTGAGATGAAGCATGTTCATCAACTCTGGGTTTGACATGGCCTTGCATGTCAGGCATAGGTCACCTCTGAGCAAGCGGTATGCAACTGAATATAGCTGGAGTTCTTTCAGTCGGGCAGCATAAGACAGATTTTTGA
Source organism: Protopterus annectens (assembly GCF_019279795.1). NCBI lineage: Eukaryota > Metazoa > Chordata > Ceratodontiformes > Protopteridae > Protopterus > Protopterus annectens. The sequence goes on along the minus strand of NC_056725.1, from coordinate 78,462,529 downwards.
GACCCTTTATCCTTTTGGTGAGGAACTTTTGTGGCCTCCAGCTGCTGCAAGTGTCGGGTCAGATACATTCCGAATGGGGCATTGTACTCGATCATTTGTCTGATGAGTGATGAGTATAGGGAGACTATGACTTCCCTTGATCTAGATGTGAATCCCTTCATGATAAGGTGGGCAATGTAGAAGGTCTTCCTAACTACTTTAGCAATATGAGTGTCGAATGAAAGGCTACTGTCAACCTGGGTTCCCAGGTCCCTGATAACTTCTTCTGTGATCAGGTGATTGCTACCTATATGGTAGCTAGGGGTAACCTTATTTTTCCCGAAGGGTATGACTATGCATTTCTTGGCATTTAACTTTAGGCCATGGCTCTAGCACCAGTTATCCGTTTCTGTGAGACCCTTCTGAAGGATATCTGTGTCGGATGTGTTTTCAACTACGGCACCCAGTTTGCAGTCATCTGCAAACTTTGTCAGCCATAACCCTCCTGTGGTTGCTTGTACTTCAGAAAAGTAGATGCCAAACAAGAGTGGGCCCAGGACTGAGCCCTGTGGGACACCACTTGTGACAGGCTTTGAGTCTGACATGGCGCCAGCAACTCTGACCCTGTGGGTTCTGTCACTCAGCCAGTTTGCAACCCATCTTGTAATGTATGGGTTTACATTTAAGTTAATGAGTTTTTCAATGATACCTGAGTGAGGTATTGTATCGAAAGCTTTTGCCAGGTCTAGGTAGGCTGTATGGACTGCCTTACCCTTGTCAATGGCCTTGGTGACTGTTTCGAAAAAGTCAACCAAGTTTAAAAGGCATGATCTGCCTTTGACAAAGCCAAACTGGGTTGGATCCAAGGTCTGCAAATTCCCTATGTCTTTATTTATGAGATCCATTATGATCCTCTCCATGGCTTTGCAGATAAGGCTTGTCAAGCTAATGGGACGGTAATTTCCAGGGTCGGTGGAGGCACCGCCTTTGTGGAGTGGGACCACAGTTGCTGTGCGACACTCCCTGGGTACGTATCCGGAGGTGAGACTAAGATTAAACAGCTGTCCTAACTGTGGGTTTAATTCCTCGTTGAGTTCATGGAGCACACAGCCGGGGACACCATCAGGTCCCATGGATGCTGTGTTCTCTGCCTTGGAGAGAGCAGTTCTCACCTGGGCGTTAGAGATGTTTGGGGGGCTACAATCATTTGGTATAGATATCTCTCCTTTAGGGGAGGGGGAGAAGTTTGCACTGAACCTGTCAGCCAGTATGTTGGCAATGTCTGTAGGATCAGTAATCTTCACATCATTTTGAACTAATTCTGAGCATATCTGGGAGTTTCCTCCTAGGTTTCTGACATAGCTAAAGAATGCCTTATGGTTGTCTTTAGAGTCCTTAGCTATTTTTTTCTCAAAATTAGCTTTGGATGTTTTTACGAGAGCTCTTAGCTTTTTACTTATAGTGATCAGTGGTGTCTTACCTTTTAAGGATTTTGCTCTATCTTGTAGTAGCTTTCTCCTTTTGTTGTAGAGTTTCATTTCATTACTGCAAATCATATGGGAGTGGCAGCAATATATAAACATTTGTAAACGAACACTTAAAAACCTGACCCCAGCCAAACAATTCAGGACAAGAAAATTCTCATGCAATAAACACACAATTGTATTAAATATAATACAGAAAATGCTCATACAATAGAAGGATAGTGTTAGATACAACATTATAGCAGCTTACTGCCCAGTGAATATGTCACCTACAGACACTGGGTATTTCCTGATTAAATTCCAGGATGTTACAATAAAAAAAAAATGCAATCTTCATGTGGATTTTGATAATTAGACACTGACAGGACAAACTAGTCAACATCAAATAAATATACCCTAATATTGTTTAGCTGTGCTAACAGTACTAGGACCTGTGTTACTGAGAATTCAAGTAAATGTTGAAATATCTTAGATACCTTATTTATAAACCTAGGCTATTTCAGTCAACCATACTCTTTGTAGTTAACACAGATCATGATACCACCATCTTAAGATGAGTAAAATCAAAACCTGTCATTTTTTGATAGATTTCACAAAGAAACCATGACACAATAAATGGCATAGTTAGAAAAACAGGCTGGGAAACTGTCCTCAATGACTCATGTAAATGTGCTCTGTATATTATATACTTAGGTCCGAGGGCACCAAACAAAGCCAACCGGGTAAATTTAGCATTACCCACACCCAGAAGGTAGTTGGTATGACATTATTTAAGAAAAGAAACTATTACTTTTCTTAAATAATGGCATAGTATAATGCCTGTTTACTGCCCTTCCGCAGATGTCTGGCATCCGCCGCAGTTCTGATGTAATGCGCGCCTGCTCAGTACATCAGAGCTGTGGGCAACGGAGAAAGCAAGGTCTCTGTTGCGTGTTTAAGCTATGTTAAATGAGTTTAACATAGCGAAACAGTTTAAAATAAGCAACGGAGATGTCCGCTGCTTATTTTACTGTCTCGCTATGTTAAACTCATTTAACATAGCGAAACTAAAAAGCAACGGAGATCTTGCTTTCTATGTTAAATGGGTTTAACATAGACAGCTTTTAAAATAAGCAACGGAGATCTCCGTTGCTTATTTAAATGTCTCGCTATGTTAAACCCATTTAACATAGCGAGACAGTGTAAAGTTATACTAATGGAAAAAGTCCGGGCTGACCTTTTTCCATTAGTATAACTCGATTTACAACGGGCACGCTGGCCAATCAGCGTGCACGTTTTTCGGCGGTCATGGTATAATATCAATAAACTCATGGTAATCCTATGACATTTTCCTTACTTCTTTAATCATTAACACACATTAGAAATATATGACTGTATATATATATATATATATATATATATATATATATATATATAGGTAAATTTAACACAAAAATTCAAACTATGGACTTACAAAACTAGTAAGGAAAAACAACCGATAAAATATATACTTTTTTTGCTTTAAAAAATTGCCCTAGTCTTGAAAAAAATCTAGCTTACAAAAAGAATATAAACAACTTGCTTATGTTATCAAATCTCCCTGCTCTAATTTTCAATTTAGGTTGAATATAATAATAAAATATCTTTTTTAATTGTATCAGAAACTGAAAAGTAAAAATCATGAATGAAGTGCAACTCAGTCAGCAATGAAATGATTTATGAAATGCAGGGTGTAGGCAATGAAGAACAGAAAGAATATGAGTAAACTTCACAATAAGCAAAGATATATGCCAGCATAATATAGGAGCAAGGGACCATTAAATATTATACAACACCAGACATAACTGCAGGCATGAATAAAATTAAAAGCTCTAGTTCTGTGGTAGTTATTTCAGGATTTATGTAATTTCACTGAAGCCATGTTCACTGCAACCACTATCATAGAATAAATGCCACTGAAAAACACTTTCTTTAAAAAAAGAAAAACAGAAAAACATTGTTACAAACTCTGCACAACCCTGGAGAAAGGGCAAATCTTTGCAAGTAAAAACACTTGCTCCCACATTACATCTGCAGTACTGTATTGCAGCAAAAGCCATTCAGTTAACTAAGAAGTGAAATAAACATACACATCTCAGCAAAGATTCCAAAACAACTAATTAAAACATCAAAATTAAGCAGAGAAATAAGGATATAAGGTAGATGTGTGAGATATTTCAGGGAAAGTGTCTCTTAATGCTGTATGACATCAAATGGTTTCTATATAGACACAAGGAAATCTTAACTAAACACTGATTAGCCAGTTTAAACAAAGTGTATTTACGTGAAAATATTCCTGACAAGCTCTTATGATATAACTCACAAAAGGGGTCATACTGGCCACAATTTTATACTCATCAGCTGGCCACCAATTCTAAGTAAAATAAGTGGCAAGAGAGAAACATATATTGCCCAATATGGCCTTTGAGGCCAACATCTGTTAGTTATGTTACATTTTGCTTTGTTAAAGAAAAAGCATTTTTTTTATCTTTTATTAGTCTCTGAAGGATTAATAACAACATTTGATGAAGGACTGACAGTACATGTTGTCTATCATGCTCATGCTAAGGATTTTTGCATGTTCCACACAAGGAGATAAGGAGATAATTGACTCAATAAAAGGCATTATATCTCAATTCATACACTGGGTCAAATACTGAATTAGCAATATGACAAAACAAGCCAGAGGGAGGAAGTTTTTTGCTAGTCCTGATGGAGGTTAATATTTTACAAAATTGTAGTTATACCACTTTGATTTGAATTGCCCTTCTCAGTTATAGAAAGGAAAATGGGCCCTAGATAGCCACTTCAGCTGATGACTATAGAATGGGTAGCATAATTACTGGAGCCTACAAAAATATGTGTGTATGTGGTGTATTTGTTATGATGTCACCATTCCTCACCTTTATTGAAAGTGATGTAGCATTATGACACTTGTCAAAAATAATGTAGAGCATATATGGGAACCCAAAAAAAAACAGAATTTCCTATCCAAAATTAACACTCCCCAAAAGCAAAGGAGGACTAAATCTACCAGATTTTAAAATGTACTACTCGATCATTAACACTAACAGAATATTAAGAATAGCTGAACATAACCCGTCAATGGAAAATTGGTCTCCTCTTTGGGTGACAATCTATTATAGATATATTAAAGCTCTAGGTTTCAATCCCAAAGCACTTCCATTCCTAAAGCAGAAAGAAATACAAACTTAGAACATTATGGAGCCCTTAAAACATTCTATCAACTTAGCGCAAAAACTCTTTCAATTCTTGAACCTTAGACAAGCCATGACAATACTGCAACCCCTTCATAAAAACCCAAATTTAAAAATAAACAATAAGATGCTGGACTTAGTCCCTTTTCCCAGACTGAAAGATAAAACAATCCAAGATATGTATTCCTACCTTAATTCAATGCAAGAAATGAGGACCAACTTAAACCTCCTTAAATCACACATAATAATCCTAAGACAAATCAAAGAACCGTGTTCCAGTTACCTCCAAAATGTTACTATGACCAATAGTGACATAGAAACTTGTAGCAGGTTTTGGAAAACTATTATCACAACAAAGAACTCTATATAAAATGATAAATGAAATCAAATACCAGAAAGACCTCCTCTTCTTTTACTACTGGAGAAAAATTAAACCATCCATAGATGATCCGCAAATAAGCCAGGCAATCAATCTAACACTGAAGATTATACCCCACAAAAAGTTAGCATACACTCAGCTCATGATCAATAATAATGCTTATTTTACACCTGCAATCCTACACAAATTTAACACATCAAAATCACCTTTCTGCCCACACTGTAAGGACCAGATAGCTGACTTAATCCATGTATTTTGGAGCTGTAAATGTGTCTATAAACTCTGGAACTCTCTCAAGGTACAATTACAAAAAACAGGTTATCAAACATCACCATTAACTTGGAAATTCACTCTATTACACATTCTCCCACCCAACATACCAAGAAAACAAACAAATACACTTTTAACAATTTTCCTACTAATGAAACTGTATATAGCTTTTAAATGGCTAGATACGATAAATATCTCTTGGGAGGGTTTTAAACAAGTAGCTATACAACACCTTTTAGCTCATAAAATAGTAATAGATAAAAGAAACAAAAACATGAAATACAGAGAAATTTTGGAACAAACTTTTAATATCATATTAGCATAATTCATCACACAGCAACTTAGAAATATACTATAATGGAACCAAAGAACACATACAAGTTCAGATATTAAATAATAACTTGAATATTATAAATGTATATACTGTCTATATAACTGTGAAACTAACAGTGAAAGCATCTATGTACATAGTGTAAATAGATATGTTGTACAACCTATATCCTGTGGTATTTGACATCAATGTATAACATATATATATATATATATATATATATATATATATATATATATATATATATATATACAGTCATGTTGTAAAATAGTTTTTTTTGTGACATTTATTAATGTAAAAATAAAAATAAAAATTATTGAAAAAAAATAATAACGTAGAGCATGATTGCAAAATAAGTGGTCAGTACATTAAAAATTATGACATCATTGACGATGTGTGGGGAAATGCAGGGGATTTAAATGTTAGCATTTACCAGTGTTACAAAAAGCGTATTTTGTAGTTCACCTAATTGCAAAGGGCATGCCTTATTATTCCTATGAGATCATTGTACCACTTTATACCTCAGTCCCTGTCCATTGTTGAACAAAACTCTGCATTCTTCAGCCACACAAAACAACCTGAAATGCAACAATGATTTTTTTCCCCAGAAAAAAAATCTAAAGGTTGAACAATTGAGTTATTTGGCAAAGGCTTCAGGAATTGCCTTTATGTTGATTTTCTTATATGTTTCTTAGAGAAGATCCTATGATCTCTTCCTGGTCTATAAGGCAATTTTTTGTATAAAGGTTCATTCCTGAAATGTATTGGTGGGACAGCTAACACCTAGTTTGGCAACCTTGTACAAAAATGTATAGTAATACTAGGAAGAACTAGCAGAAACATAATACACCCACCTTCCAATTTTATTATTTAATAAACTATCAGTTACGATTGGAATAAGTCTTCAAAATAATGTTGATACACTTGGGGCAATTACTCCCACATTTTATAGTACAATGTTATTCGTGTTTCAAACAAATCAGAGCTCCATGTATTCCATTTATCTTTTTTCTATATTTTTTTAATTGGTGTAGCACTTCCATTTGGTGTCTTGACTTATAATTTATGTTAATTGGCTATTCAAGAAGACATTGGGAAATTTTGGGAATGTTTTTAATGAACTGAGAGTACCATGGGTAACATTATAGTGCAGTTCTCATGTAATTTTTTTTCTTTTTTAATGTTAGTTCATTCCTATACTTTATTGTATATTATTATTATTATTATTATTATTATTAATCATTATTTTGCCAAGATTTGTCTGTTTTGTAGTTTCTTACCATTTGTTATTTACTTTAATTTAGTTAGATAGTTATAATCATATTTGTGTTGCTGGTTTTGCCAATTTATAATTGGTTATCTGCAGTCAGTATTTTTTTTTTTGTTTTATTCTTTATCTTTTTTTTTTATGAATTACAAAGTTTGCTACTAAGTCAAAGTTCAGTGAGCACTCCTTGTTTGTGGATGGGATACCTGTATGCATTTTGTATGCACAGTATGTAAAGTTTTTTATTTATTTATTTATTTATTTACATTGAAGAGAATGGGAAATGCTGCCCATGTTTTAGTTTTTCCCTATATTTAATTTTCCCTTTCTATATATGTGTAGATTTGGATTTGTGAGTTGTTTTAAATGGGCTTGGTTGTATTCTGTTTGTCTGTGTTTTGCATTTGCAGTTTGCAAAATTTTATTTCAGATTTAGCAAGTTATAAAAAACGGCAGGTTTACCAGAACTTTCGAAGATTAGATGACATGTCAAGGATGTATATAGGCTTATGATGACATACCTGGAGTACAGATAAACCTCTCAAGTTTTGATGGGTGTAAAAGAACAAAACTAACTCGATAGTATCTTGGATACATGCTTCTATAATTTTGTGTATGGAGTGGTTTACACATAGATATAGATATAGACACAGACAGGGCTTTTTGGGGTCGGTACACGCCGGTACGGCATACCAGCACCTCTGCTGCCCAGCCTGTTTCTTGAAAACTTAACACTGTGGCATGTCCTCCTTTAAGGAGGACCATGTGTGTGTCATATGCATGGATGCATGCCACCCACTATTAAAAAAAAAAAAAGAATAAAATTTCCACGTTGGCACCCTGTGGTTGAGTAACATAGCTGGTTGTGGCTGCGCAGTTACATGCCTTCTCTTTCCTGTGTTCCCATTAATGGTTATTCGAGAGAAAAATAAGTAAAAATTGAAAATCCACCAGGAAAAATAAATAAGCTGCTGTATTGCCACCTGTTACAAATCGTAAGTACATAGATAAGAAATTTTGGTAAAATACAGTGCATGTAAAGAAAGTAGAGAGAGCTTCAGTTCCCTGTTGCCATACTGTGTAGGCTTTGCTACCACTGTTAAAGCGACTGACATGCAACAGTCCTGTCTCTATGTATTATCATCTGCATAGACTTGCCATTTAATTTATAAGCGCACTGCCTCCAGGTTCATTTGCAGCTGCAATATACTGCTAACTAATTCTAGTGCACTGCCCAACTGAACTGTAACTATACAGCCACTGAGGAACACTGTTAGCAATAAACACATTTCTGATTAGTCAATTTCATGTCCTAGAGGTTACTACAGGCTTAGGTAAACATCTTAAAGCACATGTACACAGCTGGGGTTTACAGCTACTATTAAGCTTATATCTGATACAGCACTGCAAAGCCCTCTGGGTATACTGCATTATCCTGTTGGCATCTGATGTGTAACCATGCATTCTTGGAGTTTACTAGAAGTATAAAGCTGACATCCAATTCATCACAGCCTGGACCAGGGGTTTACAAATAGTACTTTGATGGAACATGATCTGAAACCATACTAGGTCTAAGGTTTAACTCTAGCCATTCAGCTGACATCTGATAAATCACTGCTCAGTTCCTGGGGTTTAGAGCTTCTGTCAGACCATCTGAATAGCTACCTCTCAAATGTACAGATTTTTACAGAATGTCCAGATTTTTGCCTTATATTTTTGGATTGTTCCTCATAAAAATTGACTTTTTTTTTTTTGAGAAATCACAAGGATGATCTAAGGATTAAAGTTACTAACTAATGGGATGCATTTGAGTTTAGTTTCAGACTTCATATCTTTTAGAAAATGCATTCTAACACAAATCATGTTATTCTAGCAACTTTCTGAATTTATAAGAGCAATATTTTATTTATTTATTTATTTATTTATTTATTTATTTTATTTTATTTTACATTTGTTAACTGGGCTAGTCTAACTGGATATATTTCCATTTTCAGTAGAGGTCCGGGGAGAAAAGCTCCAAAATTAGCACACAGAATATACAAACAATATATACACAGTGTAAAAAAAGATAAAAGATATGAACTAAATAATAAAGAGAAGTATTACACTAAGCAGTGTCAGACAGTATAAGACGAGTCGATATACAGTATAATACATAGGTAAATTACAGTACAACAGGTTGTTTTAGGATTGCTAGTTACAGTACTGCCCTTACAGGGATATGCAGCAGAGTTTAGGAAGAAAAAAGTGAGAAAAGGAGACGAGAAGTAGTGAAACAAGGATTAGTCGAGGTTGCTGCAGGGGCATAACCAATGGATCTTCAGGTGTTTTTTGAGGTTTTTGTTTAAAGAGAGGCAGAGAGGGAAGTAAAGTTAGTTCTTTAGGTAAAAGGTTCCAGTTTTTATCTACAGTGTTAGAGAACAAGGAATCCCCTGCCGAGTTGTTGGACTTAGTTATGGTGGCTAGAGGTTTACTAGAAGAGCTTAGTGAGTTTAGATTTGTGTAGGGGATTATGAGGTTAGAGAGTATAGGAGTGATGTTAGGTTGGTAGAATAGCTTGTGGGCAATGGTGAGTTGAGTAAATAACAGATAATTTTGTAGTTCTAGCCAGCCTAGTTGCAGTAGATTCAGACAGTGGTGTGTTCTAAAGGGATTGCCAGTAGCAAATCGGGCAATGTTATTGTATGAATTAGCTAGTTAGATAAGATTATTTTTTTTTAGGTTAGCGTATATGGGTGATGCATATAGAAGAGCTGAGATTAAGTGAGAGTGGGCAATTCTGGTTCTGACTGATGGTGTTAAAAGGGATTTAATTCTGTATAAGGAGCCAATTTTTTTTGTTTACTGATTTTATAGCGTTGTTTATATGGCTATCAAAGTTAAGGTTATTATCAATTATGATTCCTAACAGTTTAGTGGTAGAGTCTGGGGATATGAGGGTACCGTTATTGGAACTGACTGAGAAGTCTACAGGGGAAGACTTACTGGTAGGTACAAAGAGTAGGAGCTTAGTTTTTTTGGCATTTAGAAGGAGGCAACATTTCAAGAACCATGTCTCGACTATGCTGAATACCTTCTGAGTTGAAGAATGTAGTTCTGAGGGGGAGTTAGCTGAACATATGATTGTTGAATCATCTGCATATTGTATACAGGTGGCTTGAGGAATTGCAACATGCAGGTCATTGATGAATAGTGAGAAAAGGAGCGGTCCTAGAATAGAGCCCTGAGGGACTCCAAGGGTGACTGGCAGGAGGGATGATAGGTTCTGGTCCCAGAGAACTGCCTGTTGCCTATTGCTGAGGTAGGACTTGAACCATTGTACAGCCAAAGTGTCAAGGGAAAGGGAAAGGGATTCTAGAATGTTAATAAGAAGGGTGTGGTTTACCATGTTGAAAGCTTTTGAAAGATCGATAAAGAGTGCAGATGAGAGGATATTATTGTTGCGATTTCTATTGATGGAATCTGTGAACGATAAGAGGGCAGTAGTGGTACTATGAAATGGCCTAAAGCCATGTTGGCAGTTAGCTAGAATGTTATGTTGAGTTAAATGGTCTAATAGCTGATGGTGAATGCATTTCTCCATAATTTTTGCTAGGGGTGATAAAAGGGCTATAGGCCGGTAGTTAGAATAATCTTTTGAGTTACCACTTTTGTGTGGGGGGATAATGTGGGAAATTTTCCAGATTTCTGGGATGGTCCCCTCTTTAATGGTTCTATTTGTAAGAATGGATATTGGGTATGCAATAACTCTGGCTGCTTTTTGTAGGTATTCAGGTGGTAGCTGGTCAGCAGAAGGAGTGCAAGGCTTCAGTTTTTGGATGAATTTGAAGATGAGAGCTGTAGAGATGGGTTGCAATTTAAATGTTGGGAGAGAGCCAGAAATGGTGGTAGGAAGTCTTGAGTTATCTGGGGTTAGTTGACTGGCGAGTGACTGTATGGTCTCTGTGAAGAAAGTATTGAAAGCATTAGCAGTTTGGAGGGGGGTATTATGATCGGACCCTAGTGGGGTTGGTGTACGAGAGTGACCTGGGAGTAAGGTCTATTGATACCTGACCAGAAGCTCTGTGGGTTGTTTTGGTGAATTTGCTGTAATTTACAACAGTAGTTATTTTTGTCAGTGTGTATTGCCTTTTTTGTAGTATTTCTAAGCTGCCTAAAATTTTGTTGGTCAGAGAGAGTTTTGGTAGCTCTCCATTTAGCCCATGATTTGTTTCTAAGCAACATTTTTTGTCTGGTTTCCTTAGAAAGCCAGGGGGCTGGTTTGGTTTGGTTAAAATGTGTCCCTAGTTTTAGGCCTTTGCCCCCCCCCCCATTATGACAGGCTTTGCCCAGACTTGTGCTAAGAGGTTGAGAGGTATGGTGTGTGTGTGTGTGTGTGTGTGTGTGTGTGTGTGTGTGTGTGTGTGTGTGTGTGTGTGTGTGTGTGTGTGTGTGTATGTGTGTGTAAGAGATAGGTAACATATCCTTCAACTGCCCAGGTCTTTGCAAAATATCCAGGTTTTTACCCCATATTTTTGTTTTTGCCTCAAAAAAAGATTGAAGTTGCTAAACTATGCTTTTAAAGTGAGGATTCTGTGTTCTGCTCAGGTGGCAATAATCTTAATAGAGGCATGCTGTTGTCTAAGCCTGATAGTTTTGTTTGAGTTTCCTGTGTTTCTGGCAGCCAATTTTTGCTGATAGTCTGTCTTTATTATTATTGAGAGTAACAGGGCCTCCTGACCTTCTGTAGTACGAGTGATTGGGTAATAGCAGGGGATGAGTAGTAATTTGATCTTCTAACTCTTCCATCCTTACTGGTATATAAACCCTGTGTCTTGAAATGGTTGTGCTTGTATTTATCAGGCTGTGGATGGTATTTCATTACTGAAACTAAGCGAAAATTCCTTAAGATTCCAAGAGCAGGATAAGTTATTTCTTACACTTATTTCACTGAACTGCACTTCTGAAATGCTTATAATTGTGCTATACTGTTAATCTACTACATTTTGCACTGTTATAAAGCTTTTTTTACTGTTTCACTGCATTTATGTACTGTTTTATACTGTTTTAACTGTATTTTTCATTGCTAGATACTGTTTCATTACTCTAATTGCATGTTTACTGAATTATTTAACTGTAAACTGCTTTTTCATACTGAGAGTTATATTTTCTGTTTGTGAGTGCTCTATCTAAGCTTTTCTGTGCATTTTAGATTTTTTGAGGTTTCTAAGTTCTAATCTAGTCTGTTTACAGTTAAAAGCATTCTCTAGAGTTTGCTTGCTCCTTGATCTGTTTAAAACTTTCATTTAGTGGCTACAGCTAGGAACTGTAATAGTTTCCCTACACTCCCTCCCTAGTGTTGTGGTGTTCTTATATTTGGTGGCTTTGCAGTTGCCCGCCCATACTGTATATTTGATCTGTGACACTCCTCCAAGTTTAGTGTCATTAGTTCATTCAATCTAATAGAGAACATTTGTGAAAGCCGACCCACTCAGATTCTTATTCTTGAATTAACTCCTGTTCCAGCTTTCTCCATTTCCAATTTATTGAAAAAAAAAATTTTTACTGAAAAAAAAATTCTAAGCCTGCTTCCCCCTTTCCTGTAACAAGTCTTGTCTAGATACAAAGTTGCTGTATCCGGGACATTTTGTAAGCTCCTGTGCCCCCCCCCCCCCCGTTAACTAGGGTTAAACTATTGCTGGTGCCATAAAGTCTGTTCTTCAAATTTTCCCTTGCAACTAGCCAGCTTTTTAGTTTTAGCACTCAAATCTGTTTCTTTGAGCTCAGCACTTGTTCAGAACTCATTGTAAGCACTAAATAAGCTACACATTACTACAGCACTCAGCTTTCCTCACTTGTCTAGATGAAAACAGTTTTTAGTACTTAATAAATAAGCACCTATCCAGGCATGTCTAAAGGTCAGCTCCTGGTGTTTTCTCCTGTCTAACTGAAGAATCTGGGCATCTTGGGACAATGCAATTGCCTCATGTACACGGACAACCCTCTTCTCCTACCACCCAACACTATGACCTGTGAGAGATGCACTTATATAGCCAAACTGGAAGCAAAGCTCTCTTCACCAAAGACTGGCCTAAACAGTCAAGAGGAGAAGGTAAACACTTGCACTGCACCACACTCATCACATAGTGCCTCAAAAACCTCCAGCACCAAAACACACATGCACACACACACACACACACACACACACACACACACACGTACAAAACACACACCTACAGTCGCAGAGGCTTTCAGTGAAAATCTGCCCAAACAACCGAGACCTCCAAAGCAGAAATGCAAGCAACATCCACCCCCCCAACACAACTCAAGTGACACATAGCCCACATACTCAGTGTGCCACTCAACTACAACCCATAAGCCATAACGCACCCAACACTCTAGTCATAGGTGACTCTATAGTCAGGCACAGTGATGCTCCACTCATCAGGCTAAACAAGGAGAAAGTTATTGTCAGCTGCCTGTAGCGTGCCAGGATCCACCACATAACGCATGCACTCAGGTCACTCCACAACAAGTACAAATATGACTCTGTCATTGTCCATGTTGGTGTGAATGAATGACCTGAGACGTACCTCCCTGGACTACACAAAAAGAGATATGGAGGAGCTCTCCAATCTTGTAGCCCAGGCAGATATGACCCTAGCCCTGAGTAGCATCCTGCCATCACCCAGAATGATACCACAGTACAAGGACAAAATGATTGACTTCAACAATTGGCTAAGCTTCTGGTGTCATTCTAAGGGAATCCAGTATCTGTCTGCCTGGGATGACATGATCGACAGACCACACTGTTTTGCCAGAGATGGCCTGCACCTGTCGCCCTTGGGATTCCGGATACTGGCAAAGGCTCTTGCCACCCCTATAGTGCCTTTTTTAGGCAAGGTTCAAATGACAAATTCATCACCCTAACAGGTACAAACAAGCAAAATCTGAGGGTAATGCTACTCAATGCTAGAAGTCTAAACCTCAAAATGCACTCACTCGAGGCACTCCTTAACATGGACAACATTGACATCTGTGCAGTGACAGAGACCTGGTTTAAAGCTCCAGTGAGCACCTCTGCATTACCAGGCTATAATTCATACCACACCTTTCGGCCACTAAACCTGGACCGAAACACTAAAGGTGGAGGACTGTCCATATTCATTAAGGATATCCACACCTCAAAACTATTTCCTCAGCATAATGCATCCGAGATTATCTAAGTTCAACTAACTCTGGGCAAAACCGCAATCCAGATTGTAGCTTGCTACAGACCCCCCACAATGCCCAAGGATTCCCTCTACTCTTTTCTTGATACACTGGAAAATATTAAGGTACAACTCAACACCCTAATAATGGGTGATTTCAACTACCCCACCATTAACTGGGAAAACTACTCGTGTACCAACTCTTTTGCCCAACCTTTTCTGGAATTCATAAATTTCAGCGCCTTGGATCATCTTATCCACACCCCCACCAGGGGCAGCAATATCCTAGACCTGGTCATCACCAACATGGGCGACCAGAGGTCAGCTCCTTGTTGGTCAGATCCGACCACAAGCTAATCAGCCTAGACATCCACATCTAGCTCCCACCCCCGTGAAAGTTGCACTCTCTAAAGCCAAAAACACAGCATCCATGGGACCAGACAACATCCCAGGCTGCATTTTACATGAACTTCAGAATGAACTGGCTCCCCACTTAAGCACCATGTTCAATAATAGCCTTGCATCAGGCTTTGTGCCCACTGAATGGCGCACAGCAACAGTTATCCCACTCCACAAAGGGGGAGCCACCACTGATCCCGGGAACTATAGACCTATTAGCCTGATGAGCCTGGTCTGCAAATCCATGGAATGTATCATCATGGAACTCATAAACAAAGACATTGGTAACCTCCAAACTCTGGATCCCACCCAGTTCGGGTTTGTGAAAGGCAGATCATGAAAATCTTTAGTAACCACGACAGTTGAACCAGCCAAATAATCCAAAACACTTTAATGCGATGCGAAACTCTCTTTGACACACAGTAAAACAAGCGCTTTCGCCTGATTAATATCAGGCTTTTTCAAGACAAATTTCCTAACGGATGTGCACAAGCTTAAATACTACAATCAATTAACAAGTACAATTAGATTGACCAAAATTAACTCATTAACTGACTTTTAAAGTGCAAAGTGCATTGTATACTGTTTAAAAATACATAATATAACTTAATTACTATACAAAAAAATCACGATACACATAATTCATTACCATTCTGTTTAAAAAGTTACTTGGTACTCATTTAAAAATTTCTAAGGGTTGTTTAACATGATAGCCAACAATAATAATTTAATTTACCCCATGCTGTCAAACTCCCTTGTTGTATTAGTGAAAAAACATTTCATATTAAATTTCATTATGCGTTTGGCAACTCAAAATTCCTACAATCATTATTAATCAACTCGCAAATGAAAGAGAATAATAAATGATTCAATAAATAAAGAACTGCATACAACATCCTAGAAAACATACTTAAAAAGCATTATATTTAAAAAGCATTATATGCTAAAGACTTTTTTAGAAAACTGTCCATATCAATTACTTTAGGCTGCAAACCTCAACAATTAATAAATACTATTAAGTTAAAAGAATAAATACAAAAACTAACTAACATGTAATGTACCTAAAACTAGCACATATATCTATGTAAAAAGGGGAGTTAAACACAAAATTTTTATACCCCGTCCGTTAATGTAATTGTTATGTGGGTTTTGTCTTATGTTATAAAAATTGATTTATAAATAACTTATTAATAAATTATAAATATTAAATTGTTAAAATTAATCCTAGTTGTAATCATAGTCTTGCCTGTCTAATCTTCAAAACACTTTTAATACTAATAGTGTCATTCATTCCTGGGGTTTTTGTCGCATTTAACTTAATCTGCCATAAAAGCTCTTTGTATTCTAATGATGCTTCCCATTCCCCACCTCTAGGGTTCTGTAACACCTGCTCTAACACCAAAAACTTTAAGGACATAGCAGAACAAACTAAGGAATGCTTGTAAAATGCATTTGATTCTTTCTTATTATTAATTTCATATAGGTGTTCATAAATCCTTTTGCGAAGTGTTCTTTCCGTCTTCCCGACGTAAAAACCAGAACAACCTGTACAGAACCCTAGATAAACTAAGCCTTTTGTGCCACAATTGTAATAATTCATAGGTGTTATTTTAAAATTTCTAGCTGCAATATAATAGTTGCCTTCGTTGTAAATGTATGGGCATTGTTTGCAAGCCCCACATTTGGAAGTACCTACTTTAGATTTGTGAGAAATGGAATTCATTATATCTTGCCTCTCGAATAAACCTTTTAAATTGATGTTTCTAGTATTAACAAATTTGGGTTGTGCAGCAGTAAAATTCCTAATATCATCATTAGATTTTAAAATTGGCCAATACTTTAAAATTAAATTTCTAAACTTAATCGAGTTTCAGGATTTCTTTGCCTACATTAATGAGACAACACATTTTTTAAGATTTACTCACAACATTAGTGAGAGCACTGTGAACTACTTGGATGTGCTTCTTATTAAGAATTTAGAGATAGGGGGTTTTCAATCAACAATTTATAGGAAAGCTTCTTTTTCAAATTCGTATCTCCACTTTGACAGTGGGCACCCTTTAGCACAAAAAAGAGGTATTTTGAAAGGGCAATTAATTAGAGCAGCCAGAATGTGTAGTACTACAGAGTTGTTCCTGAAAGAAACTTAGTTGCTACAAACGCTGTTTTTGGAAAGGAAATACCCTAAACGCTTATTTGACAAAATGTTAGAAGAAGTAAATAAACAAACAAAAGATAGATATGCCCCTTTGTTGGGTAAAGGACTCAATTACCCCACGAATCTGAATAATGGAGAGGAAAAGGAAACTCACAACACTTTGGTACACACCTTCAACAATGATTCGATTAAGTTTAGAAATTTAATTTTAAAGTATTGGCCAATTTTAAAATCTAATGATGATATTAGGAATTTTACTGCTGCACAACCCAAATTTGTTAATACTAGAAACATCAATTTAAAAGGTTTATTCGAGAGGCAAGATATAATGAATTCCATTTCTCACAAGTCTAAAGTAGGTACTTACAAATGTGGGGCTTGCAAACAATGCCCATACATTTACAACGAAGGCAACTATTATATTGCAGCTAGAAATTTTAAAATAACACCTATGAATTATTACAATTGTGGCACAAAAGGCTTAGTTTATCTAGGGTTCTGTACAGGTTGTTCTGGTTTTTACGTCGGGAAGACGGAAAGAACACTTCGCAAAAGGATTTATGAACACCTATATGAAATTAATAATAAGAAAGAATCAAATGCATTTTACAAGCATTCCTTAGTTTGTTCTGCTATGTCCTTAAAGTTTTTGGTGTTAGAGCAGGTGTTACAGAACCCTAGAGGTGGGGAATGGGAAGCATCATTAGAATACAAAGAGCTTTTATGGCAGATTAAGTTAAATGCGACAAAAACCCCAGGAATGAATGACACTATTAGTATTAAAAGTGTTTTGAAGATTAGACAGGCAAGACTATGATTACAACTAGGATTAATTTTAACAATTTAATATTTATAATTTATTAATAAGTTATTTATAAATCAATTTTTATAACATAAGACAAAACCCACATAACAATTACATTAACGGACGGGGTATAAAAATTTTGTGTTTAACTCCCCTTTTTTGCATAGATATATGTGCTAGTTTTAGGTACATTACATGTTAGTTAGTTTTTGTATTTATTCTTTTAACTTAATAGTATTTATTAATTGTTGAGGTTTGCAGCCTAAAGTAATTGATATGGACAGTTTTCTAAAAAAGTCTTTAGCATATAATGCTTTTTAAATATAATGCTTTTTAAGTATGTTTTCTAGGATGTTGTATGCAGTTCTTTATTTATTGAATCATTTATTATTCTCTTTCATTTGCGAGTTGATTAATAATTATTGTAGGAATTTTGAGTTGCCTAACGCATAATGAAATTTAATATGAAATGTTTTTTCACTAACACAACAAGGGAGTTTGACAGCATGGGGTAAATTAAATTATTATTGTTGGATATCATGTTAAACAACCCTTAAAAATTTTTAAATGAGTACCAAGTAACTTTTTAAACAGAATGGTAATGAATTATGTGTATCGTGATTTTTTTGTATAGTAATTAAGTTATATTATGTATTTTTAAACAGTATACAATGCACTTTGCACTTTAAAAGTCAGTTAATGAGTTAATTTCGGTCAATCTAATTGTACTTGTTAATTGATTGTAGTATTTAACCTTGTGCACATCCGTTAGGAAATTTGTCTTGAAAAAGCCTGATGTTAATCAGGTGAAAGCGCTTGTTTTACTGTGTGTCAAAGAGAGTTTTGCATCGCATTAAAGTGTTTTGGATTATTTGGCTGGTTCAACTGTCGTGGTTTCTAAAGATTTTCTAGGTTTTACTGTGCTTTTGGTTTGAAAGGCAGATCATGCCTCCTGAACCTGATCAAATTCTTTGAGGCAGTCACCAAAACCGTAGATGAGGGTAAGGTGGTTCACACAGCCTATCTTGACCTCGCCAAGGCTTTCGACACCATCCCCCATTCTGGAATTATAGCTAAACTCAATAAACTAGGTATAAATCCCTACGTCACAAGATGGGTTGCTAACTGGCTCACTGACAGAACCTACACTGTAAAAGTTGCAGACTCCAAATCTGACCTCAAACCAGTGACAAGTGGAGTACCACATGTTTCCGTTCTGGGACCGCTCCTGTTTGGTATCTACTTCTCTGAAGTACAGGCTAACACAGAAGACCTCTGGCTAATGAAGTTCACAGATGACTGTAAACTAGGAGCTATAGTCAAGTCCCCAAATGATGTGAACATCCTACAGAAGGGCCTCTCTGAGACAGATGCCTGGTGTCAGAGCCATGGCCTCAAGCTCAATGCCAAAAAGTGCAGTGTCATCCCCTTTGGTAAAAACTCTGTACCCATGAACTACCACATAGGCAGCAATCTACTTAACACCGAATGCATGATAAGAGACCGTGGGACCCAGGTGGATAGTAGTCTCTCCTTTGATAGTCACATCGCCACAGTAGTCAGGAAGTCCTTCTACGTGGCACACCTCATCATAAAAGGGTTCTCATCCAGGAAAAAAGAGGACATCATTCCCCTCTACTCGACACTCATTAGACCCACTATAGAGTACAACGCCCCTTTTGGAATGTACCTCACAAGACATCTGCAGCAGCTGGAAAAGCCACAGAAGTACCTCACAAAGAGGATTACTGGACTCAAACAAATGTCCTACACTGACCGCCACAAAAAACTCCAGCTTTACTCCGTAGCATATTGCCTACTCAGAGCTAATCTCTGCCTAACATATAAAGCTATGTCAAACCCAGTGCTGTTGGACATGCTACACCTAAAGAAATCCCAATCCCTTCGAGCTACATGCTCTAGGGACCTAAACCTTGTCACCACAATAAACAGGACATAATGGAGGGATAGACTCCTATCCCAGAGACTTCCCATACTCTGGAACACGCTACCCATCTATGTCAAGCAAAGTTCTTCATTAGCACTCTTCAAGAAAAATCTTGATGAGTGGATGGGAAATAGGAAATACACCCCGGGGATCACGTCTGTGTCTCTGCTCAACAGTGGCATAGGAAAATAACTTTCTTGGGTGGCGTAAGCCAGGGAACATTGTTGGCTAGGCTTACGTAGGCCTTTGGGCTGATAGCCTAGTACCAACCTATGAACCTATGAACCTATGAACCATAAAAATTTTCTCCAAAGCCAACTTCATGCTTCTTAAGACAGAAGTGGCAAACTTCACGACATCCATGCAGATGAACAATAGAGTTACGACTGCTGAATCATACACAAATGCACTTTATAAGCACTTACACGAGTGCATGGATCGTGCTATCCCTAACAGAACCAAGATGCTATCATCCAAAAAAAGGAAGCCAAACTGGTGTTCTTCTGCCATAAACAAACTCTACAACAGAAGAAAGAAACTGTTGTAAAAAAGAGTAAAATCCCATGCTGGTCAGCCTCAGTAAGAAGCTGAGAGCCCTCATAAAATATTCCAAGGCTAGTTATGAAAACAAAATTGCCACTGATTCTAAAGGCAACCAAAAAGCATTCTATAGCTATGTCAAGAATCTCAATGGCAACACTCAGATCTTCTCTGAGTTGCAGCACAATGACACTAAATATACAGAACCAACTGATATTGCCACCATTCTGGCAAATAGGTTCAGTGCTAATTTTACCCCCTTCTCACCCCCTAAAGAGCCCATCTTTATACCAGAAGAATGCAAAGATCCTGTAATCATGGCTGCACAGGTAAAAACTTCACTCTCCAAAGCCAAGAACATGGCATCCATGGTACCTGACAACATCCCAGGCTGCCTTCTACATGAACTACAGAATGAACTGGCACCCCCACCTAAGTACCATGTTCAATCATAGCCTCACCTCAGGCTTTGTGCCCATTGAATGGCACACCATGATGGTTATCCCACCCCACAGAGGGGGGGGGGGCACAACAAGGCATAAACAGTCACAGGCTCTCTCATTTTCAAAAGAAGTTTATATAATTTATGCTAGAATAATAAAATCAATTGATATGATTATTGTGGTGTGTGAATATCGTGTGGCAATGTATGATATAGAGTACTCTGGTTATCCTCCTTTGATCTAAATGGGATGAGTAAAATGGGAAAAAGAGGTTGAGAATGGATGCATGGACGAATATCATATCTTAAATGGTAGGTATGTTTGGCCATACTTTTCTAGCATCAAAAAGTAAATAATGTACCATTCTTCCTGGTTATATTTTTAATAATAAAGTTAAATTGGCAAATCAGTGATGTAGTGTACATATTTCAATTCTTTCTGATCAATAAGAATGGTTTTAATTTAAATTCAAGCTAACTGCTGGCAAATGGTATTGTGTACACACCACCAAAATACATGATGCTGCAACAAGAAAGTAAATGCCAGCCTTCTTAATGGATATGAGAGGCTACCAGCTGTGTCTGACTTAGAAGGGTCAGATACAAATTATTCTAGGAGGGTCTACCAGCTATGTTCAACTTGGATAATCAGAGCCAGATCATGGTCAAATGGGGCTCTAGACAGGGCAGGTTAATAGATCAGGGCCCTGCCCCAGAGCAGCTCCTCTTGCAGCAGCCCCCTCTGCAAACATTCCAGTGTTCCGTTACTTGGATAGTTCTCCCCAGTTACCATGAGCACTGTTCAAACCTATCAGTGTGCATACTGTTTTCTTATTTATTTCTGCAATGATTACAGATACTGAAATAAAATGCACAAACACTAATAGCCATTTGCTAAACAAACAATACGGTCTCAGAATGAAAACAGACGTAGCATGAGCAGTAAACATCTCTGCCCTTCAAACTCACAGTCATTGAAACTGCATTAAAACCCACACTCAAGGAAAATGCAACTGACCAGTGGAGGATTAAGTTTCAAACCATAGGCTCTTTGCACACATTTTTAGAGCCATGCATACATGTATGTGTTCTTTGATTCATAGTTGCTTATTCATAGATTAATACTAGGCTAATTGCTTCTATGGGCTATTTTAAGCCTAGCCAATTTTCTCATGTAAGAATTAAACCCTGCATCTCATTTCTGTAAGGTGAGCACCTTAACCATTATGACAACATCCCAACCTCCACCTTCCTGACTGTATAAATTATATTCCTTGTATAATACAGCACCACTTGTTAGAGTGTTTTTTAAACTTCTACTTTTGAACATTTTTCTAGTAAGCAATGAAACAAAATGTATGAACCAGTAATGACAAAACTACCCATTTCAGAAAATTTCAACCATAAAAGGCCAGTCAAACTTCTGTCATTACAATCCACCAATAGCAGTCAATAAGCACAATCTCTGCAGAAGTAAATTCATTAGAATAATTTCACATTAAAGAGATCGAGGTTGCTACTGGAAACAAATTTACATTTTAGTGTTTCATCAACAAATTGCCCTTGAAGAATTAATTGCCTATGTTACATTACAAAAAATTGTTAAGCTGGTAATATTGCAATAGGGAATGACTGACAAACTGACAACAGGCCCCCAGACCCGTGTCTTAATTCACTTATTTATTCTAGTTATTATACTGCAATATTTGCCTCTAAGAGCATGTTGAAAGGATGCAGGAAAAAAGCTGAATAATAAAATAAAAATATCAGAATAGGTAGGAAAAAGTAATCTGAATATTGTGTAGAGATTAAGATACAGGGAACCTAGGCACAAGGACCCTTTGCCTAGGGCACTGTTTCATCTAAGGTCATTTATTTGTCACTCCCCCACACTTCCTGTTGGTCTACTTTCCAAACTGTGCCCCTACTTTTGCAAATTCCTACACTGCTGATGACTGTAAGACAGCAAATTTGGTACCCTTTTATGGGGGAAGAAGCTCATAGAGATTGATGCCTATAAGGCTATATCAGGGAACTTCAAGAAGATAATAGTTGCAGACAGATTTGTTGCTTACTAACAATCTCAGGGTCTGTCAACATGGGTTCGTAGTTAGACGAGGATCTCTGCCAAGATGGAGTCGGTGTTATAACTGGGCTGCAAGAGAATATAAAGCTGATTATCAGTAGATGAAATCCACTGTGACTTAATGCAGGGGTTGTCCTGCTCAGGTAGTTACTAGAAAAAAACAGGAGAGGTTTTGGGATAGACTTAGTCCTAAGGAATTGGACTGATGTATGTTTGAATAGTAGGGCACATAACGTTGAAGTGAGAAAGACAGTATTAGGAATAGAGGGGTTATTCCTTAGTACCCACAGTTTGCACAGTATCTGAGACAACAAAGAACAGCATCACCCTCTCTGCTGATTATGCAAAGTTAGGTAATCTAATAAAAGATGGGAGCAAGAGTCTTGGCAAGGATTTGGACAGGGTAACTATGTGCACTGAAAGGCAAGAGTTGAAGATCACTACATCCAAATTCTGGGATTTGCACCTGGGTTCTCAGTAACCCTTGTAAGAAGTATGATTTGAATAAGAAGAATTAACAGTAATAGAGCTAGCCTGGATTGGGCCATAAAGAGCTGATGACATAATAGTTGCAACATTCTGCAGAATGTAAAGGTTTCTTCATGGGCTAGACTTCATCAACAGAAAGGGAATGCTCTTGCTCTAATGTGCGCTGGTTGGGCCACATACTGAGTGCTGTCTTCAGTTGTGGAAGACACGCATGGGGAAGAACATTAGGCCATTAGAAGGAGTCTAGAGAAAAGCCACTATAAGTGTGTACTGGATGGATGTGCAAAAGATGAGAAGAAAGACTAGAGTAGCTAAAGCTCTTGCCAGACCTCTACATAGGTAAAGTAGTTGTTTTTAAGAATATGTATTGTAATAATGTTGTTATAGTAAACAAAGTATATAAGAAGTATTTTATGATTATATTTTTATGATTTCCTTTGAATATTTAGTTATTTTGTGGTTACCATACAGCTTTAATATTTTATAGTAATGGAGTGCATATAGACATGTGATGTATTTCTGTCATGTGATGCATTCAGCAATGTTTAAAAGTATGACTAGCTTCATTTTGTTTTTATGCACCTGAAGAAGCAGATGTGAAAGCGCTTGTGCCTGATTAAAGCTTTATAATCTGGAGCCTATCTTGTGTCCTCCTGTTGTTTTTGGAAGATATTTTTGTTGTCTCAAAGTATGAATAAGTTCACCTTGAGGTGCATGAGGTGTACTTTTCAAGTGCATTTACCTGTGGCCACAATGGTTTTATATTTCTTGTCTAAAATGTGAATTGCTTGTAAAGTTCATAAGCTGTTTAACATTAAAGAGACACTCACTGGCATTTCTAAGTGTATGTGGTATATTACAAGAAACTATTATTGCCAGTTCTGAGTGTATGTGGGATGTTATAAGGGACTCTCACTGCAAATTCTGAGTGTATGTGGTATGTTACAGGGACTCTCACTGCCAATTTTGGCTGAATGTGGTATGTTACAGGGACTCTCACTGCCACTTCTGTGTGTATGTCGTATGTTACAGGGACTCTCACTGCCAACTCTGAGTGTATATGGTATGTTACAAGGGACTCTCACCACCAATTATGAGTGTATGTGGTATGTTACAAGGGACTCTCACTGCCAGTTCTGAGTGAATGTGGTCTGTTACAGGGACTCTCAATGCCAATTCTGGCTGTATGTGGCATGTTACAGAGACTCTCACTGCCAGTTCTGAGTGTATGTGGTATGTTACAGAGACTCTCACTGCCAGTTCTGAGTGTATGTGGTATGTTACAGGGACTCTCACTATCAATTCTGAGTGTATGTGGTATGTTACAAGGGACTCTCACTGCCAATTCTAAGTATATGTTGTATGTTACAAGAGACTCACACTGCCAATTCTGAGTGTATGTAGTATGTTACAAGGGTCTCTCAGTGCCAATTCTGAGTGTATGTGGTATGTTACAAGAGACTTTCACTGCCAATTCTGAGTGTATGTGGTATGTTACTACAGACTCTCACTGCCAATTCTGATTGTATGGGGTATGTTACAAGGGACTCTCACTGCCAATTATGAGTGCATGTGGTATGTTACAGGGACTCTCACTGCCAATTCTGAGTGTATGTGGTATGTTACAGGGACTCTCACTGCCAGTTCTGAGTGTATGTGCATGTTACTGGGACTCTCACTGCCAGTTCTGAGTGTATGTGGTATGTTACAGGGACTCTCACTGCCAATTCTGAGTGTATGTGGTATATTACACAGACTCTCACTGCCAATTCTGAGTGTATGTGCTATGCTACTGGGAAACTCACTGCCAATTCTGAGTGTATGTGGTATGTTACAAGGGACTCTCACTGCCAATTCTGAGTGTATGTGTTATGTTACAAGGGTCTCTCACCGCCAATTATGAGTGTATGTGGTATGTTACAAGGGTCTCTCAGTGCCAAGTATGAGTGTATGTGGTATGTTACAAGAGACTCTCACTGCCAATGCTGAGTGTATATGGTATGTTACAAGGGACTCTCACTGCCAATTATGAGTGTATGTGGTATGTTATAGGGACTCTCACTGCCAATTCTGGCTGTATGTGGTATGTTACAGGGACTCTCACTGCCAATTCTGAGTGTATATGGCATGTTACAAGGGACTCTCACCGCCAGTTATGAGTGTATGTGGTATGTTACAAGGGACTCTCACTGCCAGTTCTGAGTGAATGTGGTATGTTACAGGGACTCTCACTGCCAATTCTGGCTGTATGTGGTATGTTACACGGACTCTCACTGCCAGTTCTGAGTGTATGTGGTATGTTACAGGGACTCTCACTGCCAATTTTGAGTGTATGTGGTATGTTACAAGGGACTCTCACTGCCAATTATGAGTGTATGTGGTATGTTACAAGGACTCTCACTGCCAATTCTAAGTGTATGTCGTATGTTACTACAGACTCTCACTGCCAATTCTGATTGTATGGGGTATGTTACAAGGGACTCTCACTGCCAATTATGAGTGCATGTGGTATGTTACAGGGACTCTCACTGCCAATTCTAAGTGTATGTGGTATGTTACAAGGGACTCTCACTGCCAATTATGACTGTATGTGGTATGTTACAGGGACTCTGACAGCCAATTATGAGTGTATGTGGTATGTTACAGGGACTCTACCTGCCAGTTCTGAGTGTATGTGGTATATTACAGGGACTCTTCCTGCCAGTTCTGAGTGTATGTCATATGTTACAGGGACTCTCACTGCCAGTTCTGAGTTTATGTGGTATGTTACAGGGACTCTCACTGCCAATTCTGAGTGTATGTGGTATGTTACAAGGGACTCTCACTGCCAATTATGAGTGTATGTTGTATGTTACAAGAGACTCACATTGCCAATTCTGGGTGTATGTGATATGTTGCAACAGACTCACACTGCCAATTCTGAGTGTATGTGGTATGTTACAGGGACTCTCACTGCCTGTTCTGAGTGTATGTGGTATGTTACAAGGACTCTCACTCCCAGTTCTGAGTGTATCGCGTATGTTACAAGGGTCTCTCAGTGCCAATTCTGAGTGTATGTGGTATGTTACAAGAGACTTTCACTGCCAATTCTGAGTGTAGGTGGTATGTTACAGGGACTCTCACTGCCAGTTCTGAGTGTATGTGGTATGTTACAGGGACTCTCACTGCCAGTTCTGAGTGTATGTGGTATGTTACAGGGACTCTCACTGCTAATTCTGGGTGTATGTGGTATGTTACATGGACTCTCACTGCCAATTCTGAGTGTATATGCTATGTTACAGGGACTCTCACTGCCAATTCTGAGTGTATGTGGTATGTTACAAGGGACTCTCACTGCCAATTCTGAGTGTATGTGGTATGTTACAAGGGACTCTCACCACCAATTATGAGTGTATGTGTTATGTTACAAGGGTCTCTCAGTGCCAATTATGAGTGTATGTGGTATGTTACAAGAGACTCACACTGCCAATTCTGGGTGTATGTGATATGTTACAAGAGACTCACACTGCCAATTCTGAGTGTATGTGGTATGTTACAGGGACTCTCACTGCCAGTTCTGAGTGTATGTGGTATGTTACAAGGACTCTCATTGCCAGTTCTGAGTGTATGTGGTATGTTACAAGGGACTCTCACTGCCAATTATGAGTGTATGTGGTATGTTACAGGGACTCTCACTGCCAGTTCTGAGTGTATGTGGTATGTTACAGGGACTCTCCCTGCCAGTTTTGAGTGTATGTGGTATGTTACAGGGACTCTCCCTGCCAGTTCTGAGTGTATGTGGTATATTACAGGGACTCTCACTGCCAGTTCTGAGTGTATGTGGTATGTTACAAGAGACTATCACTGCCAATTATGAGTGTATGTGGTATGTTACAGGGACTCTCACTGCCAATTATGAGTGTATGTGGTATGTTACAGGGACTCTCACTGCCAGTTCTGAGTGTATGTGGTATGTTACAAGGACTCTCCCTGCCAGTTCTGAGTGTATGTGGTATGTTACAAGGGAGTCTCACTGCCAATTATGAATGTATGTGGTGTGTTACAGGGACTCTCACTGCCAATTATGAGTGTATGTGGTATGTTACAGGGACTCTCACTGCCAGTTCTGAGTGTATGTGGTATGTTACAGAGACTCACACTGCCAAATCTGAGTGCATGTGGTATGTTACAAGCGACTCTCCCTGCCAATTCTGGGTGTATGTGATATGTTACAACAGACTCATACTACCAATTTTAAGTGTATGTGGTATGTTACAAGAGACTCACACTGCCAATTATGAGTGTATGTGGTATGTTACAAGAGACTCACACTGCCAATTATGAGTGTATGTGGTATGTTACAAGAGACTCACACTGCCCGTTCTGGGTGTATGTGATATGTTACAACAGACACACACTGCCAGTTCTGAGTGTATGTGGTATCTTACAGGGACTCTCACTGCCAGTTCTGAGTATATGTGATATGTTACAGGGACTCTCACTGCCAATTCTGAGTGTCTGTGGTATGTTACAGGCATTCATACTGCTAATTCTGAGTGTATGTGGTATGTTACAGGGATTCACACTGCCAATTCTGAGTGTATGTGATATGTTACAAGGGACTCTCCCTGCCAATTATGATTGTATGTGGTATGTTACACGGCCACTCACTGCCAGTTCTGATTGTATGTGGTATGTTACAGGTAGTCTCACTGCCAATTCTGATTGTATGTGGTATGTTACAGGGACTCTCACTGCCAATTCTGAGTATATGTGGTGTTACAGGGACTCTCACTGCCAATTTTGAGTGTATGTGGTATGTTACAAGAGAGCCTCATTACCAGTTCTGAGTGTATGCGATATATCACTTGATGAAAATATTTTGCCTGTGAAAAAATGACAGCGTTTTAGGGAATGAAAGGAACTGTTTCATTAACAGGGAATCTAATACAGTGATCAGTAATCATCTATATATATATATATATATATATATATATATATATATATATATATATATATATATATATTGCAGACAAATGTCATATAAATCTGTATGCATTTTCATTCAGGATTGCAATGGCATTTGTGGCACCCTCACAGAAACATAATCATTCCTTGGCCCAAGTGCTGAAAATTTCAGAAAACTGTGGAGTACGGTTTCAGTTCATATAGTTTCTTTGACAACCATGTTTTGCTCTCATTAGTCTTTCATGTGTTTTGTGTAAAGGCTACAGGACTCTACTATGCAGTGAAGTAGATATTACTAACCATGTCTGTCATGACACAAACATGCCTTCAGATAAACTGTGACTTCTTGCTGGCAGTTAGCAAATTTTCTTAGCACTGAAGCACAATGTGTTTCATCAGTAATTCTGTACCAAACAATTGCTTGAAATAATTCTTTCATTATTTTTTATGAAACTGAATTATTACTAGTCTTTCTTTCTTCCAATGTTAGGAAATTGTGAAGTTAATATTTTGACTGCCACTTCAGATTATTTGTTTTTCTCATTTTCAGTGTACACAGTTTACTAGCAATAGACACATATAAGTTTTTCTTTTTTATAAACGACTGCAAAATAAATAGTGTTGTAGTCTTAACTCCCAACTCTGTGTTGTTAGAGATGGTTTGGTTATTACATTATTTTTATGTAATTTCCTTTAAAATGTAATTGAGTAAGGTTGGGTGCATATTAGTATAGATGGTAGTGTTCATGAATGCATAATTTTGCTGCTGCCTGTTTCTTTCTTCAGTTGTATAAGCACTGGTTTGTAATGGTCATTGTATTTTTGTGGCAGTGTGACACCTACATGGTGTTTTTGTGGCAGCGTGACACCTACATGGTGTTTTTGAGGTACTGTGACACCTGATCTAGCCTTTGTTATTGCTTGAGTTTCTTTTCCAGGACAAATGTAAGCCATTTCTTACTTTAACATTACTCAGACATTTAGCTTGTGTAATACTTAATCATTTTCCCCTTTTCACATGAAAGGTATTGGCTTTTTTAGTTAAACCTATAAGTAGTTTCATTATAGCAGAAAGTTTTATATGACTCTAACATTATAGTCTGAAATATCCTGTAAGATTCTTACTGCAAT